>NC_090449.1:363171798-363476998 GCF_031143425.1 Pleurodeles waltl | reverse complement strand
AGAGATGCAGGTACAGTCCATCTCACTCTGGCAAGAGGGCAGCAGGCAGTATGTCAGCACAGTAGAGCAGCAGTTGCTTCAGAGCAGGAGACCAGCAGAGTGGCAGTCCCTTTAGCAGCACAGCAGTCGTTCCTCCTGGCAGAGTATTTACAGGTCCAGAAGTGTACTGTAGTGTTAGTGTGTGATGTCCAGTATTTATACCCAGTTGTGCCTTTGAAGTGGGGGAAGCTTCTAGAGGCTTTCCTTTGAAGTGCTTGGATGGCCTGCCTCCCCTCTCCTGGCTTCAGACTAACTAGAGGGAGTATTCAGCCCTTTGTGTGCAGGCAGGGCACAACCTATTCAAGTGTAAGTAGGGCTGTGCCCAGCTCTTCCCTCATATCCTGCAAGTGAGGGCTAATTCAGGCAGACCTAAGTTCTCTATTGGTGTGTGGCTGTCTAGGACAAAAGCCCAACTATCAACCATACCATTCATGTGACTCTGAAACAGGCTACAAGAACTAAATGGCTAAGGCAGGAAAATGCTAACTTTCTAAAAGTGGCATTTTCAAAATTGTAATTTAAAATCCAAATTCATCACTAGTTAGGAATTTTAATTGGGATTTCAGAGACACCAGACATGGACTGTTTACCTATTCCCATTTTGAAATGACACTGATACAATGTAAATCAGTAGCTCCAATGTTATCCTATTGGGGAGGTTGGTCTTTCAGTAGCAAAAAACACATTTGAGCATTTTTCACAACCAGGACATGAAAAACGTAAACATACATGGCCTGCATTGCACCCAGCCATTTGGACTGTCCAAGGGCTAACCCCGGGATGATATATGTATTTAAAAGGAAGATTTGGGCCTGGCAAAAGGTTTATTTTGCCAGGTCGATATGGCAGTTTAAAACTGCATACACAGGATGCAATAGCAGGCCTGGGACATGTTTAAAGTACTACGTGGGTGGCACAATCAGTGCTACAGGTCACTAGTCCCATTTAGTTTGCAGGTCTTGGGCACATGGAGTACCACTGCACTCTGGACTAACAAGTAAATGAAATATGCCAATTGGGGTTAAACCAATGTTACCATGTTTTAAGGAGTGAGCACACAGACTTTAACCCTGGTTAGAAGTGGTAAAATGCCCAGATTGTTAAGTTCAGAAAAAAACAAATTCAGCACAAAATTGAGAATAAAAGGCAAAACATTTGCGGGTGACCCTGCAGGGAGGGCCAGGTCCAACCCATGTCATATAACTTATAGGATGTTAAATAATAGCATTCATAATAACACCTACTATCTCAAATAACATAATTTCTGTGAACACAGTGCATGATACAGTGGTGAGTTATAGTTAATGAAGTGTGTTGAATGGTCCTGCAAGACTGTGTACAAAGGTGCGGGATGTATAGTAAATTGAAGGTGGTGCGTAAATTATCAAGGTAATTCATACCTAGGGATACACATATTAGAAATTTAAATTGTAACTACTTTTCTAAAGTTTGTATCTTTCAAGTTTCATTTGTATACAAAGAATAACTAAAGATATTTTAACCATTACTTGGCTTAACCTTTTTTTTTTTCATTAAATATATGTATTCTCACTTGCAAAAAAACACATAAGTTCAAGTAACATTACAATTAGATGTTGAAAGGAGACAAGCACTAATGTTAAGAAACTAGATGTGGACGTAATTTGCGTGATTTGCTGTAATGTAATTGTGCAAAAATACATCAAAACTATGTGAGATTACATGAAATTATGCAAGGATGATATCAAAACATTTAGGGCTATTTTCATAGGTAAAATGCATTTTCCATCTAAAATAGACCCAAAGATGTTTTTGTGCTCAGAAAATAGTGCTAAATGCAACAGAACACAAACAGCAACGTCCAGCAGCCACTCACTCTTACTAAATGAATGGCTCCTAAGCTCCAGCAATAGGATATGTATGTCAATCTACACATAATTATGCAAAATGACATATCCATGTATTTTTCTGTTATTTCATGACAAATGAGTAATGCTACATAACCAAAATTACTGTGATTGCTCTGATATAATTAAAATTTCACCCTGGCATATACAAAACTTTTTAACACTGAAATATGGCAATTAGAGTTTAGCCAATTCACTGTAAGCCTATGATCTCACATAGTACCTTCGGGACCATATAACTCATTAATAATTTGAATAATATTGCTTTTTAAATCTAATGTGTGATGTCATCAATGATAAAATGTTAAATTGTCACGAGGGATCAAATATGTGTGGTCATAAGCAGTGCCTGATGGAGCTAGACGTCATTTGACTAAATTATAAGTGGTGTATTTCGTTGGTTGTTGGCTTTTTCAATGTTAGTTCTTGTCTAATTTCAAAACCTAAGCATGCATATACTGTATCCTTAGTTTCTTTAACTAAAGTTCTGTATTTTTTTTGTTCTTATTCGAAATTGTCCCGGGGGTCAAACATCCACAAGTGCCAAACCCCATTGCACAATAGGATTGGCCTTAGGGCCTGGCTTCACAGTCAGGCCACCTGCCCAGCCCTCTGCTGGCACACAGCCAATACTGCGCACAGCTTCTGGCCATGCCCAGTGGGGGCTGTCATCAAGGCATATACCCAATCATCCATGAGGGTCCCTCTACATATGCCTAAAATCCCCTGCGCACAAAGACTTTTAACCAACATTTTTAGTATTTAAAATTAGGGAACTGTTACGCAACTGAGAAGATGAGTAGGACGAGTGAACAGAAAAGGGATGCTGTATTTATGCAAACCTTCTCTCTTCAACTATTCATATATGCACTTTTAAAATACATTATACCTCACATTAGTAAAAGCCCCCTTAAATTTTTAACCTGCTGGTTTCATGCTTGCACTAACATCTTAATACTCATTTACTCCAGCTTGTTCCTTAGGAAAGGCTTTAAATTTAACAGCTCGTATTCAAACATAATGGTTTTCAGAAGTGCCTCACTTTTGTCTTGAGTACAAAATGTTAGCATTTTAGTTGTTTTTTTTTAAATATGAAGTTTCAGTTGATCACAAGGAAGTTAAATGACAAACTGTTGCTGGTGCTGAAAGTATGTGTTTCCATTTGTAAACTAGAATATTTTACAGAAATGGATGACAAAGGTATTTGAGAATTCATAGAAAGTGTGTCCTCATTTTCACTTTCTTGAGCACTAACTATAAATTCTATGACAAATAGAAGCCCCTCACGTTTTTCATTTACTGAATTTTTCTCTGTAGGAAATGTTTTCAGTTCTACAGTTTTTATTTCATCAAGATTCAGTACAGGTGTGGCACATGTTTGTTGTGAATACAGAATGTTAGCGCTCTAGTCCTTCATTAGAACAACTGTGTTAAAGCTGCAGTAAAATACTGAGGAATCAACTGACAGCCTGCTCCTCTGTTTGAAGAACATATTTTAGTCAGAATATCAGACTTTATTCTCAAATGGCTATGCAAGTTAGTGTTAACTTATGAAAATGTGTTCCCATTTTAGCTTGTGGAGTAGCTTGCATTACCTCATAGAAATTCATAAGAGAAATCTCTGATATGTTGTTCATCAAATCTCAGCAGGGGAACAACATTTTCCGCAGGGTCAAATCACCTTAGAATACACCACAATTCCTAAAATTATTTTGTACCACCCAAAAAAAATTACAAATTGAATACAATCCATTATCTTCCTTCATAAACAGTCATTCTTGTGACCCTCAAAATCAGGCTTTCATTAAAATGCATTTCAATGGGGACCATGCCCTTAAGTCCTGTAATATCTGCCACAACATGTTGTCCGTGTTGTGGTCATTCAATCAAGTGGGGTCCCTTTGGGACCCTCTCCACCATTTACCCCTGGGAGTCAGGGTGTGCTCACCCTGCCCCTTATATGTTTTTAATTCATATTAAGGACACATGATCCCTGTCTAAGAGTCCTGCACTGTTTTCTACAATTTATTATTGGTTTTGTGGCCCGCCAATCACAATTGACTAATCCCTTTTAAATTGACCAGTCAGAGCATATCTGCACAGCAACTGTCCCGAAATTACTAAACTTTTCCAGTGGTTAACCCCCTAATGTGTACCCTGAGCAACACTAATTTCTCAAAAATTACTTAACAGATTTACACCAAATAATCAAAAGTATGACTTTGGAGTAAAGTTCTATATTTTTGCCTAATTTATTCTAAATGTATACTTCCATTTTTTTCTGTATTATCAAGCAAACTTTCCTATGGGAATTAAAATGAGAAATCAACCTTTTGGGACCCCCTTTTTGCTTCAGCCTCACTTAGTGATCAGCACAAAACTTTTCATAGAGAAGCAAAAGTGGAACAACATTTTTGGGGAATATTTTGTGTACATTTGTTAAATGGTATCAAGTTATTAAGAAAACAGAAAAACCTTTCCTGTGGATAGTCTAACCTATGTATGAACATCAGTAATTAATCCCAAATTAAGTACTCAAGTAGCACAAGGTAGTGCACTGTGCTTTGTTGCATTACTTTTGACTACAATCAAACACTAATCACGATTTACATTTGATTGTAAATCCTACAAGTAGACTTTGCATCAGGTCTGTATTACAGAAGTAATGCAAACCCAAAGTAAAGATTTTATAAAACTGGTCCATAGGTTTTGTGCAGGAAGGAACCCCTTCATGCACAATAAAACACAATACAGACCGCAATGTTAACAAGCTTGCATTATGGCATAAGGATACCTGCATTGCGCACATGGCTCCACAAAGTGTACCAGTGCAATGAGAAACCAGAACCGGGCTATTACTTTGAAAATATGGCTCAGTTGCGCTCTCTCCTATTCACACTGTGCAGCACAGTAAGTTTACTTTCTGCCCTGTGTTGCGTCAATGTTTACTAAATCTGGGACTAGAGAGCAGATTTATGGAAAGTGGTGCTGCACCGACTGCAGCGCCACTTTCCCTGCACCTCCTAGCGCCCCCCTACTGCCACCAAAATACGGTGCACCATGGCACAGGGTAAGGGCTAATAGCGTCATTTCTCATGACACTGGTGATGCACTCTGCAGGAGTAGTGCCAAAATATTGCTGCTACTCCTTCATACTACATAGGACCCCATTCTAAAGAATGGAAGCCCCCTTTTAACGCCTGCTCTCGAGCAGGCATTAAAAGTGCCATAAAAAATGGCGCAAGGAAATCTCATAGATTTTCTTACACCATTTTTCCGTCTCCCCTAACGGATGAACGCCCCGTTTACATATATGGTTTTGGCCTTGTTGGGCCACATTAACGTAAAAAATAATGACGTTAACGTGGTGCAAGGTGGCACCAGGGCATTATAAATATGCCCCTAGTTGTTTTATTACCAAACACTCTCCAAAAAGAAGAAAGGCTGAATCTGCCCAGGATGGATTCGTGCATGTGAGTTACCTGTCACACACACATTACTACAATAACACTCAACCCTAGGGTTATATTACTTGTTTCCCCAGCACGATTGTTGGATCAAGAACCACAGTCTCCAAATCTAAACTAGAGGTGAAAATTGTATTCCTCCCCATTCTCTCCCTGTATATCTTTTTGACCATTTAATGCAAGATTTTTTTATTCATGCTGCACCTTCAATGGTTTAGTTGTGATGGGAGTTTCACAAACGACATACGTTCAAACGCCCTTCTTTTTTAGAGCGGCCCAGGATTGTATGAGCATATTCGGTGAACTCTCTACCCACGTCTGAAACAGTTTCCTTCAAACTGTTAGTTAGCGTGAGCAAAGGTGCTTCTTCGCCCCCAAGCACGGAGATACCTGGCAGACGTCATTGGCCCAATGTAGGAGTTTCTCCCTTTCTTCAGGGTTTTATTGCAGACTCCATTGTACATTCATTAACATCTACAAATGCAATGATTTTACATTGTCCTTTTGTTAAGTTGTGTTTGGTGTCATGTGTACTTGTTCCTTAACATTTTCAATACTTGGGATATGTGTGGGAACGTGAATGCGTTTGCAAAAATGCATATTCGTGTTTCAATTGCACTTGCATTTGAAAGAGTAAATAAATGGAATCTCACAGGATCATTCCGTCTCCCCTTACTGCTTGGATTCCTTCTACTACTGGCACTACTTCCTTCCATATTATTTTCCTGCTCATACTTATTTCCCTACTATTACTTCATTACCAGCACATTTCCCACTCCTTTACATTCTCCTACGACACTGGTCATCTTGCGATTCATTGTGACTCCTTTTTCTATAGCAGATTAGTCATAAACGTAACAAATACCCTGTACAATGCATAATGATTGAATTAACAAATGAGTGGCCGATTTAGGAAGGTATGGCAGTTATTATGGAAGCAAAGCACGACCCCATGGAATCGTAAAATAAAAGCAAAGTTACAAAGACAAAGCTATGTCAACAGTGAAATGCTCACAACATAAAAACTCAGCACAAATGACAAAAATGTTGCGTCAACTCACACCTAGCAATCTAAATTGAGGCCTCTTTATTATATCCTGAATCACTTGCAGTTCAAAAACTCAATGCACAAAATGTTGTTTTAGCTCACATGAACAAACCTCTATTGGGTCCTCTGTACAGTGACTGGCCGCACTCCCTCCTTTTACCATGTGTTCGTGGCTATTTTGAGCTTCCCCAACAGCAATTTTGAAGATTTAGCACACAGAATGAGAAAAAAGACTTTGGGGCAGATTTATTAATATTTCATGCTGGACAGCAAGACATCTGGCTGCTCTGTACTGTGTGAAAGGGAAAAAGCAGGAATGTGCCAGATTTAACATAATATGGCACATTTGTGACCTCCCCTTAAGCTGGAGCACTTTTGGCTGCCTAGCGCCAAAGCAGGCACCCTTGTGTCATGGTGCAACGCAGTCTGTGTTGCAGGCAGGATTGTTTTGTGCAGGGAGGCATACCTTCCTGCACAAAAACAATTTTCTGAGGCTTTTATCTATGTCCACGGGTGCTGCATAGGAGGAAAAGCGTGAGGCGCAATAAAGCTATTTATCGTCGAAAAGCCTCCTCTGGGAAGGCGTAGCATTTTGACACATTCCCACTCATGGTAAAGCTGGGAATTTACAAAAATCCATGGGTGGAAGCATGGGAACACCTACGGACTGCGTCCTGGGGAAGAGTATTATAAGGCGGCAAAATGCACCGCCTTGCATTACTCCAGAATTACCAAGCCATGCAGGGCCTGGTGAGGTGGCCTTGTGTGGCTTAGTAAATCTCATCCTAAATCTCATCCTAGGTTTTGCATCCCCATGCGTCTCCTCGTGTAGCGCGAGGGAAACGCAAACAAAAATTGATAACTCTGTCCCTCTGTTTTGCCATGGAATCCTTGAACCCTGGATTTGAAAGTGCTCGGACTTTGACAGAGCTGAAGGCTAATCTTATGGCAATACAGCCCTATCACAATCTCTCCACCACAACATTCACAATGAGAAGGAGGTAAACAATTCCTTCACTACTGTGGAGGATTTTAGTTTCAAGTACAGTCATCTCACTGTCTTCATCCTGCACTAAAAGTTCCCAGTGTGAGCTATAAGAAAGCCGACACGTCTGACTGTGACAACAGGTACATTATAAAAATTAGATTATGGTTCACGTCGTATTGTATATTATGTAAAGCACTGTGCGTTATGTGAAATATTATATATGAAATGTATTGTGTTATGCTGTGTAGTAGGTCATTCTTCGCGCCGTGTGCTGAGTGGGAAGGAACATTTATTATAAAACACACCCAAAAAACAAATGTGCTCCTTGTTCGGTGCAAATGACAATACAAAAACCGAACCGAACTATACAAGATGCCAGAATACTTATGGAAGATTTGATTCTCCTATATGTTAGAGCTGAATATAATGCTGTGCTTGTTCCAGCAACAGGACGTGGTCTGTGGCATTGAGGTTCAGACACAGACACTGAACTCCGAATTACGACTTGCGAAACACATGAGTGTGAAGATCGCATTTCTTATTTTTGTACAAGTGTACCGAGCCACACCAAAGCTACCTCCTCACCCTCCAGGAGATGCGCTTTTAATTTGGGTAGGGAGGGGAGGGTGTAGTGGGTGAGTGAGTGCATGCGTGAATGAATAACAACCTGATATCTCACCATCGGGAAATATGAGTCAGATCTCAGCACAGAACAGGCTGTATTCCTTCCTCACTTCTAGAAAGGAACGCATCGGTGCCGTTAAGCAGTCAGAGCGCAGCAGGCGACAGCAGAAAGCAGCCGCCGCAATCTTGTTTTTGACGCTGCATTTCATATCTCCGCCCAAACAGATCTCCTCTCATCCACGACCGGCATTGTGCTGTTAATAAGCGGGCCTACTCACTCCCATTACACAAGCTCCCTAGGAGTCAATGAAGGAGCAGCACACTTCACAGATCCCTGACTTGAACTAATGGCACCTCTTCCTTCATAGCTGAGACTTTAATTAGCTCATAAGTCTGTCACTGGCTGATGAAATATTTATTTTCACACAAAACAGTTTAGTAATTTATGTATTACAACGTTGAATCTGGAAATTGAATATTTCGGGCTGTTTTCTAATAGAGAGAAAAACATATTGCATTCTGCATTAGGCACAGCTATAAAGCATAATGTGAAATATTGGCTTTAAGATTATTAACGTGACCAATAGCGCGACTGAAGATCTCGTCTAAGAAAGGACCATTTACTATGAGGGGTCAAAATGAATGATATGAAGGGGATCCCGTGCTTTTTCACAACAAGTGCCAAAACAACGAACGATCTTAAAATAAGGTCTGGCAGGCATACAAATGCAGAGACCATCAAAGGTCATGTATGTGTGAGTACTTGAATAGCGTGAATCTAGGAATGATGCAAACGAATGCCGAGCACACAGCGGGAGCCTAGGCTGGCTATTAGGGACATTTTTAGGCGCATTAATACAGAGACTAACTAGTGGGACCTACGGGTTGAGAGAGAAACCTTCTGTGAAGAAGCGTGTTTTCAGTTCGTCTTGCGGTGTGCGAGGGTAGACAATCAGTGGGTGAACAGATAATGTTATCAGAAGAGGGATGACCACAATTTCTTCCTGAACTGCATCGTGATGGGCGAGTCCGATGCTGGTTGGGAGGTTGATTCAGGTGTTGAACTGTTCCTGTAGGAGCAGGCTTAAGGTTGATTTGCATACACCTATGTCTCACCGGCTTGAATTTGTGTACAAAAAAATGACAGTCTGGGAATGCAGCCCTACCAAATAGTAGTTTCTGTGATTTATTCAAACATTCTATCCATCACTTTTTGTACTCATCATCGTGATGCTTTAAGTGTTCTGAGTATGTCCAGACATGGATCCTGTGCATACTCTGTCACTGGAATCAACCGGAAGAGACCCAATAGGCCGAAACCTGTCTTGAGCCAATTGTGTTCCACTTTGGGCTGGGCTGATCTTAGTATAATAGGACCAATGCTGTTTTGCGTCTAGCCCTGCAGAATCTGAGGTGGCATGAAGGACATACAAATGATAGACTGGAATGCAACCCGAGCACTTGTCAGTGACTAAGATCAATGCAATTGTTCAATCAACCACTGTTTTGTAATCTTCATTGTGACGCCAAAAGTGTGACAGGTATGCCCAGACGTGAGCCTTGGGCTCACTGTGCCACTGGAATCAAGCTGCACCCATTGTAGGATGCCAAATTTGTTCAAAACGGATCTTGGCTTCTTGTTTTCTGGTTCAGAGAAGCCCTGGCATGGCTGTTTATGCTGGACTGTCCCTGTAGGAGCAGGAATAAGTCTGGCGTGCACGTAGGCTGCTTGAATTTGAGATGGTGTGGTGTTAAAAACAACAATGGACTGGTATGCTGCCTGACTGTTCCCCAGTGGATCATATTAATACAAGCATTCCATCCATTTCATTTATGCTATTCTTCATTTTGATGCTGTCAGTATGATGGGTATGCCCAGATGCAGGCCCCATGCTCACTGTGCTACTGGAATAAAACTGCACATGATTGAAGAAGCCCATCTAATCCAAAACCAGCCTTGTGTTGTTTGGGCTCTAGCTCAAAGAGGACCTGGTTTGGCAGTTCTGGCTAGACTGTTCCCATTTGAGGAGGACCAACGCTGAGTTGCAAATAGCTGGGTCAATTCTGAGGGGCATGGTGGGTAAAAAATAGTGGACTTGGAGGCGGTTTTGAGTGTTCACTAGTGGCTGAGATTAATTCAAGCATTCCCTTGATCATTTCTTTTGCATGTTTCAATTCATAATATGAAGGCGAATGCGCACCTTCCATTCCTGCAGGTTTTCATTTGGAGGCATAATGGTTGGATAGCAATGCCCCAAAAGGGCTGATTTATTTTACACTTGCTGCATCTTTCAATCATACATCCAACATTAATTTTACATTCAGGCTAATCAATAATTTCTTTACCTCATCCATTCATTAGATAGTCAAGTATATGAATTAATATTATATTCCATACAAAACAACTTTCTTTCAAGACTGTAAAAATCATTGTTCCTATCACCAATCATCACACCATTTATGTATGTGAGCTGATTCATCACTAACTTCCACACCTTGTCAAGGTTGTACAGCTTCTATTTTTCTGTCTGAAAGATGTAGTGCCTTTCTGAGCTCCCATGCCATCCTCTACATTAATATTATGTCTCTCCTGGCAGGTCTACTTGTAACATGCTTGAATAGTATCCTTCAAGATGCACTCTATCTGGGTGACATTAAGGTAAGCAACAACACATTTTATACTGTCCCTAGGGCACCATGGGATCTCTCCAATACTCAATCGTATATACTGGACACATCATATCACATAAACCAAACACATCCCTGGTATGTGAAATAGCCAGTTCTCAACAAAACATTAACCACTAGCAAACATTACTGAGAACGTAAGCAGATCATGCATGCTCCCAGAAGAGCACCAACATGAATTATAGATGGACATTATAGAGATCACAAGTTTACTAAACACTGAGAAATAAGTCAAACCTTTAACAGAACGCATTAGAACTTTTCACATGCTCCCAGCATATATTTGTATCCTTTCTACCTAAGTGTTCAACAGAACATTTCCAACAAAATAAGACACGCATTAATATCAAACAAAACAAATTAGAAAGAGCTCCTAAAAGTCATCAAACTAGAATGTGATATATGATTGACTCGGTTATCATAATTCCCTTCATCGCTTTCCTCTAAGAAACTACACTTGCAAGTACACAAAACACACAGAGACACAACTATAGGCCTGACTACAACCTTGGCGGATGGGATACTCTGTCACAAATGTGATGGATATCCCTTCTGCCATGTTACAAGTTCCATTATATCCTATGGAACTTGTAAAATGGCAGGCGGGATGTTCGTCACATTTGTGACAGAGTATTCCATTTGCCGAGGTCATAATTATGACCTTATATCCTTCTGAGATGTATTCAACTTCCTTATGAGTCTTAATCAAGCAATCAATCAGGAATTTGTAAAGCGCACTACTCACCCGTGAGGGTCTCAAGGCGGTGAGGAGTGGGGGGAAAGGGGTGGGTGCTTCTCTTGTTGACTGGGAGCCAGTGCAGGTTTTTCAGGTGGTCTGTGATGTGGCAGTGGTGGGGGATGTCCAGGAAGAGGCGTGCAGAGGCGTTCTGGATGCATTGCTGCCTCTTCTGGAGTTAAGCCGTGGTTCCTGCATGGAGGGCATTGCCATAGTCAAGTTGGCTGCTTACGAGGGCTTGGGTGACTGTTCTTCTGGTTTAAATGGAGATCCATTTGTAGATCTTTCGGAGCATGCGGAGGGTGTTGAAGCAGGAGGAGGAGATGGCGTTGACTTGCTGGGTCATGGATAGTGAGGGGTCCAAGATGAATCCTACGTTGCGTGCGTGGTCGGTGGGAGTCAGAGCAGTTCCAAGAGTAGCAGGCCACCAGGAATCATCCCATGTGGAGGGGGTGGAGCCAAAGATGAGGACTTCCATCTTGTCGGAATTGAGTTTGAGGCAGCTGCTGTCCATCCATTCGGCAATGGCCTTCATTCCTTCGTGGAGGTTGGTCTTGGTGGAGTCCTTGGTGAGGGAGAGGATCAGCTGGGTGTCATCAGCGTATGAGATGATGTTGAGGTTGTGGGATCAGGTGATGTTAGCGATCGGGGCATGTAGATGTTGAAGAGGGTCGGGCTGAGGGACGAACCCTGGGGTATGCCGCAGATGATTTTGGTGGCCTCCCAGCATAATGGGGGGAGGCAGACTTTCTGAGTTCTGCCGGTGAGAAAGGAGGTGACCCAGTCCAGGGCTCTGTGGCAGATTCCAGCATTGCTGAGGCGTAAGCATAGGGTGTGGTGGCAGACAGTGTTGAACGCAGCCAAGAGGTCCAGGAGGAAGAAGGTCGCGGTTTTGCCACTGTCCAGTATGGTTCTGATCTGGTCTGGCGGCAATGAGGGCGGTTTCGGTGCTGTGGTTGCTGCAGAATCCGGTTTGGGAAGGGTCCAGGGTGCAGTTCTCCTCGACGAAGTGGGTTAGTTGTCTGTTGACAGCCTTCTCGATGACTTTTGCCGGGAAGGGGAGCAGGGAGATAGGCCGGAAGTTCTTGATGTCCTTTGAGTCGGCCTCGGGTTTTTTGAGTAGGGCGTTGATCTCTGCGTGTTTCCAGCTCTCCGGGAAGGTGGCGGACTCGAAGGAGCTGTTAATGATCTTCCATAGTTGGGGTGCGATGACAGAGCTTGCTTTGTTGAGGATGTGGTGAGGGCAGGGCTCAGATGGAGAGCCGGAGTAGATGGTGTTCATGATTTCGATGGTGTCGTTGTCGTTGACGGGGGTGCAGGAGAGCAGGGTATTGGTCAGAGGTGAATCTGTGGTGTTTGGTGGTTGCCAGGGGGGGTCTGGGTGCTGAAGCTGTCATGGATGTCTGCAATCGTGTGGTGGAAGTAGGAGGCTAGGGAGTCACAGATGTCTTGGGATGGCGGGATGTTGTTGGCATTGGAGAGTTCCTTCACAACATTGAAGAGCTCCTTGTGGCTGTGTGCATTGTTGTTGATTCAGTCTTTGAAGGCGGTTCTCTTGGCGGCTCGTCTGAGTTGGTGGTGTCTGCGGATGGCATTTTTGAAGGCTGTGAGGTTGCCCAGAGTCTGATCTTGGCACCACTTTCTTTCAAGTCTTTGGTAGCTTTGTTTAGATTCATGGAGGTCGGCGGTAAACCCGAAGGCCTTTCTGTTGGTGCATCTGTTGGAGGGATTCTTGATTGGGGTGAGAGTATTGGCACAGGCGTTGACCCATTGCGTAAAGTTGCGGGCAGCTGCGTCAGTGTTGGTGGTGTTGATGTGTGGGTTCTGGGAGGGTCTTAAGGGTGTGTAACCATCTAAAGAGTCCGTCAATCAAAAGTTTAAAAATAAAGCAACCTTACCAGGCATCTCTACTTAAGTTTGATTAGAAACAGTAGACAATACATTTAAAAAACATGAAAATTCTATCTGCCTATGGGTCACTGTTCCTTATTTTGTACACTAGCTTCTATCACTGACTCTTTTGTCCACAACCCCCTGATATGTTTACCTCTTTTGGTCTCCTTCTCATTGCTACTGACATAAACCATCTTCCTCCACAGGAACTGGTACTGCACTCCCTAGAATTAACAAGTGTTGTGCGATACCTCAGTGTGTACGGCTTAAAAAAAGCAAAGCAGGACCAATGCTAAGTCGACAAACAGCTGGGTCAAAAAGATATATTAGAGAGATAACGACATTGATTAGTCCATAGTGTGAACAATGGGGATTTAAACTAGGCCTAGGCAAAATGTAAATTAAGCTTTTGTAATCTGCATAATTTCAAGAAGTATGCTTTATGCTTTTTATGAGAAATTCACAAAGTTATGCCACTTTCCTGTTATTACGTCCCATTCACAGCAAGCATTTACCAAGAATGCACATAAACAATGTGAGTAATTGGGTTGTTGGTTGAGGGGGGGTGAACCCCTACTCAAGAAACAACCACAATCCTTGTCAGGGTGAAACACAAAAAGTCATTAAATTCACCTGTGCTCAACGCTCTCACACCTTGGCACAAAAGTAGGCAAGCTTAACTTAAAGGCAATGTCTAAAGTATTTATGCAGAACACAAACAATAATAAAGTGAACACAAAACACAATCAAAATCTCAAACCAATTTAGAAAACTAGAGAGAATTTTAATAAATAATTTGAGAACCAAGTGACAGAAATTCAATCAGTAGGTCCAGAGATATACAATTTTAAATATTTAGGTAGCTATAGTGACGAAAAGCACAAAGAATTACTCACAGTCATCTGGCCGGGATAGACTTGAGAAGTCAGCAATGAGGATTGTACCATCAGCCAAGACATGACATTGTTGTACTTACTGCATTCCTGTAAGCAATTGGAGTATTAGTTGAGGAGGTTGAAAACCCATTCCGAAATAATAATCTTAATTCTCCTGAGGGTGAACTGCTGAAGTCTCTAAATAGACCTATTCTTAACCCTCTGGTAGCTTGGCACAAAAGCAGTCAGACTTAACTAAGAGGAAATGTGTAAAGTATTTGTGCAATACACAAAAAGTAATAAAGTGAAAACAAAACAGAAGAAAAATCCCACACCAATTTAGAAAAATAGAGCAAAGTTCAATTTATTTGTCACCAAAATAACAAAAAACAATTTAAGGTAAGTATAGCCCCTAAAAGCACAGAGTGCTATTCACGACCATCTGGTCATGTGATTTCGAGTGAAATTCGCAATTTCAGACAGACTGCAATGGAGTGCGGGCTGGATACATGTACAAAAAGTATCCCAACTGAATTTTTACATTCTAAAGTCCAGCCTGAAGAGTTCTGTTCATGGTGGAGGAGGAGGCTGCAAGGAGCAGAACGTGCTTTGCAAATGGTTGTTGCTGTAACACAAAGAGCAGGCGGGTGTCTCAGACAGTTGTTGCTATGGTGCAAAGATCCTGTCAGGTGTTGCAAACAGTCACTGCCAGTGCTTTGCTTTAGTGGTCACTGTGGGCTGGCGATGCTACAGCAGGAAGTGCAAATCTCGTGTTGCCGGTCATCACTGGCAGTTGCTGTACCGTGAAGAGCAGGGTTCACCAGAGCTTCGCATTGGTGGTTGGTGCAAGTAGATCTTGATGTGTTCTGGCCTGTTCACAGTCAGGAAGATCCCACAACTCTAGGTAGCTCCTGTTTTTCAACGAGGAGCTCAACTGATGCCACACCAAGGGTCCAGGACCTGGGAAGCACCTCTTAGGGACCAGGAACTCACTCCAGCCAAGATCAGCTGGTCTCAGGCAGATCCAGTTGCAGGTCTAGTGCAGTAGGTCAGCTCGGCAGTTGCACAGAGACCTCTGGAACTTGTTGTGTCTGCGTAGCTCAGAACAGGAGGCCCACTATCTAGACCTTTGGGTCTCAGATCTGGGATGAAGGGTGTAAGTCCAGTCTTCCTTCTAAGGCAGCAGGACAGGCTTCAAGCAGCATGGCAGTTCTCTGGCAGCAAGGCAGTCCTTCTTCTGTAGTATTCACAGGTCCAAGAGTGTGCTGAAGAGTGGGTCTGAAAGTCACATTCTTATACCTGGTTTACACTTTAAAGTGGAGGAAACCTCAGGAATTTTCCCCCTAAAGTGGTGTCAAGAATTCCCTGCCCTGGTCCCAGTCTGCCTGCAGGCACATCAGGCTACTGTGAAGTCATTTGTATGTGAACAGAGGCAGTGTCTTTGAAGTGCAAGTGTGTCAGATACAGCTCCGTCCCCTAGTCAAGTCAGGATGGCCCATCCTGCCAAAACCAAGACCCTTAATTGTGTGACTGTCTAGGAGGAATATACAAAGGCCAACTGGCAACTACTCCTAGTCCTATGACCCAGGAAACAGGCTGCTGGCATCAAATGGTTAGGACTTGAAAATACCAACTTTCTAAAAGTGGCATTGTCAGAATTGTGACTTAAAATCAAATTTTCCTATTAAAGAGGTCTTTAAATTACAATTACTCTGGCACAAAACATGACATTCTTACCTGCCCCCAAACAAAAGTTATCATTAATTAACTAAAATAAGGTAACACAATGGTATTATATGGGAGTAATAAGATAACTCTAATGTTATCCTATGGGAGAGGTAGCCTTGCAGTCGTAAAAACAAGGTTTGTGAGTTTTTCACTAACAATATGTAAAACGTAGAAGTATGTGTCCTACATTTTAAATACACTGCACCCAGCCCTCTGGGCTGTCTAGGGTCTACCTTAGTGGTAACTTATATGTAATAAAAAGAGAGCTTTAGGCCTGGCACGGTTGTGTTTTCCAGATAGAAATAGCAGTTGTAAACTGTAGACACAGGCTGCAATGCAGACCTCAGAAAAGTTTAAAAAGGCTACTTAAATGGGTGGCACAATAAGTGCTGCAGGTCTACTAGTAGCATTTAATTTCCAGGCCCTGGGTACATGTAGCATTATTTTACTAGGGATTTACAAGTAAAATAAATGTGCCAGTTTGATGTAAGCCAACTATACCATGTTCAAAGGAGACAGCACAAGCACTTTAGCACTGGCTAGTAGTAGTAACGTGTGCACATTCATAAAGCTAACAAAAAACAGGTTCAGAAAAAGGGGGGTGAAGACAAAAAGTTTGGCAGTGACCCTGTAGAGATGTCCAGGTTCAACAAGCAACATAAAGTGAGTTGCTGTTGTTTTTAGTCCTTTTGTTTCTTCACTTTTTTGCTCTAAATGTGTCTATGCATCAAAAGTGATACATTTTGTTCTAAAATATAGGATTCAATTATGGATTTGCATTTCACATAATTACGTGTCATTTTGCATCATTTTGCCAAAATTACGAGACTGTCTGATGTAGCGGAGCTTCTGGCACCATAGGTAGCCAAAATTGTGTGGAATCACAACTTCTGAAACCTGTTTCCACTTGTATGCACTCATCTGGTGGAATCTTGGTGCGGTGCCTTAAACTTTTATTGGCAATTAAACATTTTGGCTTTCCATGATTACTAGTCAGAACATGATCTTGTTTTCAACCATACGTCAGGTATAAAGTTGGTTTTGTGATTATATATGTACAGTCCATTTTCTTAACCAGATTATTTAACTGGTCAGTTCCCTTATGAAGAAAGTTCTGGAAGGTGATCTAATTTTGAATTGTTTCATGTGGTTCAGGAAACAGGGGATTTGTTGTTGTTTTGCCAAATAATAATGGAGGGTTCCCCCTTTTTCATTTATGGTCCTCTAAGCTTCTTTTTCTGGTGAGGGATTTAAAGTAAACCTGGACAAAATTTTAATTACACTTTTAAAATTTGCGCAAAATCTGTAATTTTGCATTAAGCTTCCTTTGTGAAATTCATAAGACTAGGCCACTTTCTGTAATGACACAGTTCTCATGGTAAATATTTACCAAGAACACACGGGAAAAAACATAATGTGAGTTGTTGTTATTTTTGGGCCTCCTTGGGGAATATTTAAGAGCCCCTAGCACCATTCCAATGCTACATTAGCATCATTTTTTCATGCTAATGTGGCATTAGAAAGGCAAAAACGGTGCACCATAAGTACAAAGTGGCGCAATGTATGCATTGCGCCACTTTGTAACCTTTTATTCACTACATTATGCCTGCACCAGGCATAATGTATGCAAACGGGGCACTCCCCAGTTAGGGGGAGCAAAACAAATGCACAAGGAAATCTAAGAGATTTCCTTGCACCATTTTTTTGCCACTTATAATGGCTGCTCAAAGCAGGCGTTAAAAGTAGGCTTCCATTGCTAACAATGGGCCTCTGGGTGCTTTGCAAGTTTAGCATCAGAAATTTTTATGCTAATCCTGCAAAGCGCTGCACTAGTGAAAAAATTCAGATGATAGTCCCCTAACTACCTCCATGGTGCACCGTATTTTCAATTTGACGCACACATGGGGGCATTAGAGGGGCCCTAAGGAGTGCAAGAAAAGTGGCGCTGCACTGTGTGCAACGCCAAATTTCGGAAATATGCCCCTTTGTTTCTCCACTATTGTAGAATGAAATTCGTCCAGTCATCAAAAATTGATGCAAGTATACATTTTGCCCCAAAATATACCATGAGATGACAGATTTGCAATTCACATAATTATGTGTAATTTTGCATGATTTTGTCAAACGTTTACTTAATTACACAAAAGCACATAACCCCAATATCGCACACTTTTAATCTAAAAAGTAAATTGGCAATTATTTTTTTGTGTTTAGATTCCCTAAAAGTAGGCGGTACAGCCATCAGCACAAATTCCTTTTTTCATGAAATTTCCTTTCTATATTTTGCAATTTTTTTTTAATGATGGTCAGTGAAAGTGTAGGTAATGACCATTTTTTCCACATGGTAATCCCTTAAAATTCCCTCCCATAGGACTCTGTACACTTCACTCTTGCTAATTATTGGTCAAGTGCTTATGACTGCCTCTCTTAACATGTTAAAATTGGCGGACCCTTAACTGGAACTTCTAATATACTTGTCCCTAATACAAAGTCCCACTTGTATTAAGGGCATGCAAATAAAAGACTACTAGTGGACTGCAGCAGACATTGTGCCACCCACTACAGTAGCAATGTAAAACATGTCTCCAGGCCTGCCACAACAGGCCATGTGTGCAGTTGTAAACCGCCATTTCAAAATGGCGAAATAAACCTTTCACCAAGCCTAAACCTTACTTTTTAATACCTATAAGTCATCCCTAAGGTAGGCGTTAAAAGCCTACAGGGAAGGGTGGCTGGTATTTAAAAAGTAGGACATTTATATTTAATGTTTTATATGTCTTGACAGTGAAAAATCCCCAAGGCTGGCTAGCCCCTAGGTTAAAATTGTGTTACTTTATTACCCTTAATAAGTGCTGACTTCATTGTGGGAATAGCTAGAAAAATGATTCAAGAGCTCAAATAAATAGTAATTTAAAATCCAACCTGATAGTAAAGTTGGATTTCATATTACTACTTTAGAAATGACACATTTATAAAGTTGTCATTTGTCTTCCTAATACGAAAAGTCTTTCCTGCCAGTGTCCAGCTGTCTCCTGACCCCTGACGGCTTCTCTATGATGAGAAGTGTATTGCTATCAGACAGTGGAAAAAAGGTTCTGGGTGTGGGGAGGAGGGCTCCTCCCTTGCAGGATGACCTGGGGTTGTCCCAGTCCATCCCTGAGCTTCAATGGCTGCCTATTGTGTCACTGACAGATGAAGCTCACAGCTAGGGCTGCCTCCCTTTTGTTTTACTAGTGATGCTGGCACCAAACCCTGTGTAAGAGAAACAATTGAAAAGAACTGGTTTAGAGGGTGGGTAAAGGCCTGTCACCCAACCACAGGCTGGCACTTGGCATATACGTGGACACACAGGCCTATCCTCTGAACACTCCTGGACATGTGCAAAATAAGTAGAAGCTCTGTCCTGCTGTCTGAAGCACCTCAATGAAAGCTGGACCTGCTTGCCTTGAACCCAAGAAGTCACTGCAAGGGTGAGTTGGCTGACCTTCTGTTTAAGCTACAGGGGCATACCAAGCTTCCAGATGGCTTACTTACTGGAGACTGCCAAACTATAACTGCCTTGGCCCTGCTTCTGGCCTCTTTTGGTGTCAAGCATAAAACAGTGTGATTCCCTAAGTGGGACAGGTATACCCAGATGTGTGTGCAGTGCACACTGTGCCAAAATTGGTCTTGGATTGTTTGTGATCCAATCCAGTCAGGATGCGACTAGGCAGTTAGGGCTAGACTGTTTCTACTGGAGCAAGGTCAAGACTGATTAGTACATGGCTGGGTGCCAACTTAGGCGGCATGGTGTGCAAAATAATAATGGAGTCTACATCCTTAAGTGGTTTGTCCCAGGTCCTGGACCCTTCCCTGGTGTTAATGGTCTCCTATCCTCAAACTGAGAGAAGTGGGACTTAGCAACTTTTGCCAAAGTTTTGCCTGGAGAACCAACAGAGGCCAGGGTTGCTGCTGAAGTGCAATAATTGAATGGCCATTTGACCTCAGCTTACTGGGTTGCCCCACTAAATGAGATTTGAGTTCTGGAAATGTCTCTACGTCTGAAGGTAGTAAGCTTCATTGCAACCAATGCCAAGGAGCATCTGATTGAGGTAAAGGCCTTCCCAGGCACGGATGTCAGAATTTGCCCATTAGGATTTTTTTCACCTTCCCAATGACTGCACCGGGACCCCACACATCAACATGCCGCCAAAACTGAACTGTGTTTCTGATCCAGCTTGCCCCACTGATGACTCATTGATGGCCAATTTTCCTCACAAAAATTTCTAAGTCAGAAGACAAACTTTCCACCAGGGTGAATCTGGTCCATGTATCTGACCCATGTGTCATAGCGGTCAGGCTCAACTTTTGACCCCATCTAGAGTGACAAGATAACCACGCTGCTTGCTTTTTGATGCTATTTTCAATTCAAATTTATAAAATTAATCTCTCTGATTCTCCTTATTGGATTATTGTTGTTATGGTGTCATTTTATGTATTCAAATTTTTCTTTTTTCCAAATTGATTAGGGGAATATTCTTGTGTTGTGATTTCACATTATTCCTATTTGAGCACTGAAAAAATAGATTAAACATTGCCAATTATTCCAGATTGCTGTGTGCCATGTTAACAGAGGGCTAAGCATGCATTTCTTTCTGGACTTTAGTGGATCATCCTGATGAGGATTGTGATTATTATTTCAGGAGAGTTCTCACACTACTCAACTTATACTTCAGTTGCCCCACAGATGACTCGTTGATAGCTACTTTTCCTCCAAAAATGGTTCTAAGTCAGAAGGTAAACTTTCAACCAGGATGAATCTGGTCCCTGTATCTGGCCCGTGCTCCATCGTGGCCAGCCTTAACTTTTGAATTTTACCTCATCCCAGGCGATGAGATAATCATGCTTCTTGCTTTTAGATGCTAATTTTCATTCAGATTTTAAAAATTCATCTCTCTGGTTCTACTTATGAATTTCTGTTGTTTAGATGCCATTTTATTTATTACAAGAATTCTCTGTTTTTCTAAAATGGTTAGGTATTTTTTCTTCTGTTGTTTTTTCACATTTTTACTGTTTGAGTACTGCAAAAATAGTTTACATGTTTTCTCTAAATTAAACCCGACCGCTTTGTGCCAAGGTAGCAGAGGTGTAAGCAGAGGTTTCTTTATTGACTTTAGTGGTTCACCATGACAAGGATTGAGATTATTGTTTGAAGTGGGATCTCACAAACATCAACTAGTACTCTAGTTTCTTACAGAAGCCATCTGTGAATTTTTTGTTTTTCTCCTTTTATGCTTCATAACACTCTTTTCTGTCAAAGCACAACATGCAGGCTTTGCTCAATCTGCTAGGTATAAATAAATCTGTATGGTCTGTACTGTATTCATTATTGCAATATGTTTATGTATGGCTCATATGTTGTGAGTAGCGATGGTCTCTGGCAAATTAAATATTATTTGTCATTTTCCACTCGTAGGAACACTAGGTTCATCTTTGAAGTTTGCCTCATCTTCTGAACTGTAAAATCTTGTAAATAACACTGAATTCAGTGGATTATTAACTCATGTTTAGGCTCAGATCTACTCAGACAATAAAGAGGTAATACTTCATCCTGGGGAATAGTGGATTTAAATGGCACTGTCTTCCAGTTAGAATACAGCATAAGATTAGGTGGAGGAAATGGCTGGAGTAGTGCCTCCTTCCTTATGCTGTTAACCCTTCCTGCCTGCCTCTAACGTTATGCGGGACCTGTAGTTCACTAAACAATAAGGAATCAGAATTTGGAAGGGACATGTTTAGAGTTTACCTTATAAATATGGATTCCTTATGGTATGTATTAATGTTAAATTACCTATATTCTGTCTCAAAACATTAATATTTGACAAACAACTCAAAGGAGGTGGTATGCCATTCAAAAACAAGAAGGGATGTCCATCGGATTCCTTCTCCTTTGTGAATCTTTAAAAACATTTTTTTGGGATAGGCACTAGTTTGTGGGACCACCACCAACCCCTCAAACAGGTTTGTGTAACATTTTTTTTTATGAATCTTCTTTTCCTTTAAGGAAAATGGGTTGCAATAAAAAATAAAAACTGCTTTGTTTAAAATCAGTCATAGACATGGTGGCCTACTGACCTCTGCAGACCACTATCTCTGTGATTGTGGCCAATTGTAGTGATTGTAGGGAGGTTATGAAGGGACCCACTAGAATTTGGTATTTTGCGAATCGACTTATTAGTACATAGGGTAATTTGCAAAATACTAGTGCAACTGGTAGAATTTGATGCACACATTTCTGCTGCTTCTACCAACTCTGTTTTAGTGCACTCTAAATAATAAACACCAAACTATGATTCATTATTGGTCACAATTTGGTATTTCTTATTTTGAATCTTTGCATATGAGGCCCAAAGGCACTTAAAATGTCATCTTTCCCTTCCTGAAATGTAAGAGGCGATACAGAGCCTTTCCTTTAACTATAACAGAATGATGTTTATCATATTTATGTCACTGTGTATGGATGAAGTGATATGCACACACATGCTTCTATGTTAATGGAAAGCTCCACCTTTAGATTGCAGTTGGACAAGCCTTTCATCTATGCATTGGATCTATTTAGTTGAATGAAGTATACTAGTCTTTGTTAATGCAGGTGCCTTGGCTCAGAAAAATTGACTTATTTGTGATAACGTCCATTCCTTGTGTCATTTTTATTGACTATCTGTGCCAGAATCACTTAGGGCCTGATTACGACTTCGGCGGAGAGGGTTAATCCGTCCCAAATGTGATGGATGTCCCGCCCGACGAATTACGAGTCCATTATATCCTATGGAACTCGTAATAGGGCGGGCAGGATATCTGTCACATTTGGGACAGATTAACCCGCACCGCCGATGTCGTAATCAGGCTATTAGTGCTTAATGTAGTGGAGAGCACACAGTTCTTCTATCACCTGTTGCTGATTTGTGCCTCTAGTTTTTCATATCCTATCCAAAAATGGTTCATTTGAAATCTAATTATGTATGACCATGATCTTTAGATTATCTCTATGATCTTGCCTACAAATCTGTGGCCATCTAAGGATGTCCACCAGGAATAACCACTGACAATAATATCAGGGAATCGTGTCAAATTCACCCCATGATAAAGCATGCCACTTCAAGTGTGTGATGATTTTTCATCCCTATAGCTCTACATCTTGAGTTATTTCAGGAACATTATTCTACAAGTCTACAAATGTCCACTGTGATTGTTTTTTTTTTATTAATCTCCTTAAAAACTCAAATGTGATTAATTTGCACACTGGTATCAGGAACAGTGGCACTGAAGGCTCCTTAAACTCATCATCTGTTTTAGATCCTGTCTTATAATAAGTCAGGATACCAATCTTTGCTTCTCGAAGTAAAAAGTCAATCGACAAAAGCTAACTCCATTGAAAGTAAGAGAGCTGAAGAGACAGAAAAAAAGTGAAAGGGCATTAACATCAATGGTCACAGACCGCCCAAGAACTTAATTGTGCAGACTTGAGAACCAAAAATTAAAAGGATGCTATATGTGTCATAGATCACCGCTTTCATAAACGTTTACATGACAACTTCTTTAGTCATTGCTCCTGTGCACTTTCACACGCGTCTTCCTCTTAAATCTTAATAAACCCAAAGCAATCTCCTAATTATATAGAAAAATATATCTGTTTTAGGTCTCATAGACCATAGGCTACTTTATTCAGTATCCAGATTACTAAAGTCCCAAGAATACAAACCCAATCCATTTTCCGATTGTTTTAATTTATTTGGAGCTAAATGTTGGGGTTAACACAGTTTACATTTGCCACCAACGTATACAAGTAATTGAACTGCGGGACATGATGAGATGTCTGAGAACAGCGCAATGTAGTTAACAAGGAAGGTCGATTTAGGCTTGAGAGCCCATTGTTTTATATTGGGAGAATTTAGCCCCTGGGCCTTCATCTTGTGTCATCATTTCTATGTCAGTGACAATATTAAAACAAGCATTGGCAAAGTAGATAAGTCTAGGTTTAATGTGATTACACATAGGGAAACAACATATATTAAACCAACACAAATGTAAGATTAAAAGAATGACAGTCGTATTTGTATTCGTGTCTAAAAGAAAAGGTGAACGGCAATGGAGTTTTCATTATACTCCTTATTTTATTTACCTGTAGCAGAAAAGTAACAAAAGACTAAACTGAAGACCTCCTTGCCGTCCGACGGGAGAACATTGAAGGCAAGAGAGCTTTCTTGAGAGACCTGCTTCATTTCTATGGTTAATGACACACTACTGGCAGGGAGTATGACTAATAGAAAGGGGAAGAAGTAGGAAGAAGCAACTGGGTGGTGGGCAAAATAATGAGGAGCAAAAAAGGGGGAAATGAGGTGGGGCATGAGTGAGAAAGTAACGAGAAAGAGGTACTGATGGCGGAAGGAAAAAACAGGGGAAAGAGAGAGGGGTGGTGTGTTTTGTTTTGACAGTATGGGTGTGCCTCACTCCAACACAGCACAAAATCTTGCAAACTTGAGTGGAAAACATGTAGTCAGAATGTGTACTAAAATCTAAATTAAATGTACACAATTGCATTGCCTTTCTTGGATGGCAGCCCCCAATTATCTTCATGTCACTGCTCTTTGTTGTGTACATCATTCTGCTGGGCTGCAGAGTCAGCTCCAATAAGAAATATGTTTGAACAGGCCTATGAACATAGCCCTGAGCCTGTAGGGCCAATAATAGTCTTTCTGCATCACTAGATTACTCCATGGATCGAGAGCCAACCATTGGCTTAAATGTTAGCTTAGAAACCAAAACAGCAAACATTTTGTCTTCGTTTATCCAGCATCTCTTGACTGTAAGATGCAGAGGACTGCATCTTAATCAGTGGCTTCGTGTTATCAACAAATGTATAAGCAAATGTGGAAAAATATTTAACTATTCAAATCACTCTACTGAACTGACATTGCAGACTTGGATTTGAATGGAGAAGTTGGCTCCTGAATCTACAAAGTTACAAGTAGAAATATAGCGAAGGCTGCAAAAAAATTACTCAGACTCCACGGGTGCCATGAAACCTGGTAGTTCGGCAGTCACATGTGCAGTACAGATAATTAAAGAGGAAATCTCTAGGTGACACGCCATCATTCCTTCCCACTCTGGGAAGTGTGGGTGCTTCCGCTGAACATGTGTATCTGACAGAAACTGTCAACGAAATGTAATGGTGCCGCATTGAAACCCAAATCGTGAAAGTGCAAAAATTATCAGTTCACTGTTTTCTGAGGCGATTTAGACGAGACTGGCAGAATCCATCAATTAATCGAGTGACACAGGAGGGTGCTGTGTATACCCGAGGAGAATTACCATCTTTTGATGTCATGTGCAGCTGTGGTGATGAGGTGAAAAAAGGGGTCTTAGAGACATCCATGACACGAAGAACAGTAAGGGAAGAGAGGCTGTTCATTGAACGAATGTAAATCCTTGGTGTTAAGTGAAGCATTTAGACTTTATGAATTGGGCTCTCATTACAAGTTCGGAGGGCTAGGGTAAGGTATTTTCACCATTACCCCCAGCGTGAAGTATTTACACGTCTGAGTTTTTAACTTGCAAATGAGGCATAACTTCCAGAACGGGTATTTAACACTCGAATTCCATATTTGTTGCTTTTTTTTTTATGACACCCTGCCTGATAAATTGACAGGTTTGACCCCTCTGAATCTATCAGGAAAAAACTGTGAGGGTGTGATAATTAATACACAACTCGTAATGCCAATCCATGTGCAAACGAGCATTTGCACAGGAATCGAAATGTAGCCATAAACTTGTAATTAGGGCCTGATAGAGTTATCCTACTTGTCTAGATCCACCAGTTCGTTGATGAGACCGAACTCTGCTGAATTCTTCCTTTCCAAAATGTATTCATTATCGGAATTTCGCATTTTAAAACAAATGCTATCTAATTGATCCCACTAAGACCTTAAGTACTAATGGCCCAGTAAATTGCTTGCACAAGGGTCACAATTATAAGTTTGCCAGAGTTTACTTTACCCCTGGAAAGCACCAAGCTGCATGTTATTACCAATTTGAGTGGGGAAACTCAAAGTAGGCAATATTTATCTACCACAATTAAACTCAATCTTCGCGGTAGTAGTATTTATTGGGTCCAATAAATAACATATCCACCACTGGGCAACTTATAGTGAGGCCCTAAGAGGTCACAGCTTCACATTCATAACTCATTCAGGCAGTCACACATATCAGGACGTCTCCAATGCTAAATTATTTTACTATACTCCTGGGAAAACAGATTCACTTTAAGTTTCCTTATGGCTTTTGAGAAGTTTCGCTTTGTTACCAAGGGGCATGAAAACCTGGTATTCAGAAAATTATTTCATCTTGGTCTTTAATACTCACGCTACACATGTCCTACTTGTTTAAAAGAAATCATTTTGGAAGTAGTATTTATAAATGGGTCACATCTGCTTTTGCATTTGTTCACAGGCATTAATTCAGTTGAGTAACGAAATAAACAACGAAAATAAACATATGAAGTCCTGTCTACCTTGGACTGGGGAAATAGCTGAAAAAAATGTGTTTTAAATTATTAACTAATCTAAGAAAAATTGCCTAAAGTATTACTTTTAACTTTGTAAGATATTTGTTGACATTTCCTATTGCAACATTCAATGGCTCCACTTGACGACAGGCATAATCTCAAGCATCCACACTTCAGTCTCTTTTGTTTGTATGGTGCCGCAATGTGACGTAAAGCCGGCTTGTAGGTGCAATATAAAACACAGTGATAATAAATAAATACACGGTTGGCCTAAATATGCAATACCTAATTTAGAACATAAAGGCCACTGTTTGCTCATGTTCTCATGAATATAAGGCTGCTATTACTCTGCCAAGCTTTGCACAACCTGGAACGTTCAGTAGTGGTATCCTTAGGTATGAAAAAATGCGCTCTATAAATGTGCATGTAAACCGATCAACCAATCATTTCAGAAGCTATGCAAATTTCCATTCTGGTGCATAGAAAACAAGGTTCTTTGAAGGTTGACGTTTCTAGAGAAAATCCATTAAATACCTCCTGTACGGCTTCGAAACCTTGTTTCAAGGTGTCCTATCCCTTTACCGAAGGAAAAGTTCATTATAGACTTCACAAAGGCCAGTATTTTTCATTCTCAATGATATGGAATGTTTTTTTTTTCCTAACACTGTGCTTTTTTGTGAAGTGCAGAGATAATTAATGTCCAGATTGGAAATCCAAACTCGGAGTCGAAAGGTTAAAATGTATTATACTATGCTTACTAAGTGCTTGTTGTAATGGGAGACAATTAGGCATTTTTAATCAGTCTCACCATAATCCACCATAAGGGTTTTCAGAGACACACTGCCTAATGAATCATTCAATTACTGCTATCCGGGCCTGTCCTCCACCAGCCGGACAACATTTTTAATTTCATGAAAAATATAGGCTATAGCAGGGCCAATTATCTGACTAACACAGGAAGTGTGCTGCATTCTGCAAGGCGGTACTGCAGTTATGGAGGCAGTGTCACTTGAAGGGTCTCACCCTTGCTTTAGGTCACCATGCGTATTGGATCCGTTTGGGTTCTAGCTAATGTCAGATTTTATAACAAGTCAAGACCATTCAATTCAGAGGCAAAAATAAAGACTAATTGGATTCTAGTCCATTGTGGGGTCATTAAAGATTTGAAACATTTGACCCTACTGTGCAAATACCTCCATACTGGTAGAGCAGTTCATAGATGGGATGCAGTGTGTGTGCGCGTGTGTGTGGTAGGTGTCACTTCATTCATTTTAAGCAGTCAAGATCAGGGCTCTAGAGAAACACTATAAATCATGCCAGTTCATTTTCCACTCAGTAGGTCAGTTCACTGGGCTGTTACAAGATACTACAAAGACAATAAAGGCAAATGCCTCACACATAGAATGAGGAAAATGGGCATTTGGATTAAACAATCTGTTGCTCTAATGGGGAAACTTTTGCACTATGGTACAATTATGCCTGCAATGGTGCTAGGCAGCACACACTGCGCCAGTGCGAACAGAAAGCAGAAATGCTCCATAGCTTTATAAATCTGGAGCATTTCTTCTCTATTCATTTAGCTCAGCACATCAAGTTCCCTTGCTGCACCATGTTGTGTGAAGTAATATATATGTCCCTCAGATCATAGCTAGGATGTCCTCTCATGATCCAAATGCATTCAAGTAAATGGTATGTTTATTATTGTCTCTGGTCCTTGCCCACATAAAAGGTATGTACCTTTGGTGTCTGGTAAATTATTCCGATACACCCTGTGTTCTCTAATTGGAAACAGGTGAAACTGCAGCCAATTTATTTGGTTCTTACCACTTCCCATGGACATTGCTAAATGATATGAGGAGAAAATGAATGGCACTATCATTCCCTTTTGAAACTTCTAAGTAATCTGCTAACCTAGATTTAATTGTTAATTGATTTGGTACAAAGGCCTTACAACTAGACAATAATGACTAGCCAAGTCCTACCTCACACACTTCTTAGCAGTATTTTGCAATGTGAATATAATTGGACCACATAATACTGTGGCCCACAAGCACCTGACCAATATAGACCTGAAGAACTGCTCTTAAACGTTTTTCTTTGCTCATTTTAGTCATACCACTAGCTGGGATTTTGACCTGGATTTTGAGCTGACAGGTGAATTCTGGAAATGCTAGTAAGGTTAGAGAAATGTGATGTCGTGCAAAACCAGACACAAATTACTCCAAGTTAAATTCTTACAATTGTACATATGTTTTATGCACAAATGTGACCCTGGCTAGATGCTCTGTGGAAAAAGTGTCATTTATTTGTTTGGATATGTGCTGTTATCTAAAGATGTTAGGTTGTGGATATCAATAATTTAACAAAGGTCCCTTAGATAAAAGGACTATAGATGTAAGTACCACATAGAATCACAATAAAGTCTATGGACAACATGCACAAAATCAGTATGAAAGTAAGAAAACAGTGTAGGGGGGAAACAGAAACGTCTTGGAAACCATAAACCATAATTGCTCAGGCATTCCCCATGTGGCAGAAAGCACAATTACAAATAAAGTCACAAATTTACAGTACTCTTGCTCATGTCAAAACATATATTGTGCAGAGTCCAAGTACTAAATGTTGATGATGTTTCGATCCCTTATTTGATTGCTGGGATCATAATCAAGACATACAAATTATGCCTGTGATGCACATAAGTAGTCACTGGCTATATAACCAAGACCAGAATAAACCTTTGTAGGGACATTTGTGAGTTAGGAAGTCACAGTCAATAAATTGACTGAAGTTATGATCCTCAATCGCAGCCCTCAATGGGTTATTAGCTGTAATTACTTAGGGCAAAACAAGTTATGAGATGTCCCCATCGGAACCAACAGAGGCTCATCAGCATAAGGTGTACGCAAGTGCAACTCAGGTATAATGTTTATGTCCTGATGATGATCCCAACAATCAAATAAGGGATCAAAACCTTGCCGACATGTAGTACTTGGACTCTGTACAATAACATACGTTTTGACATGAGCAAGAGTACTGTAAAATTGTGACTTTAACAGTGCTTTCTTTCACATAAGATATGCCTGAGCAATTATGATTTATGGTTTCCAAGACTTTTTTGTTTTCCCACTACACTGATTTCTTATTTTGTTTGGAATAAATATACTGATTTTTGCATGTTTTCCATAGACTTTATTGTTATGCTATGTGGTATTTAAAACTATAGTCCTTTTATCTAAGGGAGCCTTGTTCCTTTATAAAATACTTGCTCCTGGTCCCTTAGTACCTGTGGGTTGTCCCTTGTGTGTTTTAAAACTATCAATAATTTCAATAATTCAACAGCATAAATATTGTGAAGTCATATGTAGTGCATTTGCTGGGCAACGTGTGTGTTTTTTACGGAGGAACATTAATTTTGTTTTGTGGAGTTTGAGGATTATGTAGTGCTGTAAATATTTGTGGCCTGTGGTCGGATTGTCGAATATAGCTTTTGTTTTGATTGAGCATCCTAAGAAACTGATCTGGAAACTGGATTCAGGAGTTTTTTAGGGATGACAGTTTAGTTATGGTTACTTTTGTTATGGTGCAGTGCAGAGGCGTTAGCCAGCTGCACAGAAAGATTTTTATTTTATACAAAAAATCTTGTGCACTTGGGGGCAGATTTAGGGAAAGTGACGCTGCGCCAAGTGCAGCACCACTATCCCTGCGCCCCTTAGCACCCTCCTACCGACACCATGTGTGTGCCGTATTTAAAATACAGTACACCATGGCGCAGGGTAGGGGGCAATAGCGTCATTTCTCATGACACTATTGATGTACTCAGCAGGAGTAGTGCCAAAATGTAGGCACCTCTCCTGCAGAGTACATAGGGCCCCATTCTAAAGAATGGAAGCCCTCTTTTAATGCCTGCTCTTAAGCTGCCATAAAAAATGGCGCATAGATTTCCTTATGCCATTTTTCCAGCTTCCCTAACGGGGGAACACCCACTTTGCAAACATTATGCCTGGTGCAGGCATAATGTAGTGCAAAGGCTTACAGGATGGCACAATGCATGCATCGCCCCACCCTGTAAATACGGCTCGGGGATTTCTGCCTCGTTGGGCCACATTTACGACAAAAATAACAACGTTAATGTGGTGCAAGGTGGCGCTAGGACATTATAAATATGCCCCTTAATCTTTTAAGTTTGAGTATGTTCATTCTATGAATATTTGTTTTCTGGCAGAAGAGGTTCTGTTAACTGTGAAGCTAACAAATTACACTTATCCAATTCATATTTGGATTTTTGTTTGTGGCTATTTTTTTGCCAATATTTGTAGGTGATGAGAGTATGCAACCCAATCTATGATCTTGAAATGTGTAGTGTCTAGGTTACCTTTTAGGAAGTGGATTGTCATCTACCTTCCTGTATAAGTCTAACAACCATTCAAGTGATGTTTAGAATAGGTTTGACATCTTTTTTTCTTGAAGTCTACAGTAGTCATGTCACACGCTTGTCACATAGTTTCACAAACAGGTTAGATTTTAACAACAGTAATGTGATCTTGATGCACAGGATTCATTCTGGAAGAATACACACACACAATTTGGACTTGATGCTTTAAGAAAGATGGCACTGCACTGTCAATAATATTTTGAAGGTGTCTAATTGGCCAAGAAGCACAGATACATCTGCCTTATCTTCTTCTGGTAGCATGTAGAAGTTATCTGTTATCTAGTGAGTATTTGTTTCATGGATTCTTCAGAAATGGAAGCCAGTATGTTTAGGATATAGAATGGTTTCTGCCAGAATGCAAACTTTAGTGTGTTAGACTTGGCATCCTTGGAGTGGTCTCCCCTAACTTTTTGCCTGTGTTTTCCAGGTTGTTGATGTGTGCAGGACTCTGTTTTTGCTGTTCTTGTTATTCTGGACTCTTTACCACTGCTATCCAATGCTCAAGTGCAAGTGTCACTATGTAAAATATATGTGTAATTGACTTTCTATGATTGGCATATTTTATTTACTAGTAGGTCCCTAGTACAGTGCACTAGAGGTGCCCAGGGCCTGTAAATCAAATGCTAATAGTGGGCCTGCAGCACTGGTTGTGCCACCCCCATAAGTAGCCCTGTAAACATGGCTCCGACCTGCCACTGCATTGTCTGTGTGTGCAGTTTTAAACTGCCAATTCGACTTGGCAAGTGTACCCACTTGCCAGGACTAAACTTTCCCTTTTTATGCATGTAAGGCACCCCTAAGGTAGGCCCTGGGTAGCCCAGTGGGCAGGGTGCAATGTATGTTAAAGGAGGGACATGTACTTATGTGTTTTACATGTCCTGACAGTGAAATACTTCCAAATTCGGTTTTCACTGTTGCAAGGCCCATCTCTCCCATAGGTTAATATGGGGGGTGGCCTTTCAAAGTTATTAAAGTGCAGATTCCCTTTGGGAGCAGATGGAAATATGGAGTTTGGGGTCTCTGAGCTCACAATTAAAAAATACATCTTTTAGTAAAGTTTGTTCTTAAATTGTCTGTTTGAAAATGCCACTTTTAGAAAGTAGGCATTTTCCTGCTTAAACCATTCTCTGACTATGTGTGTTTTGTGGATTACCTGTCTGGGTCAGTTTGACAGTTGGGCTGCTTGCACCTCTCTCTAGACAGTGACACAAAGGGGGCTGGGGTGTAGCCCACACATCCTGATGAGCCATCTGTGCTGGAAGGGATGGGGGGAGTGGTCATTTACACCTGAAAGGGCTGTGCCTGCTCTCACACAATGCAGTCTCCACCCCCCCACCCCCCGGTGTGTGTCTGGGGCCTGGCCTGGGCAAGTCAGGATCTCACAAACAAGAGAAACTTTCCTTTGAAGTAGGCCTACTTCAAAGCGAGAAAGGGGTATAAGAAGAGCCCCAAACCTCCTGAAAATTAGATCACTTATGGAATCAAGAGGAACCTCTGCCAAGGAGAAGAGATGAAGAGCTGTGGAGAAGTGCTGCCCTACCTATGACTGTGCTTTGTGGAGCTATCCTGCAGTTGCTGCTTCTGCCTGTGACAGGGGACAAAGTCTGGACTTTGTTGTGCATTCTTGCTTGAGAAGAATCTCCAAGGGCTAGGACTGAGCTTGCCCCCTGTTCTGAAGTCTCAGGGCCATCAAAGACTACCCCTACCAGCACCTGGACTCTGTGCTTAGACTCCTGCACTGTCAAGTGGTGCCCTATCCAGTCCCGGAGCCCTTGAAAGGAGAAGCCGGTGAAAATCCAAGAAAGCCGACTTTGGACGACTCCAGACCAACGCCGCTGTCGAATCCCGTGATGCCGCCTGCAACAGACTCTGTGGTCCTCGCTGGAGTGCAACGACCCTCGCAGGCCCGACATCACTGCAGCCCGCTGAAGTCCATGAATCTGTGGATGTCGCCGCAACACGTCGTGACCGACTCCGCCTGCAGTGCGCGGATTCAACACTTTGCACCAACGCCGCCTCACCTCCACTGCTCCCCAGCATGGACCCGATGCCTCTTCGTGATGCCTCTGCTCCTTCGCTCCGCAGCACCGGAACCGACACCGCCTCGGATCCAGCAATGTCGTGATCCCCGACTTCGAGCACCTACTTGTTCTCACAGTTTACTAAGGTACTGTACCTGGGAGTCTGCGTGACTCCATACCCGGCGCCATTGGGGTCGGATTGTTGGGAACAACTCCGTCACGATGTCGTGTTAACACCTCATCGAAGCATTTTGTGTTTCTAAGTGCTATTTTTGAGTTTAATCTTTAAAAATTCATAACATTTACTTCTTTATGTCGGATTTTTGTTGTTTTGGTCTTGCTTTGTTTAGATAAATATTGCCTATTTTTCTAAACCTGTGTTGAGTCATTCTGTGGTGTTTTTACTATATTACTGTGTGTGTTGGTACAAATACTTTACACCTGGTCTCTGAAGTTAAGCCTACCTGCTCGTGCCAAGCTACCAAGGGGGTGACTGGGGGTTAACTGAGTGTGATTCTCCTTTACCCTGACTAGAGTGAGGGTCCTTGCTTAGACAGGTGGGTAACCTGACTGCCAACCAAAGACCCAATTTCTAACATAGTGAATATTTACAATGCCCCTGCTGCACAATAATGCTGCTGGCGCTGCACTTTTCTGATGCTCCGGCAGTGCAGTGTGCTCACACATATTTACAAGGCCACGTAAAGCTACCATGCATGTCTTTTCTTGACCTTTTAAATATGGATCCCTTTCAAGCATAACTGCGTGAAAGGGGTGTTCCATGGGTGTTTCTGTGGGTTTTCCCACTCTGCACCCACGGAATCTGACACTTTACCAGATATACAAGGTTTCATAAATCTGGGAATGCGTCAGATTCCTACACCACCCCAAAGATGGCATACAGGTGGCGCAACTAGGAGAAATATCTTCATTTCTCCTCATTTTGTGCTCTTTCTATGTAGGAAAACACCATTAATGTTTGTGTATGTGGCACAAGGTGTTCCTCCCTGCATATAAACAATCATTCCTGCAGCTCAGGCACCCTTGCACCATGGTGCAAGGGTGCTTGCATTGGCACTTGGCAGCCAATTTTGCGCCCACACAGAGGAAAGTACCGGGATGTGTCATATTTCTGTAAATAAGATGCATCCCTGCACTTTCCTAATGGTACAGCGCAGCACAGCAAGATGGCTTGCGATGCCACTCTGCATCATTTTCTTGTAAATACGGGCCTTAGTTTTTGTATTCTGGGTGCATTCTTGTGTTTTCTGTCCATTAATAGTAGAGTTGAAGGGCGAGAGGAATGGGATAGTTTATGAGTCTTTATATTTAGTAGGTCAAACGGTTATACCACGAGTTGACAGAGGAGTGCATTATAATGAGTCAGTTAGAGGTTTGGTTAATGATCTTGGCAAGACATTGTTCAGATACATAGGGGCTTATTTTTACAAGTACCTTGCGCCACCAGAGTGTCACTTTTTCCAGTATTAAATGTGGTGCACCTGCGGTGCAAGGGGCTTCTAAATACACCCCATAGTGTGTTATTTTGGCTACAGCGAATATGAAATAGTGGGACTTTTTGAAATTTGGTACCAAGGTGGACTTGATAGTTTCATTTTTGTTTGCGAACACCTTGTCGTGCTTGGGCAGAAGGGGTCAATAATGTATGTCTTCACTTTGAAATATTTCATTAGGAAGGATTCTACCATTTTAAGGACCACTTTTTCAGGGTGTGGCATGTTTGGTGATACATATAAGTTTATTGTCATTAACTAACCTTCACTTCATTTCTTGCTTGGTTATTTATTTTTTAAGGGTTTTGGCTGAAGTAGTGGGCCGTTTGCTTTTATGAACCTTCATTTTTACTTTCGTTGTCTAAGATATTAATGGCTATATTTGTACTTTTTGACGCAAAACTGCGTGATGCAGTTTTGAGTCAAAAATTTTGCTGCCGGCTAACGCCATTTCTTTGTGCCGTTCAGGCATCAAATGTATACTTTGTTGCACGGCGACGCAAAACATAGGTGTGAGTCATTTTTTTTTACTCAAACCAATGCGTCACATCGTAAAGAAAAATGACGTTAACGCGGCAAAAATGACTGTGAACCGGTTTATGACATCGCAAACCGGAAACGTGCCATTTTTTTACGCAATTGCATCAAAAAGTGGCGCAAACACAGCAAAATGTGCTAAGGAGAGCCAAAATGGATCCCAGATGCTTGCACAGACCCCAGGAAGATGACAACAGACCAGGAACCAGCCAGGAGGACTCACACAAGACCCAGGGCAGGGAGAAGAAGAAAAGAAAGTGTTGCTTCAGTGCAGAGGAACAGGAAATTCTTGTGAAAGAGGTGACAGAACACCAGCACCAACTGTTTGTCACCTCAAAGTTGTCAATTAGTAGGAGAGAAGCAATATGGCAACAAATTGTTGACAAGATCAACAGTGTGGCAGAAGTACAGAGAACAGTCATTGAGTCCAAGAACCCTGGCATGACTGCAATCGCAGGACCAAGGAAAAGATGGCCAGGAACAGGAAGGCAGCACTGCAGACTGGAGGTGGGAGTCCAGCACCGCAGGAGGCCCTGGACCACATGGTGGAGATGGTGGCAGCCGTCATCCCTGAGGAGATCGTCACAGGGATTCAAGGACAGGACAGCACAGACTACCAGGAGACAACACAGGGTAAGTCGCATGGGGAACTAAAATGCCTAATTGTTAACTGGAACTGGGGGGGACATACCTACTACACAATGCATGTAAGTCATGATTTTCAGGGAGTGGCATGGGTAAAGAGGCACGGTATGGGGGCATAGCCCGTTCAGATGAAACCTGGGGCCCAGTACTACCCTACACCAACAACCTTTGCATGGGGGTATGCTGCCATGCCAAGGATGTTGAAAAGGTAAACCCAGGCCAGGAGGCTAGGGTACAATGTAAAAATGGCATGCTGTCACACGTCAGCCAGTATTCTCCCTACATGAACTAGGGTCCAATTAACAACCTCCAGCCATATCTGCAAGTGGAATTTAACATTGACAGCAGTTGCCAATACCACCTCTGCTGTGTGTGCAGGCCAAGTAGCTAATGGCAGTAACGTCCCCATGAATCAAACACACCCAAATTAGAGGGTTCAGGATGACAAAGTTATCAATCCCCTGAAATCAATACAAATGTTCTAATCCTGTCAAATGTGATTGTCCATAGTTGCTACAAGCATCAGCCATTGTCATAAACAATACATGTGAAATGCAGGTGGGGCATAGGCCATGCGAGAATGCTAATATTATAGACAGGAACAATGAACAGGAACTAAGATCACAATGTGAAACTAATAGGAAGGCAGGCATGTCACATTACAAATCCCACAACACAGACACACTAATTGTACCATATCTCATTGCAGAGGATGATGGCTCTCCTGCGGATATGCTTGTCCAGGACTACTCTGATGACATGGATGACGAGCTCACAAACATCAGCCAGCAGACCCTCCAAGATGTCATTGGAACCCTCCAGACCCCACCTTCAGTCACAAGGAGGAGCACAGTACTAGCAGCCATCACAGAGGACCCACCCACCACCCCAATTGTACGACCTGCCAGCTCCAACACAGCTGAGGACTCTGACGACACTGGCACCAGCTTTGAGAGAACTGTAGTTGGAGTCCAGCGGGAGCTGGCCAAGGAGGTGCAGGTGGGGATGGAAAATATGGCAGCCAGCCTAGAGGGGGTGCGTTCGTGAATGATGTCAACTGCAGAACAGGCAGCAGCCATGCAAGGGCGAACATCAATCTTGCAGGAATTTGAAAAAAGGTTGAAGGTAATCAGCACAGCTGTAAGAGAGTTGACACAACACCTACAACAACAATCCTGTCAACGTGTGCACGAATGCAATATTGAACCCATCAGGGTCGACCTGGCTGCCTACCCCAGTGATGTGGCTGCTATACTTAAGAACGAGCAGCTCCTCCTTGCTGCAGTACTGCCCTTAATAGCCTCACAGTTGGCAGCTACCGGGATGTCTGACTCCACGTCGTCAAACACTGAGGCGTGTGTTGCCCCTTCACAACCACCACCACCAAGGCCAGAGGAGACAACCCACACATCAGAAGATGAAGACGTGGAACAGATCACCTTCACCCGTAAGAGTACCCGGTAGCACTAGTTCCTGCCACATGGCCACCTATTACCAAGGTCTTGTGCTTTGTAACATGCCAGTCTTGCAACAACTGTACTCAAGCACTGTTCTTCAGCCCACTGTTTATCTTGTCACCCTGCCCTGTGATTGTCTCTCACTAACTCATTGGCAAATCTTGTCCCTCTGCACTGTCTGACACTTCACCCCAGCATGTCCAATGACATGTCCTTTTGCACTTGTTTAGGATCACAATGGAAGGTGTCACACTACTGGACTCACAATCATGGACAATGTACATATAGCACTACAGCACTTTCAAATAAATAGCACTTACATAACAACTTTGTCTCTGTGTAATGTGACACATCAACCGTGAGGGAGATCAGTGATGTTTACCTCAGGTCAATGATTATAGATTGTCAATACACCTGACCTGAAAGAATGTTGGCTGATAACTATGCACAGTGGTCTGGATTGTACCATCATCTTCCCTTCCTGAGGCTTAATTCTGAGGAAAATAAAAACTATACACCATAATGCTGTGTTGGACAGAATAACGCTTCCTCAAGGGATGTCTAAGCCATAAATTATTGCCTTCAACTTTTTCTTCAAGACAAAACTTACATATGTGACATTTGACCCAAATTTTACCTAACACACGCCATACTGCATGAATGGATGTGTATGAGTTTACATACAAATATGTAACCAGGCTGAACATTGCAACAAATGATAGGTGTGAGTTATGTATACCATAATACATGAGAGCATACTACCACTCACCTTATAAGGATTAGCTTGAACATCAGGCTACAGGCTGACTTAACACAGTGTCCTCACTTCCAATTCTGGTAGCAAAGTATGTGACATTGAAAACATACATCAAGAATTAACAACACTTTGGGATCCATAGTAACCTTGAGTGGTGGGTGCAATGGATGGCAGAATCTTAGCAAAGTAGCTTTGGTGTCACTGCCAGTGTAGCAGCTCAGTTGGCATTTGGTTGCAGCATGGGACACAAAAGCTAATACTAAAGATACACTGTTCACTCATGCCAAGGCCCTGATCCCCAAGCATGTGACACATACTGTAAATGGGTTACCTAGATATTTATTAAACAGTAAAAACAGAAGCTAAAAGCAGGGGAAACACCTTACCTAACCTTTCCTAACTACACATTACCCACAACTGGCCCTAACTAACCTAAGCTAAACTTACTTATCACATTTAACGAAACGATCTAAACATCAACCCCCCACTCCCCCTCATAAGACGGGACACATGGAGGACAACATATACTAACCTAAACACATACTATCTTATACTAAACATATATATATATTTTTGTATTTTTATATTTTAGATATTTTTTTTGTTTTTTAAAACACGAAAACTCCAACATCATCCCCCACCCACCCCCCTAAACCCACTAATGAAAAGAACCAGGAAAGAGAAGGGAGGGGAAGGAATCATGGCTGAAGGTATATTGTTTACAAGTTCGCTCTCCGCAGGGTCTTTTTTATGGCACGCACCCTCCTATTCACTTGTGTCACCTCCTGCTGCAGCCTGGTCATTTTCCTCAACATACGGTACAAGTTCCGTTGCATCGGCTGAAAATCTGCTGGGTCAGTGACTGCAGCAGGGGTGGTCTGGGTGCCAGTTGAGGAAGTATGTCCCCTTGTGGTTTGTCAAGTCTGTAGGAGGAGGTGCAAGTGGTGCTGTGACAGGTCCTGGAGCAGTGGAGGTTGACGGTCCTGCAAGGGTGCCTGCTAAGGTTGGTGCCACCTGGGTGGTAGTGGTGGCTATGGTGGACACGGAAGGGCCCCTTTGGGCAAATGCCCTCCACACTCCGGAGGCTCTTTCATGGCGATAACGCCTTGCCATGTTGCGGAACTCCGACTCCACATCCAGAATGTGGCGGTACCGCATCGCCCTGCGCTGAAACTCCCGAATCTGGATGGGATTCATATTGGAAGCTGTTAAAACAAATATAAAACCAAACATTAGGTACTTCATTGTGTGATATGGTTCCAGAAGTTAATCAGACAATACAACTAATGTACCAGAAACAGCCCATATCATCATACAGAACACTGATTGTCCCTGAGGAAGTACATGCCAATGCAGCCTACACATGTCCTATCAAACAGCACAGCAATACTCTAAAAGATCGGTAGCAACTTAAATGACCTACGCATCATTGTTCAGCCATTTGTCACGTTAAAAAAAAAACTGCAAGTCCTCCACCAGTGACATGCCAACTAAATGACTATCTTCTTGATGACAATCAAGGGCCACAAGATCTGCGAGTTGTAAATGGAATTGCCAGGATAGGATGCAGTTGCTAATAATGAGTGGGTATCCTAGGTTTGGACCAGTGACTTCCAGATTTACATGTCTGTGTATTAAACTTGGATCATCAGTCCTAGGTACACTTTTCACAACCCTACGCCTGTGCCTGAGGGGGGGTGGACAAGCAACAAATACTTTCAAACATCAAGGACACCCAGGAAGCTTTGGACAGCTGTACATGGGTTTGGGCAGCCCACCACAGGTAAGAAGGATGTCGAACTAGGATACACCCAAACCTTGGACAATCCCATCCACACTTATGTTTGGAAATGCAGACAATTGTCAACATCATTTCCTAGCAGTAACACATGACTTACAACAAGCAGATAGATGCAAGCACACATCTGGCCATGAGCTGCATGCACACCTAGGCCATTGTACTCAAGTGCCTCATACACGTAGCACAACATGTGGAGATACATGCTGCTAGGAAGTCAAACATACAGTCAATCATGTTCATTAGTGAATAGGGAAGCTGAAGTCTGTGGGCAAGACTTTGGCATCCCTATTCTGTGAGAATCAGGGTCCGACCTGCTGGCTAAATCACAAATATGGTCCTCTGTTACATTTTCTAAATTTAAGTTTATCCCCAAAAGTTATCCCTATTCACATGGCCGTGCCTAAAGGACTGCCCTACAATCTACAATTATGACTATACGCTAATGATTGCCCAACTCAAAGATGGGAAAAAAATGATACTCCACTCAAGGAACATATCCGATCATTGACCAGCGCATCACACCTTGCTATGTGTCCAACACACTGGAGTCAATCACATAACATCGGCACACAACACAGAACAGAAATATCAACACTTACTGGAGATGTCTGGGTCTGCAAATCGAGCTACCTCTCCGATAGTGGGCCTGGGACAGTTGTTACCCCTCAATTTGTATCATTTGCTTCGTTTTATGTGCCACAGCTATGGTAAGTTGCACCAAACATTGAGATATGAACCTGTGTGCATTACTTTAGGCATCCATCCTCAATCTAATTGTGGCACAACAAAGTCCAAATATCAGTCTAAGATGTTACCTGAGGTCAGCTATAACTTGTTACATATGTGTCAGAATCCAGTTCAGACATGTATCCCAAAAAATTGAGGGACACATTATTTCTTGAAAATATCTGGATTTAAAACATGTATTTCCTGGTACACTCACAGACCATACATAAAACATATGTTAGAGCCACATTTGCATCATCTATTGATGTGAAGGCAGCACTAATTTACAGGCTCCTGTTGTGTTTTGTAAGTTAGTGCAGCTGTTGCGTCAACAAATGACGGTAATGTGTAGGAATTATTGTATAACTCACGGCAACTGTATGTTTAACTTGCATTCCACATGTCCAAAAACATTGCCTGCAGCATATGAACAAATCTGCTACTGTCACTACAGAGCATTTAAATGTGCACATTACTCTGATTTGTACTCACCAACAGGGCCACCAATCACAATCCCCAGGTGGTCCAGCAGATCTTGCTCCCCTAGTGGGCGTTGAGCGGTATGTTGTAGATTCGCTTGAGATAGTACAGGACCTTTGCCCACCGGAGCCTCCATGCCTCTGTGTGATACTCCCGTATCACATGCCCACCTGCTTCGATCATTAAGGGTAGGAAGTGGCGCACCAGCCAAATAAATCCCCCCAGCTCCTCCTCTCCCATCCTGCCAAGACGAGGCCTACCCAACATGCTGTAACAAAAAAAGAGAATAAAGGGGTACAGAGGAGAATGAAGGGAAAGTGGGAGACGGAAACGAAAAAGAATTAACAGAAAACAGCCCAACTATCCCCAAACTAACATTACCCATACCAGACTCCCAACAGTACAAAGACAAATTTATACACCAGAAATGACAAAAAATACATTTACAAAGGATACCCAAGACACTTAGGAAAAACAAAAAGACAATTTAAAGACCACAAAGGAGACAAAATCACAAAATGCACAGAGAGACAAGTCAAAACACAGCCACACAGTCAGGAAATATCACAGACTGCAAAGTGAAAGTGAAAGTGAAACAGGATATACTATTACATCACTTCCTTCCTCAAATGTGTCAAAATATTATAACGCTTACAGTCTGTGCATCATTTTGTTTTTACGCACATGCTTAGAAATAACCCTGCATCTATATTTTCTAATATGTTTCATGCTTAACCAATTTCATGCGGTACAATGTGGGAATTACTGCTCAGGGCCAATGGATGTATCATGGCAATGAGCGTCATTTTTTGACCCGTGTGCGTCATTTTTTGACGCATGTGCGTCATTTTTTGATGCATGTATGTCTTTTTTTTACACGTATGCGTAAAAATTTCTGTCTTTGACTGGGTTTGGTCATTTCTTATTTGTAATAGTACATGACAGGTGTGACAATACAGAGATAGGCTGATTGCACCTACATTGTGCATTCCCGTGTATGGGCACATGTGACAGATCATACTACTGCAGACCATGATCCTCTAGTTGTTGTACCGAATTTACAGTCTTCACTGATGCAATAGATGGCCAAACGTGTAGAATACAATTAGGTATTACCCAGTTTGGGCATGTTTACGTCAATAGAGGATAGCAAGGCTACGCAACTCAATACAGTAACTCAATGTCTATCTGTCAATGTCTGTGAATTGGCTCTTACTATTGTAGTTTCTCACTGTGTGAACATCACAAGATGCGTTTTCTCAAATCTGCTTGTATGCATGTGGAGTCAATGTGTTCAACCATCAGATGCTATTCAGTGTGGAAATGAGAAAGGAAATGTGTTTGTCATACACGTAGCAACAAATGCTGTGTGAACTTCCTAGGTTTTTTGGGACATAAGCATCACCAATGACAAACCATGCACAGGATAGATAGAAGATGGTTGATGTTGGCAATGTCCCAAGACTAAGCCATCACATGTCCTGGAATGTTGGATACTACTTCCTAGGCACTTGTTTGTATACTACCCATGAGTCAGGCATTGAATAATGCTATGTGGGTACGGTGTTTGTGACACCGAGTCCCAAATACAATCCACAAATGTCATGTCACGCCACAGTTGGAGACATATAAATGAGCCATGTTTCTCCTGTGGCAGTGGAGGACCAGCAGACCAAGCAGCACGTGTGCACATATTTCCAGTGGTAAATTGCACAAAGGTGTCCGGTTCAAGTGTGTGGGGCCATTTGTAGCCTGAGTCATTATTGGGGTCCATGTTGTCACAGTTACGTGCAGGTCTAGTCATGAGTCTGTGGAGCCATTTCCTGCATTTCCAAAGTATCCTTCACAGCTGAATTGAAGGAAAGCCAAAGAGGAATTGAGAACACACATGGGGATAGTCCAGCTATGGCAGTGCAGACATGTTATGAGACTGACAACAGGGCAACCTTGGTGTGCTGACAAAGTTAATGGATCAGGAATTTTAAACCAGCAGGTTTCCTCACAACATTTGTACACAGGGTGGCCTCCAAAATTCCCACTGAAGCCGGGAACATCAGTGCCACTGTGCTGATTAATCTCACAGCTATTCACCACGCAAGCCCCATCAATATGTTGGGGCAAATGTGAATCAGCGTGCGGACTGTCAGGGTCCTAACATGTGTTGACATTTCATGCACATTATCTGATGTTGTTTGTTGTGCTGGAGGCACCATACCCAATCCATGCATGCAGCCATGGTACACTGTCACTATTTGTTACTCATGCATACATGAATCCCAGACAAGGGATGGGCCATGATTAGGCTATTTGGAGACAAGTTCCACCCCATGGTACGATAAGTAAACTCATTATGCTATACATTGCATTTGAGTATTCATTGTAGACCTACCTGACACAATACCCCAGGAGGAAAGTGAGGGCTTGGAAAGCAACTATGAGACAAATGTAGTCACAGGGAACCTTTATGGTAACACAAAGACAGGAACCAGTCAGGCTAACAGGATGCAGGGTCAATCAGTAACAAAAATTTAACAAGGCAAATACACAGTGAGCAGACTGAGTCTGGTCAAAGCTGGAACAACACTGTGGAAAATGAAAACTGCGTTTGTCCTGTGTGCCTGAACGTAACTGTTAGAAATGGGGTCTTTGGTTGACAGTCAGGTTACCCCCTGTTCAAGCAAGGACCCTCACTCTAGTTAGGATAAAAGAGAATCACCCTCAGCTAACCCCTGCTTACCCCCTTGGTAGCTTGGCAGAGCAGTAGGCTTAACCTCAGAGTGCTGGGCGTAAAGTATTTGTACCAACACACACAGTAACTTAATGAAAACACTACAAAATGACACAACACCAGTTTAGAAAAATAGGAAATATTTATCTAGACAAAACAAGACCAAAACGACAAAAATCCAACATACACAAGTCAAGTTATGATTTTTTAAAGGTTTAAAATAAAAAGAGTCTTTAGGTAGTTGTAACAACACACTAGCGCTGCTAGCGTGAAAATGTACCTGGTTTGCGGCAAAAATAACCCCGCACGGGCGGTGTGCGTCGAAAATAACCCTGCACGGGTATATGCGTCGAAAACAGCTCGGCACGGCGAGGCGCGTCGAAAAAGCCAGCCACGCGACGGTCCGAAAGTCCCGCGGCGCTGGTTGCGATCTCTCAGCCTTCGTCAGCGATGCTGCGCGTCGTTTCTCCTGCTCCGGGCGTCGATTCTCCGGTCGCGTTTCCTGCGGCGTCGTTTCTCAGCTGCGGAGCCGGCGTCGCGTCGTTTTCTCAGCCGCGATCGGATTCGCGTCAATCTTTTCTCCGCACGGTGCTCGGTGCGTGTATTTTTGCCCTTAGGCTGCCAGCCTCTCCTTTCAGGGTCCCAGGAACTGGAAGGGCACCACAGAGCAGAGTAGGGGTCTCTCCAGAGACTCCAGGTGCTGGCAGGAAGAAGTCTTTGCTATCCCTGAGACTTCAACAACAGGAGGCAAGCTCTACATCAAGCCCTTGGAGATTTCTTCTTCAAGATGGAAGGCACACAAAGTCCAGTCTTTGCCCTCTTACTCTGGCAGAAGCAGCACTGCAGGAAAGCTCCACAAAGCACAGTCACAGGCAGGGCAGCACTTGTTCCTCAGCGATCAGCTCTTCTCCAGGCAGAGGTTCCTCTTGATTCCAGAAGTGTTTCTAAAGTTTGTAAGTTTGGGTGCCCTTCTTATACCCATTTTAGTCTTTGAAGTCACCTTCCTTCAAAGGGGACTCACACCTTCTTGTGAAATCCTGCCTTGCCCAGGCAAGGCCTCAGACACACACCAGGGGGCTGGAGACAGCATTGTCAGAGGCAGGCACAGTCCTTTCAGATGAGAGTGACCACTCCACCCCTCCCTCCTAGCAGAGATGGCTAATCAGGAATGCAGATCACACCCCAGCTCCCTTTGTGTCACTGTCTGGTGTGAGGTGAAAAACAACCCAACTGTCAACTGACCCAGACAGGGAATCCACAAACAAGGCAGAGTCACAGAATGGTTTAAGCAAGAAAATGCTCACTTTCTAAAAGTGGCATTTCCAAACTCACAATCTCAAAATCAACTTTACTAAAAGATGCATTTTTAAATTGTGAGTTCAGGGATCCCAAACTCCACCTGTCCATCTACTCTCTAGGGGAATCTACACTTTAATCATATTTAAAGGTAGCCCCCATATTATCCTATGAGAGAGAGACAGACCTTGCAACAGTGAAAACGAAATTGGCAGTATTTCACTGTCAGGACATATAAACCACATTACTATATGTCCTACCTTATCCATACACTGCACCCTGCCCTTGGGGCTACCTAGGGCCTACCTTAGGGGTGCCTTACATGTAAGAAAAGGGAAGGTTTAGGCCTGGCAAGTGGGTACACTTGCCAAGTCGAATTTACAGTGTAAGAATACACACACAGACACTGCAGTGGCAGGTCTGAGACATGATTACAGAGCTACTTATGTGGGTGGCACAACCAGTGCTGCAGGCCCACTAGTAGCATTTGATTTACAGGCCCTGGCACCTCTAGTGCCCCTTACTAGGGACTTACTAGTAAATCAAATATGCCAATCATGGATAAACCACTTACATACAATTTAAACAGGAGAGCATATGCACTTTAGCACTGGTTAGCAGTGGTAAAGTGCTCAGAGTTGAAAAGCCAACAGCAACAGGTCAGAAAAATATAGGAGGCAGGAGGCAAAAAAGTCTGGGGATGACCCTGCAAAAGCAAAAGTCCAACACGACCCCCTACCAGCCTAAAGCCAGGGGAGAACAATCAATACCTTGATGTACTTCCCTGATTGGGGCGATAGAACAGGGACCCAGGCCCACAACAGCAGGGGCATGTTCCAGTTCTACGCCTTCCTGACTCCAGTTGGATCCCTCTGTCCATACTCTCAGGGCCCACTAAGCTAACCCATGGGGAACCCTTCTCCACATCTACAGACACTATCTGTGCAACACCTAACTTTACTTTGCTCACAGATGTATTGCAATGGGCAGATAGTACCACCAGGGCCAACACAGTGGTGTTGCCCACTCCACCCCTGGGGTGTGACTCTCGTCCTCCCCCCTCCAGGGGCAACTCTGTCCACCAGGACAGTAAGCCACAGTGGCCCCAGACAACTGTCAGGGATGAGAGCTCGACCTCAGGCCTCTCTAACGACTGTGACTGTGGAGAGTGGGGGGTGGTAGCCCCAGGTGCCTGGCACCCTTTGACCACTCTCTCTTCCACCAGGCCAGGGATGACAACCTGACCCTGGTCCTCCCCTCTGGGGCTCTGTACCCTCCCTGCAGAAGCGGCACCCCCAGAGTCAAAAACTGTCAGGGTGCTTGTAGAAGCAGTCCTGCACAATTCTTCCATCAGTGCAGGGATGTTAACCTGCAACTGATCCTCCAACCTGGGGTCTGTACCTTCAGGTTGGACCAGGGCCAGGGGTGAGGCTTCCCTCCCCCTGCCCTCTCTTCTGGGGTCCTGAACCACCCAACTAGGAGTGGCCCCCCCAGAAGACAACATGGTAGGGGCACTGTTAACAGTAGCCCCTTCCTCCAGGTCAGGGGGGACACCCTTAACCTGGCCTCCCAATCCAGGGTTTGTACCCACAGACTGGATCACTGCCTGGCAACCCAGGACTTCTTGGGGGGCATACCTACCCCCTACCAGGTCAGAGTTTACCCTCTGAACCTGGTCATCCAACCCAGGGTCACCACCCTGCGGTTGAACCACTGCCTGGCACACCAGGACTTCCTTGGGAGCACACTTACCCCCCATCAGGTCAGAGTTTACCCCCTGAACCTGATCATTCAACCCAGAGTCACCACCCTGCGGTTGAATCATTGCCTGGCGCACCAGGACTTCCTGGGGGGCACACCTACCCCCCACAAGGGAAACACTTTCCCCAAGGGCCATACAAGAGTCTGGCTGGCGCAGGTCTCCTGACCTCTGCCCATCTGACAGAGTCTGGATTCCCCCCAACCCAGAAATGGTCTCACCAAGGTCATTCATGGGGGGCTCTGCTCTCCGAGCTGACCCCTGACCCTCCAGGTTCTCCACTGGGGTCCGCAACCCCCTCTCAACCCTCTGTCTGGACTTCTGCAACCCCTCACTAGGAGTGGTATTGCCAGACACCAGAACTGGTGGGACGCTGGCTACAGCCGCCCCCCCAAGTTCTCCTGACACTGTGGGGTCTCCCTCAACAGATGGCCCTATGGTACAGGCTAGGCTCCCCTCCTGGGGTTCCCGCAGGGAACCCTCCAGGACCTGGGACCGGATCTCGGGCACCTTGGGCCTCAACCCATCCCCATTCCCTCTCCTCTGAGACTGGACATGGGGTCCCTCACCCATCCCACTACACTGGGACCTACCTGGGACACTACAATCCTTCCCTACCTCACCTGGTTGGGAACTACCTAGACCACTCCTCTCAGGAGCACCCCCAAATGCCTCTTCAGACTCTCTGGTACTCACCCAGAAGTCTGCCTCTATTGTAAGCTCCCTGGGGTCAGAGAACTCACACTCCACCTGGTGTTGGCATAGCTCTGGAAAATAAGGACTAGACATATGCTCTCCAGCAATTACATCACTCAGCCCCTCACATGAATTAACCAAAGTACCCTTCACCCAACCATCCAGTGACTCTGCTTTGAAAAAGCACCCCACATCACCCTCCTGAGACTGGTGAGACAGTACCTGACTGTCCCTGACACTCAACCCACACTCTTCTGGGATGTTTTCACACTCCATAACCAGGACTTCTACCTGGGGGGAACCCCTCTCCCTGTCACTCTCACTTAGAGTCAGTAGAGTGTCCCTCCCACCAGTAGGAATATGACTCCCCATGCCAGTTCCCCAATCCACCTCAGGGACCCTGTGCATCACTGGAGTTACCTCATACCCCTGAACCTCCTGGCGTGTGTTAACTCCCTCCTTCAAGTAGGGCACCACACCTCTGGGCATGTGCACTTCTTCAGCAGTACTGGATACAAGATTTTTGCTGCCACCATCTGAACTGGACTCAGCCCTCATGGCCTCCAGCTTCAGCTCTTCACAGCTCAGCTCTTGAGCTGCAATCCTTTCTTTTTCCAGGACTAAGGCTCTCTTCTCCTCAGCCCTCTCAAGCTCTGCATCTAGCTCTTCCAGACTCCGGATTCGAGCTAGGAGCCATTCATCTCTTTCTGTTCCCTCCTCTTCGGAGTAGTCATCCTCCTCAGACTCATTTGGTGGTGTTGCCTGACAACGTTTCAATTCATACTGAAACAGGGCTGACTCAAGATCCTCCCTTCTGGATTTCTTGTTCACAGCCAGTCCCCTTTCCATGCAAAATGCTTTAAGCTGCCACTTTTTATACATAAATAGGTGCCAGAAATTGACTTCCATTCTGCAAAGGCTTCACAACCAAAAAACAAAGTCCAAAAATATTATCAATACTTCCAGGAGGACATCAGAGAACAAAAAGCAGAATCACAAGACAAGTAGTATGTGGTCACGTAGTGGTCTGAGATCAAAAACAGTAGTGTACACTTAATTACTGTATGTCAAGTACAAATACAAGTCCAATCCCGACCGCTGGTCACCAATGTTAGAAATGGGGTCTTTGGTTGACAGTCAGGTTACCCCCTGTTCAAGCAAGGACCCTCACTCTAGTTAGGATAAAAGAGAATCACCCTCAGCTAACCCCTGCTTACCCCCTTGGTAGCTTGGCAGAGCAGTAGGCTTAACCTCAGAGTGCTGGGCGTAAAGTATTTGTACCAACACACACAGTAACTTAATGAAAACACTACAAAATGACACAACACCAGTTTAGAAAAATAGGAAATATTTATCTAGACAAAACAAGACCAAAACGACAAAAATCCAACATACACAAGTCAAGTTATGATTTTTTAAAGGTTTAAAATAAAAAGAGTCTTTAGGTAGTTGTAACAACACACTAGCGCTGCTAGCGTGAAAATGTACCTGGTTTGCGGCAAAAATAACCCCGCACGGGCGGTGTGCGTCGAAAATAACCCTGCACGGGTATATGCGTCGAAAACAGCTCGGCACGGCGAGGCGCGTCGAAAAAGCCAGCCACGCGACGGTCCGAAAGTCCCGCGGCGCTGGTTGCGATCTCTCAGCCTTCGTCAGCGATGCTGCGCGTCGTTTCTCCTGCTCCGGGCGTCGATTCTCCGGTCGCGTTTCCTGCGGCGTCGTTTCTCAGCTGCGGAGCCGGCGTCGCGTCGTTTTCTCAGCCGCGATCGGATTCGCGTCGATCTTTTCTCCGCACGGTGCTCGGTGCGTGTATTTTTGCCCTTAGGCTGCCAGCCTCTCCTTTCAGGGTCCCAGGAACTGGAAGGGCACCACAGAGCAGAGTAGGGGTCTCTCCAGAGACTCCAGGTGCTGGCAGGAAGAAGTCTTTGCTATCCCTGAGACTTCAACAACAGGAGGCAAGCTCTACATCAAGCCCTTGGAGATTTCTTCTTCAAGATGGAAGGCACACAAAGTCCAGTCTTTGCCCTCTTACTCTGGCAGAAGCAGCACTGCAGGAAAGCTCCACAAAGCACAGTCACAGGCAGGGCAGCACTTGTTCCTCAGCGATCAGCTCTTCTCCAGGCAGAGGTTCCTCTTGATTCCAGAAGTGTTTCTAAAGTTTGTAAGTTTGGGTGCCCTTCTTATACCCATTTTAGTCTTTGAAGTCACCTTCCTTCAAAGGGGACTCACACCTTCTTGTGAAATCCTGCCTTGCCCAGGCAAGGCCTCAGACACACACCAGGGGGCTGGAGACAGCATTGTCAGAGGCAGGCACAGTCCTTTCAGATGAGAGTGACCACTCCACCCCTCCCTCCTAGCAGAGATGGCTAATCAGGAATGCAGATCACACCCCAGCTCCCTTTGTGTCACTGTCTGGTGTGAGGTGAAAAACAACCCAACTGTCAACTGACCCAGACAGGGAATCCACAAACAAGGCAGAGTCACAGAATGGTTTAAGCAAGAAAATGCTCACTTTCTAAAAGTGGCATTTCCAAACTCACAATCTCAAAATCAACTTTACTAAAAGATGCATTTTTAAATTGTGAGTTCAGGGATCCCAAACTCCACCTGTCCATCTACTCTCTAGGGGAATCTACACTTTAATCATATTTAAAGGTAGCCCCCATATTATCCTATGAGAGAGAGACAGACCTTGCAACAGTGAAAACGAAATTGGCAGTATTTCACTGTCAGGACATATAAACCACATTACTATATGTCCTACCTTATCCATACACTGCACCCTGCCCTTGGGGCTACCTAGGGCCTACCTTAGGGGTGCCTTACATGTAAGAAAAGGGAAGGTTTAGGCCTGGCAAGTGGGTACACTTGCCAAGTCGAATTTACAGTGTAAGAATACACACACAGACACTGCAGTGGCAGGTCTGAGACATGATTACAGAGCTACTTATGTGGGTGGCACAACCAGTGCTGCAGGCCCACTAGTAGCATTTGATTTACAGGCCCTGGCACCTCTAGTGCCCCTTACTAGGGACTTACTAGTAAATCAAATATGCCAATCATGGATAAACCACTTACATACAATTTAAACAGGAGAGCATATGCACTTTAGCACTGGTTAGCAGTGGTAAAGTGCTCAGAGTTGAAAAGCCAACAGCAACAGGTCAGAAAAATATAGGAGGCAGGAGGCAAAAAAGTCTGGGGATGACCCTGCAAAAGCAAAAGTCCAACAGTAACACAATACCCCAAGGCCTGTGTTACACAAGTGATTTATATGGCAATGCATAACAGTGTTATACATAAAATGGCAGCTTCTATGCTGTTCCAGGAAGGTGCAAGGGCAGTGCATGCTCAAATGGCTGGTCTGTATGGAGGTGCTCCCAGGTGTGTGCAGCTTCAGTCTCTCACAATTCCTGTAGGTGAGAATCAAATTCAAAGGGCCAACAGTACCTTTTGACATGGGAAGCAATGTACAGGTGATTACAGGTCCTACAGACTACAAGGCAGTGCATTATTCAACCAGAAGTCCATGCAGACAGAAGAACAATGACTATGGTATACCATACTAAAGAGGGAAGCACACTGGATTCAGAATGTGAGTCTTGGTGTGTGTAGATGAGGGATTATCTGGGTACACACTTACCATTTCCAGGGCCCTTTGAAGAAGGGTGGGGTGAGACAGGGAACATGGCAGTGGCAGGACTTGAGACCTGGGGTGGCATGTGCAGGGGATGTCCTGTGAGCAATGCTAGTCATACCTGGGGCACTCGTGCTATCCATTTGCTGCTTATATGGAATTCTTGTCACACATACTCCTTGCAAAGATAGCTGATGTAACGCTTACTGATGTCAAGGGTCCATGTTGCCAACATGTGTGTGTGAAATAGCTGTGGTCCTCTGATATTGCCCTTCAAATGTGAAATGGACAGGATATATGTCATTTAGTGTATGTGAAGTTGGGTGTACATTCATACCCATCAAATATGATATGGATTTTTCCGTATCCTAATCTGTATTTCTGCAGTGCTCCATGAGGCTACACTCTGATTCTGATTGTTAGGGATAATGTTATGCAAAAATGATTACCCAGACCATGATATAGTGAATAGTATAGGTATTTATTGACATATGGTAAGACAGTGGTGATGGATGAGTAGAGAGTAGAGTTAAAAGAATTTTTGGACAATATGTTGTCTCTGATGCAATCCTGCAGCTGTGTTTGGATGGTCCCCCTCATGTTGATGGACAACATCCTCCTCTTCAGACATTTGTGGGACGGGTTCATATAGGGGAATGTTCCTTCTTACACATATGTTGTACAGGATGGCACAGGTCAAAATGATTTTGCACACCATTTCAGGTGAGTATAGGAGGCTGCCTCCGGTGATGTTGAGGCACCTGAATCTTGACTTCAGGATGCCAAAGGTCCTTTCGACTATGGTGCGTGTCCTCCGATGTGCCTCATTATAGGCACGCTCTGATGCGGTGCTTGGGTTTGCAAATGGGGTCATGATCCATGGCTGGATCCCATACCCCTGATCAGCTGAAAGAGAAAATGAGTGAGAGCATGTTGATGTTGCATGCAACATGATTATCACTTTGCATGGCAGTTGTTCTCTTGTGTTGTCTGTGACTCATCTGTGATTGTGTTATTGTGTGGAATCCTAGGCTTCTAGGATGTACCATCAGCATTGGGTTGTTTCCTTATCTGAACAGGTGTTTGGCTGATTGACCGGATGTCAGCAGTATTTTTGTAGACTTGCAGTACATTTTGTACTCCCTTGCATTATGCAAAAACAACAGAAGATGGACACAATGCAGAACAAATCAAACATTCACCCCCAGTCACAGATCTGGGTTTAATCCATCATTTTTTTTGCTTGCCATGCCATTCCAGCTCAGACCCAGCCATGTGCAAATCAGTCTTGACCCTGTTCCCCATGGGAACAGTCCAGCCCGTACTGTCAGGCCAGGTCCTCCCTGGACCTGAAACAAGCATCCTGGGACCGGTTTCAGGGTATCACCCTTCATCAGCCAGGCTAGCTTGAATCTGGTGGCATAACAAGCACGGGACCCACGTCTGGGTATACCCTTCCCACTTGGGGCGACAAATGCAAAAACAACAGAAGATGGATGGAATGCAGAACAAATCAAACATTCACCCCCAGTCACAGATCTGGGTTAAATCCATCGTTTATTTTGCTAGCCAAGCCATTCCAGCTCAGACCCAGCCATGTGCAAATCAGTCTTGACCCTGTTCCCCATGGGAACAGTCCAGCCCGAACTGCCAGGCCAGGTCCTCCCTGGACCAGAAACAAGCATCCTGGGACCGGTTTCAGGGTATCACCCTTCATCAGCCAGGCTAGCTTGAATCTGGTGGCATAGCAAGCACGGGACCCACATCTGGGTATACCATTCCCACTTGGGGCGACAAATGCAAAAACAAAAAAAGATGGACAGAATGCAGAATGTCATGTGAAAGAGGTGTCCATGTGTCTCAACTGGGGGTGACATGATACTTCAATACACAGAATCAATTCTACAGTGGTGGTAACACGGTTGCATCTATATACCCTGGACATCCCATTCAATTTCACATATGCAATAGAATTAGTTAAACATCAGTGAGACCCCTTAGATTTGGCTAGGTCATAATGTATAACACATCTCCATACGTTGTCAGCATTGACGTGTTAACAATTGACTATGCACATATTTCACATGTGTGACAAATTCTCTGCAGACCTATTTCTCTGCCCTTGCCAAGTCGACTCCGGTTCTAACGTGTACCTATACTACTGAACATGTTATAGTTCAGCTGGCTAACTTGGTTGTGAGGTTTCATTTGGAGTGTCAGAAGGTCCATATGCATGTACATCTGTTGTGTGTGTATGAAATTGTCTCAATCCGTATGTGTAGGAATGTGCACTTTCAATATTGTCCCATCATTATGTGTTCTTTGCACAGTCCACTTGCTTTTTGGTAGTGGGCAATGTGAGAGCAGGACTGATGTGAGATATTGGTACAGCCTCAATGATTCCATGTCACCTTCATTGTAATCATCATCCTGCTATGTGTGTCATGGTGTTTGACCTGCAGCAAAACATATTACACACCCCTTACACAGTACGTTTTGGTTGGAAGGGTGTTTGATTGAGTGTTATTGATGTGATATTGAAAGATTAATCTTCCAAGTTATACTGCCAGTTGAGGCTTTGTCATTGTCATTGTGTTGTTTTTAAATTGTTCCCTTGTGTCTGTGGAGTGGCATCTGTTGTTATTTGGTTCTGTAATTTGTCCATAGGTGTGTATCCAAATGGGTCAGGATATCACACATGCCTAGCAGTGTCACAACCTCACTGTCTTCCTGGCCATATGTCAATGTAGTGGTGTATGTGTTGTGTGTCCTAGAGGGTTGTTGTACAGTGTGTATATAAGTAGGTTTCTGTACTTACCAACAACTAGGCCATTTCCATATCGTCCATCCTGGAAGTGTTGATTGATGGTGCAGTGGTGGAAGATGAATGAATCATATACACTCCCAGGATACTTTGCCACAATGTTGGTGATCAATCCCCGGTGATTGACAATGGCCTGCACATTGATGGAGTGTGTGTGCTTCCTGTTGCAGTATAGATGTTCAGTTGCAGCAGGTGGCACAAGGCGTACATGTGTGCAGTCAGTGGCACCAAGCACGTGTTGGAAGCTGTTGTTTTGATAGAAGCCCTGTTTGGTCTCCTGCTGCTTCTGCTGTGTGTTGTGGAAGCTGATGTGGCGGATTGTGAAGGAGATGATGGCATCCAGTACCTTAGATAGGAAGGCAGAGAATGAGGGCTGTGAGATCCCCGCAACCAGGGCACCAGTGGTTTGAAAGGAGTCACTTGCCAACATGTGGAGTACAGCTAGCAGCTTGGTTTCTGGTGGAATAGTGTGGGGTGTCTGCAAGCTGGGTGCCAACCGTGGCTCAATGTTGTGCAGCAGCTGCTGAATGGCTTGCCAGTTGAGCCTGTACCTCTGGATGATTTCTTGTTGGCAGAGTCCCAGAAGGGTTGTCCTGATGCGGAATATCCTCTCCTGCCTTCTGCGTTCCCTTTGGGGTCCCTGCTGGTGTTTTAGAAGATGCTGTTGTTGATCCTGTGCTCTGTGTCTGCGTGCCTGCTGGATGAAAAGCACCTCCATGTCTTCCTTTTGGAGCTCTGCTGTTGCTTGTGTGTGTTTTCCTTAAGTATTGTTGTGTTTGTCCCATTTTAACGCCTGCCCTGACCCAGGCTTTATTTTTTCACACAAATCGGGCTGCACGTCATTTTCCGACTCCGCCTCCCGGCCGTACGGGATTTTTGCGCGATTGGATAAATATGGTGCACTGGTGTTTAAGTCATTTTTTGGACGGGAACGCCTGCCTTGCATGTCATCAACGCATGGCAGTTTCCCGCATCCAGAAAATGATGCACACAGCAGAATTTTGGCGTTCGCGGGCTCGGGCATCAAAGTTTAAATATGGTGCACGGTTTGCACCAAATGTGCGTAAAAAATTTTGACGCACATTCGGCGCAAACAGAGTATAAATATGCCCCTTAAAGTTATATTAAGGGTAAGTTCTGTTTTTTTCTGTGTTATGTTTCTGTGGTTTTAAATACCCTGTGGTTAATGTCAATGTCAAATATGTTGGTATTGAAAGGAGAAGCTCTTTATGTCTTTTAAAAGCTAATTGGCAGTGAAGGGACTTTAAGGAAAACGAGGTTCACATGAGAGTTGTTAATTTTTTGTTGCTCGTCCAAAACTGCAACATTTTTATGAATTTGTTTGCATCCTCATTGTATCTAGAAATTCTATCTATCTATCTATCTATCTATCTATCTATCTATCTATCTATCTATCTATCTATCTATCTATCGTACAAAATAGATTTGGATCTGCTTTAGAAACCTGTTATGTTATATTGTGTACCTTGCACTTAATATTTAATATATCATTTATTATTCCTTTTTTCGAGTTCAGCAGTGTTGCTACTTTAAATTCATTATGTCAAAGGTCATGTGACAACACCTTCTCTAACCTCCTCTAACCTCATCTGGGTCAAGAAGTAATGTGATGTCACTTCCTGTGAATGCTAAAGGTTTGGAAGATGTCACTTCTGCTACCCCAGCATTTTGGTGAATGCATGCCAAGGAATATTTTTTAGAGGCTGCCACGTTGTAACTGAATATACGAGTTGCCAAATACCAAAGTTGCCTTGTCTTGATTCAGTCTCCTGCTTCTTACTCTCCCATGCACTCTTATGTTTGTCTCACCTATAGGTTCCTTTTCATCTCTGCTTTCTCCATTTGTGACTGTTTATCTATATTTCCCTTTCTTCTTTCTCCGTTTTCTGTCTTTCCCTCTATTGCTCAATGTTCAAAGAAAAAAAATAAGTCCTCTTGACTTCCGCCTCAAAATAGAGGCTAGTACCCGCCAGCTAACACCAGCACTAATTAAGCACTACATCATGAATCTGTTCTTAACGAAGAATATTTGTTTTTGTGTGTCTAGATTTGAAATTGGGAGAGGAAGCGTAGGTAAAAAAGGACAGATGGTTATGATAAGTGGTAATAGATGTGATGGATAGACACCCAGAAGAAAAGACAGGCTGATTTTCAAACAAATAACATATGCATGCATAGTACTAAAAAAATGGCCATCATGGATAATACTGTTCAAACAGCAGAAGGCTTCGGCACAGAAACGAAGCAAGAATAACTCTGGGAATATGCAGAATGACGGAGTGAAACTGCAATAAACCTTAGAAGTCTAAAGAATTCTCAAATAAATTCATAAGAAATGTGATTTCCAAGAGAAACTTCACACTGCCCACAAACACGCAAATGCATTTTTTAAATCTAAAGATGAAATTTCAAACGTGAAATTTCATCAATTGTCCCCATGCTTTCTCTCAGGACTAATGTAATCGGGAAAAACAACATTAGCAAAATACATGCTCTGCTCAATTGAAATAAATGCATTTCAGATAAAAGGAGTCCTTTGGAAATTAGAGTGTTTTTTTTCTCTCATCTCCTAAAATTGCTGGTTGGGTGATTTTCATTTTTGTAACCTGACAAGCGATGCTTCATTTCAGAGCAAGGTGGATGTAAATTCAGTAAACTTTATAAATGGTCCTTTCTACCCTGGATAAAGTATGACACAGAGAATTGCGAGATCACAGAAATATGTCCACACGTGTTCAGACTGATGGATTTTGCATCTCAGTATGACAAGTGCGATGTCAGAGATAATCAATTGATCACTGAGTAATTATTATTGCAAATGATCCTTATCGGTGCTTAAAACCCTTAGGAGGAGTTTAATGCTGCAGCAAGCATATCAGTACTAATATCTACTCTAAAATCTGATGTCTCATAGTGACTCTTCCTTTACATCCTAAAAATAAAATTGAAAATGTTATCTTTTTAATCTATGAAGTGGTGTTCTGAACATTGTCTAGAGTGAAATTTCCTCGTTGATGATTTTTTCCTCAATTATGATAATTTAAACTAGTTTGTTGTATAGCACATTTCTGCCATTTCAAGGCGCTGTGAATATCAGATGTAAGTAGTAATACCCAGATCAGTAGTAGTTAATTTATTAACCCCTGAAGTGGTGGAAGGCTGGCTTGTCTTTGCCAGGATTCACAACTCCGGTCAGCAAGTGCTCAAGGCATTAAGCCATCTTGCAGGCTACTTGTCAATGGGTTATGGATATTTCTGTGGTGTTTTTATGTTTCTTTTCTTAAAAGCATTTTTGGGGACAACTTTGATGTAATTTTTGCCTATGTCATCAGAAACAGGGTTTAAGTTTTTTAAGCCTATTCATTTTGTCCTTTAGTAGGGATGTTTATGGTGTCCAAAATGCATTTATATCAACTTCAGCTCAACATACCACCCCAAGCTGAAATAAACGTCAAAGGACTTCTTGGCTCAATGTACTTCATTAAAGTACAGCCAAGTATGGAACAGAATACTTATATATATTTATTTATTTATTTACTCGTTATGTGTAGGGTTTTTCATGGATTCTACAAGCTGACTTCATTATACAATCGTATTACTTTGTTCATTCAATATAAACGACGTATTATTATGAATTACAACCCTGCAATAACTTTATTTAAATGTGTCTCTAATTTTCTTATATAACGTGGAAGTATGTTGTCCCTGAAAAAAATCTGTCTTTATTATTTTTACTCCAGCCTAGAGTCACATGTAATATGAACATGACACAGGTGTTCCACTCAAAATGCCTGCTGCCAGAGCCAAAGTGTATTGTGAAAAGTGACTTTCAGCGCAGGTCGCGCATGTGTCTCATAACAATTAAAGGAAGGATTGTTTTTTTCAACCCATTTCTTTTAAAATGTTGATACAGAAAAGACTCAGTCATTAGCTGTTTAAAAGAAAATGTTTATATTGTTTGACTACTGGGCCTTAATGCAAGTAACCAGAAACCGATTTGCAAGTTCCCAACACATTCTAAATAGGTTTGGGTGGAATTTTTACTCAAGGTTGTAATCTCGCATAGTTTCTGTCAATTTACATTACAGTTGTTATGATTATTATGCGACATGTCTGAAGTTACACGTTATGCTACCGTGCATAGTTGAGATTTTGGGTAAAAAACGTCTCATGGGCACAAGAGAAGAATGCAAACGAACAAAACATAAGCACTGTTGTTCCTGTCACGTGTAGTTTGGTACCATTTTGTCAGAGCGGAATCTGTCCTCGCATCCCAAATGGACGCCAATATAAGTGCTAAAAAATAGTGCAAAATGCAGGGCTATCATTTCTTGCAATACCACATAATGGTGTGTATTTATTTCGGTATTGCACAACAATTATGCAAATTTTGACCAGACCTAGAAAACATAAAATACCGCTGATCCTGACTTAAAGCGATATTTTTAAATGCATTAATTTATAAGGTATAGCAGTGTAGGTTTCGATATGTTTGGATTTTACAGGACAAATTACACATTTATTATACATTTTTGCTACCAAAATGTATCTTTGATTAGAAGCAACAGGTAATCAGGGATTACATTGATGTATGGGACAAGGAGTTATGGGGTTGCCATATTTTATATGGAATTACACACCACTTAGAGTGAGGTATATCATGTAAGAAAAGGAGTAAAGAAGGGGCTTGCCTTTTTCAGTTCCTGCCACACACTTGTGAGGTGATCTCTTAACTTGTGTCATTGGCAACTGACATAATTCTGTCCCACCTCCCTCTCCATACATCTGTTGTCAGGATCCTCACAAAGAAATGGAACAGGACTGCATAGATCCGGGTAGAGAAATTTCCGTGTACGTTAAGGAGCATACACCTTGGGTGCAGTGGTGTTAAATGTAGACCTCTTTCTGCTTTAGGAATGGTGTAACATTAGTCAGTGTTAACTATTAGACACCTGTTTTCCTTTTGTGTGTTCTCTGGTAGTATCTTGAGATTCCAAGACAAAAGCATAATTAGTAAAGAAGGAACACTGAGGATGGACTGGCGGACTATCAGTCAGGGCAAGATCTGTAATACTGGCCACATGAGCAACACGTCTATCTTACTGTAAGTTATATTGGGAAGATTTACTAAGGGTTCTCTAGCAAGGTTATTAACTTGCCAGTACAAAAGGTATATTGCGCTGGCGTGGTGCCCTTTTTCAGTGCAAAAAAGTATTTTGTGTCAGTTTTCATCAAGAGGATGCTAATTAGGTGGGGCTTGGACATTACAACGCAAACACTCATAATTTTAAACGGTGAGCTCAACCTACCAAGATAAACTGGGCTTTGTATAAAAAAAAAAATAACAGGTCTTAACTTGGAGAAATGTTCTCATTAATCCAAACTTTCCACATAATGCATGTAGTCCGCACTGTACAGAAGACATGCAGGGGCAGATTTAAGGAAAGTGGTGCTTCATCAAGTGCAGCTCCACTTTCCTTGAGCCCCTTAGCGCCTCCCTACCGCCACCGTGTATGCTCTGTATTTAAAATACAGTGCACCATGGCGCACGGTAGGGGCAATAGCGTAAATTTGTTTGACCGTGTCTCTACAGGAGTAGTGTCAGAATTTTGGCACTACTCCTGCAGAGTACATATGGGCACATTATAAATAATGGAAGCCTCCTTTTAACGCCTGCTCTGAGCAGGCGTTGAAAGTGCCAAAAACAATGGGGCAAAGAAATCTCTTAGATTTCCTTGCACCATTTTTTCAGACCCCCTAATGGGGGAACACCCCCCTTGCATACATTATGCCTGGCACAGGCATAATGTGCAGCAATGTTTTACAAAGAGGCACAATACATGCTTTGCACCACTTTGTAAATATGGCGCAGGGAAAATGCCACTTTATCGCTGCCATAGCATCAAAAAATGATGCTATGGCGTTGTGAAGGTGGCACAAGGGGCTTTTAAATCTGCCCCGCAATGTGTTGAATGTTTTAGTATTTGCATAGGCACACTATTTTTTACATGAAGGTTATACTTCTAGTACAAATCTTAACCCAGACATCATACACACTCCTCCTCAGCATGGTGCAAAGGCTGTGTGTGGTGCTAGTCACACTGCGAATGTCAGCAGCTGCTATTTTGATTAAATATGGGTCTGCCCTGCTTTCTCCCTCTTGCACAACACACCAACTTTGTTTACTGCTCTGCGTTGAGCAAAAAGTAAATAAAACTGCCTCTCTGTGTGCGAAGGGTTAAACTTGCGGAACACACTGGAGACCTATGCAGACAATGACAGTAATTCCCCTCGATCCTATGCTAAGCAAAGGGAGTGCAAAGTCAAGATTAGTTTCTTAACATTCATATTTCAGACCTTCTGAATATTTACATGTATTATTTTTTACAATATAAATACAAAAGATTCCAGCATTTTCGAGAGACAGTAACACCAACTTTAAATAATGCTTGGAATGTACCTTCATTATAGGCGTACAAGTTCCCTTTCCTGCCCTGCTTCCGGCAGCGAGATTGCTGTGTTATAAAGTATAATGTGGCATTATTCAGATTTATTGAATACAGTGCCCTTGAAGATATTTGAAATTCATATCAAGCGTTTGCCATTATTAAATCGTTTTGTATTTTTCCCTGTTAATAATAAAAGCAGCATGTTTATTCAACATCAGCAGTGATGCAGTCAGCTCTACACGGAGGAAAAATGTTTTATGCTGGGAAGAGACCATGCCAGAGACCTGCCTGGGTGGTGAATGCGCATGTACATTGATTCCTGAGCTGGGGTGCTTGTTGGTGAGCTGAAAGGATGTTGCATTAATGACTATCTTATTCACGAAATGAGGAGTATAACTGTTCCCATCCAGGAGATGTAACGGCTTAATGTGGAGTTTTATATTTTGGATTGATCCTCGCTTCCCTTTCGGCAGCTTATATACAGTTACATCTTCATTTGGGTTTTAGTGTCTGTTTTCTTATGGGGATTGCCATTGCATCTTATATGCAGTTTCTCCATTGCAAACAATTGTGCCTGCTGCTATAATATAAAGCAAGATGCATCAAATATTTGGCAACGTTTGCTACACAAAAATCATTGTTTTCAAAACAACTTATTCATAACTATAATTGCAAAGCCAATTAGTCTGGCATTTGTTGACAGCCCTTTGGCTTTCTCAATGCATGTTTTGTTTTGATATGTTTTTCTAAGACTTTGTTGTTGGGGGGCTGCCAGGCTATTCCCAATCTAATAAAAACAATGGCTCAAAGCTCAAAAAACCCACATCACCATAGCAGTCCCCAAGACTAATGGGAACTAGTTGGTGTTTGGAGAAAGCTAATGGCAGAAGTTGGCTGACACATTCCGTCAAGACATATGCTGTGGTGAGTGGAAGGAAAATATGGAACTACACAAATATAGACCAATGAATGAAATGAGCTGGCTAATATTTTCTAAAAGTATGTTAAACATATAATTATTGTAACATCTAGGGGCATATTTAAGAGCCCCTAGCACATCCTTCTGCCACATTAGTGTCACTTTTTGTTACGGTAATGTGGCCCGATGAGGCCAAAATCAGTGCGCCAAATTTACAAAGTGACGTAATACATGCATTGCTCCACTTTGTAACCCCTTGTGCCACATAATGCCTGCACCACGCATAATGTATGCAAGGGTTTCATTCCCCCGTTAGGGGAGGCAAAAAAATGTTGCACAGAAATCTAAAAGATTTCTTTGCATTACTTTTTGCAGCATTTTGTAACACCTGCTCAGAGCAGGCATTAAAAGGGGGAATGCTACTTACAAAGGATCTGCTCTCAGCTTAAATCTTGGGAACTACCCAAAGTTTGCTGCTGTCTTTTGTATAAGTTATGCAGCACCCTAAGCATGAAAGGGACTTAAACTGATTGTTCCCTTGTGTCTGAAAACTATGCCTCTCTGGTGAGCTTTAATAAGAGTATAAGACATGTCAGGGGTGGTCTTTTAATCATTCCAGCTTGGCTTGGATGGTATTTTATAAAAATATAGCTGTAATATTGTGCCTGAAATGCTAAAAGGCTTTTGACATTTTTTAGCTCAGGGTCGATGCACTTGCTAATCCTTTGCTTAATGACATTGCCATAAAAATAGCAAGAGGCTTTGTCATTTTCTAGTTCAGTATGGATGCATGAAGCAGATCAATCAGGATTTACCTGATGTAGGCAGACATATGACAATATCAAGAGGGTGGCCTACCTAATAGAAAAATTCAACAGGAAAAGGTCCTTCAGATCACTTTGGATGCTCAAAAGACATTCAGTAGTATCAAATGGAGTTTTTGTGCTGACAACTATTCATAAAATGGAGTTTGGAGATAGGATGAGCCATTGGATATTTGATAACTATAAGGAACCAATGGCAGGAATTATGGTTAATGATGACAGGCTAAGTAGATTGAGACCGCAGAGGGGGACCAGACAGGGGTGTGTACTCACTCCACGCCTATTTGCTCTCTCCATAGCAACTTTAATAGCAGTGAAGAGGGATGACCCAGAGGTTCACAGTATTGATTTAGGTAGAGAGCATCCTTGTTAGACCTGCCAGCCTTAGAGTTTTACATGTCCTGGTAGTGAAAAACTCCCACAGTTATTTTTCACAATTGCTTGCTCCTCTTAGCATTGGAAATTCCTTTATATACTTTTATGTTGTAATTTCTGATCTGAAAGGGGTGTCATTGCCATGTTTGGTATGGATGGTATGGTAGTGAGAAATCTTTCTTACTGGTGAAGTTGCATTTAACATTTCCATTTTAGAAATGCTGCATTTATAAAGTATCACTTAAACATGCTCCTAGAGGAATTGTTTCGATCTAGTTTGTTTACATATGATCCAGTCTTCAATTAATGAATCAGACAACTCTGTACTGTTCAAATCCAATATATTAATCAAAAGGAATGTCTTCTCATAAACAACAACAGTGTATATAGCTCCCCTAGATTTGATTTCAAAAGGTACTTTTTGAACTTTCTTTGTCATGTAGGTGGTGGCCTATAGTAGAAACCACACCTGTGTTTGTGGTGTTTTCTTGGGGTCAACAGAGGGTACACCTGGTGTGACTTGGCAGATTGCACCTACTGTTTTATAATACATTTTCCTTATGTGTAGGTATTATTTTACAACACTGAGTCCTGAAGATGGTCTGATGGAGCTCTGACTGCCACTACAGACTGAAATGTCGACATTATCTTCTCATAAGCTGAATTGAAAGACCATGATATTGCTTGAACTGGGACTGAAAACCAGGCAATAATTGTGCTGGACTGTGTCAAGAGGAGTGTTATAACCCCTTCCTGGATCTTCTGTTGGGATTCAATCTTGTGATCTTGGAGGGTTATATACAGCATTTCGGTTTATGAGATGGACATTCATTGAATTTGTTGTGCATTTTTTGAACTTCCTTAATCCTATTGATTCATATATTGGATTTGAACAGTATGGAGTATGACGGGCCAAGCAATGCTGAACTGTAGATTTATCACAAAGGAAAAACTTGACATCTTCTAGCAGTACCAAGGCAATTCAGCTTCAGAATTTAGAAGTGTAAGAAAAAACTGGGTTCTTTGCAAATTCCTCCCACCCCCTTTTGCCCCCATTCAGACCACTAGATGCTGTTTTTTTAACAGCTCTGATAACCAAGCCCGAGTGTCTATGTTCTCTCCCTAAATTAACTGCTGAGATAGTGATTCTCTGATCGGCAACACTTTACCCACGTATAATCATCTAGTAAATGGTGCCCAATGCAGAGGTGATATAGGGGTCTCCAGGGCTGCAGCATGGGTTTCTACCACCCTATGTGACCCTCACAAGCTGCCGATAGCAGGCCTGCAATTGTGGACTGCCAGAGTGGTGCAAACGGCTCAAGTTCAACACCATGAGTGGCACAGGCCAATGCATTGGCTTGCATATATGTCAGACACCCCTAAGGAAGGCCTCTGCAGCACAGGAGGTATGGTCCATTATATTTAAGGTGCAGGCATGTAAACACAAACTTACAAGTCTCTATAGTGCCCTTTCCATTAAAGTATGCTGTAAGTGAAGACCCGTCCATAGGCTAAAAGGGGACTTAAGCCCGGGCAGATGTTGGCTGCTAGCTCCATTATGGTTCCACCTAGATATGTCGACTTTGGTGTTAAACAACTCACTTTCTCTTCCACAACATGAATCTGGTGTTGAGGGAAGGCTGGTATGCATCCAGGTGGCACACTAGAGGTTGCCCAAACACTACGCCAAACATTTCACCATCTTTCTTTGTGCTCTGGCCGGTCAACCGGTGCTTCTTTTCATAATTGCTGTCACTAAGACTGGTTTCTGACCTCCTGCACAGCAGCATGGGTGCTCCCAGGAGTCAAAGATAAAGGCTGAGGCAGGAAGGCTAGTAAATTGAACCATCAGGGTGGTGAGCTTCTAAGGCTTCACCTCCCCTGATAGCCATCTGTGCTGTCTCCCAGCAGAGGAAACAGCCCTCCCTCTGCCCTAGGCACATTTGCTTATGGTGAGGTGAGAAATTAGGTATGCTGGACAATGGACACCCCCAGCAAGCTGACCGCACCTCTAGGATGAGCAGCCCAGTCTGTGCACTAAATTTTGATTTCTGCCATTTTAGGAGTGGCAGAATAGAGAGTTCTGGGTAGCTAAAGACGACCTACCCCACCGGATGTGGTCACCCTGGGGGCAGATTAGCTGTAGGAGATAGGTGCCCATTGGCCACTAGTCTCCATGTCCACACCTGACTCCTGACACCAGAACTTCAGTTCTGAATGACCAACTTCGAAGATGGGTCAAGAGGAGCTCTACATCAACAATAACCAGACTTTACCCACTGCACCAAGACAAAAGACAGACACTTTATCTTTGAGGCAACAGACTGGAAACTGCATGGACGACCTTTGTCCGTGGCTGAGACTCGGCAGAGGGACCCTTGCGGAAGCAAGAAGCAACCTCTGACTCCCTTGGACTAATGGGAACAGTCCTCTACAAACTGCAGGTAAAAATGCTCACACAATCTGAAGTTTCACCAGCCACTGGGCTCGCTGTGGGATCAACAAATGCCAAGTGATCCAGTGTCTAGGAGCAGTAGTCCCACCTGCCACCAAGTTTCAGGATGCTACACCTTTCCCCTAGATCCAGTGAAGTTCCCGAAGGATTTCTGCACCTTTACTGCTGCTCAAGCTTGTTGGTTGCCAGTAAGTAACTGTTAGAAATGGGGTCTTTGGTTGACAGTCTGGTTACCCCCTGTTCAAGCAAGGACCCTCACTCTAGTTAGGATAAAAGAGAATCACCCTCAGCTAACCCCTGCTTACCCCCTTGGTAGCTTGGCAGAGCAGTAGGCTTAACCTCAGAGTGCTAGGTGTAAAGTATTTGTACCAACACACACAGTAACTTAATGAAAACACTACAAAATGACACAACACCAGTTTAGAAAAATAGGAAATATTTATCTAGACAAAACAAGACCAAAACGACAAAAATCCAACATACACAAGTCAAGTTATGATTTTTTAAAGGTTTAAAATAAAAAGAGTCTTTAGGTAGTTGTAACACCACACTAGCGCTGCTAGCGTGAAAATGTACCTGGTTTGCGTCAAAAATAACCCCGCACGGGCGGTGTGCGTCGAAATTAACCCTGCACGGCTGTGTGCGTCGAAAACAACTCGGCACGGCGGTGCGCGTTGAAAAAGCCAGCCACACGACGATCCGAAAGTCCCGCGGCGCAGGGTGCGATCTCTCAGCCTCCGTCAGCGATGCTGCGCGTCGTTTCTCCTGCTCCGGGCGTCGGTTTTTCGGTCGCGTTTCCTGCGGCGTCGTTTCTCAGCTGCGGAACCGGCGTCGCGTCGTTTTCTCAGCCGCGATCGGATTCGCGTCGATCTTTTCTCCGCACGGCGCTCGGTGCGTGTATTTTTGTCCTTAGGCTGCCAGCCCCTCCTCTCAGGGTCCCAGGAACTGGAAGGGCACCACAGAGCAGAGTAGGGGTCTCTCCAGAGACTCCAGGTGCTGGCAGGAAGAAGTCTTTGCTATCCCTGAGACTTCAACAACAGGAGGCAAGCTCTACATCAAGCCCTTGGAGATTTCTTCTTCAAGATGGAAGGCACACAAAGTCCAGTCTTTGCCCTCTTACTCTGGCAGAAGCAGCACTGCAGGAAAGCTCCACAAAGCACAGTCACAGGCAGGGCAGCACGTTTTCCTCAGCTATCAGCTCTTCTCCAGGCAGAGGTTCCTCTTGGTTCCAGAAGTGTTTCTAAAGTTTGTAAGTTTGGGTGCCCTTCTTATACCCATTTTAGTCTTTGAAGTCACCTTTCTTCAAAGGGGACTCACAACTTCTTGTGAAATCCTGCCTTGCCCAGGCAAGGCCTCAGACACACACCAGGGGGCTGGAGACAGCATTGTCAGAGGCAGGCACAGTCCTTTCAGATGAGAGTGACCACTCCACCCCTCCCTCCTAGCAGAGATAGCTAATCAGGAAATGCAGATCACACCCCAGCTCCCTTTGTGTCACTGTCTGGTGTGAGGTGAAAAACAACCCAACTGTCAAACTGACCCAGACAGGGAATCCACAAACAAGGCAGAGTCACAGAATGGTTTAAGCAAGAAAATGCTCACTTTCTAAAAGTGGCATTTCCAAACGCACAATCTTAAAATCAACTTTACTAAAAGATGTATTTTTAAATTGTGAGTTCAGGGATCCCAAACTCCACATGTCCATCTACTCTCTAGGGGAATCTATACTTTAATCATATTTAAAGGTAGCCCCCATATTATCCTATGAGAGAGAGACAGACCTTGCAACAGTGAAAACGAAATTGGCAGTATTTCACTGTCAGGACATATAAACCACATTACTATATGTCCTACCTTATCCATACACTGCACCCTGCCCTTGGGGCTACCTAGGGCCTACCTTAGGGGTGCCTTACATGTAAGGAAAGGGAAGGTTTAGGCCTGGCAAGGGGGTACACTTGCCAAGTCGAATTTACAGTGTAAAAATACACATACAGACACTGCAGGGGCAGGTCTGAGACATGATTACAGAGCTACTTATGTGGGTGGCACAACCAGTGCTGCAGGCCCACTAGTAGCATTTGATTTACAGGCCCTGGCACCTCTAGTGCACATTACTAGGGACTTACTAGTAATTCAAATATGCCAATCATGGATGAACCACTTACATACAATTTAAACATGAGCACTTGCACTTTAGCACTGGTTAGCAGTGGTAAAGTGCCCAGAGTAACAAAAACAGCAAAATCAGAGTCCAGCACACATCAACAACCTGGGGAACAGAGGCAAAAAGTTAAGGGAGACCACGCCAAGGATGAAAAGTCTAACACGTGTCCCCCCCAGCTAAAAGTGGGGAGCAACTACCCAACCTCATGGGAGTTCTCATCACTAAGGCGGAAGAACCTGGACAGACCATCAGCATTGGCGTGCTCTGTACCGGGTCGATGTTCCACCGTAAAGTCCATCCCCTGTAGGGAAATGGACCACCTCAACAGTTTTGGGTTCTCACCCCTCATCTGCATTAACCATCCGAGGGGTCTGTGGTCGGTCTGAACTCGGAAGTGAGTCCCAAACAAGTAGGGTCTTAGCTTCTTCAGTGCCCAGACCACAGCAAACGCTTCACGTTCTATGGCACTCCACCTACGTTCCCTGGGTAGTAACCTCCTGCTAATGAAGGCTACGGGTTGATCTAGGCCCTCTTCATTCAGCTGTGAGAGTACTGCTCCAATACCATGCTCTGAGGCGTCTGTCTGTACAACAAACTCCGTGGAGTAGTCAGGTGCCTTCAGCACAGGTGCTGTGCACATGGCAGCCTTCAGGGCATCAAAAGCGTTCTGGCAAGCCTCTGTCCAGATCACTTTCTTGGGTTGCTTCTTAGAAGTCAACTCAGTTAAGGGGGTAACAATGGTACCATATCCCTTAACGAACCTCCGATAGTATCCTGTGAGACCTAAAAAGGCTCTCACTTCAGTCTGGGTCTTGGGAGGCTCCCAAGCCAGGATCGTGTCAATCTTAGGCTGTAGGGGGGCCACCTGGCCACTCCCCACCTGGTGTCCTAAGTACACAACAGAACCCTGCCCTATTTGGCACTTGCTCGCCTTAATAGTGAGGCCTGCCTTCTGCAGGGCCTCTAACACTCTCCAGAGGTGTTGCAGGTGTTCCTCCCATGTGGAACTAAACACAGCAATGTCATCCAGGTAGGCGGCACTGAACTCATCCAGTCCTGCCAACACCTGGTTGACCAACCTCTGAAAGGTGGCAGGGGCATTCTTCATCCCAAAGGGCATCACATTGAAGTGGAAGTGCCCATCGGGGGTAGAGAATGCTGACCTCTCCTTTGCCCCTTCAGTTAAGGCAATCTGCCAGTACCCAGATGTTAAATCGAACGTACTGAGGTACTTGGCAGCTCCTAACCGATCAATGAGCTCATCAGCTCGGGGGATGGGGTGTGCGTCAGTCTTGCTGACCGCATTGAGACCCCGGTAGTCCACACAGAACCTAAGTTCTGGAGTGGCACCAGGAGCAGCAGCCTTTGGGACCAAGACCACTGGGCTGGCCCAAGGACTGCTGGAGTGCTCAATAACCCTGAGGGCTAACATTTTGGAGACTTCCTCCTTAATGCAAGCCCTCACCCTGTCAGTCACCCTGTAAACCTTATGTTTAACAGGTGTACTGTCCCCAGTGTCCACATCATGTGTGCACAGGTGTGTGACTCCTGGGATCAGGGAAAACAGCGAGGCGAACTGTCCCAGCACGTGGCGACAGTCCCTCTGCTGTTCCTCAGTCAGGGAGGGGGAGAGGATCACTCCCTCCACAGACCCATCTTTCTCTCCTGCAGACAGGAGGTCAGGAAGAGGCTCACTCTCTTCCTCCACCCCGTCATCTGTCGCTAGGAGCATGGATAGCTCAGTTCGCTCAAAGTGTGGTTTGAGGCGGTTGACATGTAGGACCCTCAAGGGGTTCCTGGGGGATTGCAAGTCTACCAGATAGGTGACCTCGCTCTTTCTTTCCACCACCTCAAAAGGCCCAGTCCACTTATCTTGGAGAGCCCTAGGCTCCACTGGTGCCATGACCCACACTTTTTGTCCAGGCTGAAACTCAACCAGAGTGGCATTCTGGTCGTACCACCGTTTCATATCCTCCTGGCTTGCTTCCAGGTTCTCCTGAGCGAGACTCCTGAAGCGGGCAGTCTGGTTTCTTAGCGCCAGCATGTAGCTAAATACATCCTGGGGTGGTTTACTAGGAGCTTTCTCCAAAGCCTCCTTCACCAGACTGAGCGGTCCCCTCACAGGGTGGCCATAGATGAGCTCAAAGGGGCTAAAGCCAAGTCCCTTTTGAGGCACCTCCCTGTAAGCGAACAGAAGGCATGGCAAGAGGACGTCCCACTTACGCCTCAAGGGCTCTGACAGGCCCTGAATCATGCCTTTCAAGGTGCGGTTGAATCTCTCAACCAGACCATTACTTTGGGGGTGGTAAGGGGTGGTGAACTTGTAGGTTACCCCACACACCTTCCACAGAGACTTCATATAAGTGGATATGAAGTTTGTACCCCTATCAGATACTACCTCCTTGGGGAACCCCATGCGGGTAAAAACCCCCATCAAGGCACGTCCCACCACGGGGGCGGTGACCGTCCTTAGAGGAATAGCTTCTGGGTACCGTGTGGCATGGTCCACCAAGACCAGGATGAACCTGTTGCCCATGGCTGTCTTGGGATCCAGAGGCCCCACAATGTCAATTCCTACCCTTTCAAAGGGAGTACTGACTACCGGTAAAGGTTGGAGGGGAGCTTTGCATTTCCCCCCACTCTTGCCACTTGCCTGACAAGTCTGACAAGATCTACAATAAGCAGCTGACTGCTTGTTCATCAAGGGCCAGTAAAAGTGGGAGACAAGCCTCTTATAGGTCTTGTCCTGCCCTAGATGTCCTGCCAAAGGCACATCATGAGCCAAACCCAGTAGGAAGGTCCTGAAGCCCTGGGGTACCACCAGCATACGAGCTGACCCCGGCTCAGGAACCTTAGGCTCACTATACAGGAGGCCATCCTCCCAATAAATCAGGTGAGTACCTGGCGCCCCGCCAGCCGCCTGGGCTGCAGCCTGCTGCCGCAGTCCCTCAAGAGTAGGGCACTCCTTCTGCGCTGTGCAGAATACTTCCCTGGTGGGTCCCCCTTCCTGCTGCCACTGCGACAGCTCAGGGACCTCCCCCAGTTCAGCCACCTGTTCCCCTGTAGGCTCCGGTGCATCACCCTCAGGCTCTGCCTCCTCCCGGACCGTGGGAACTTTTGGGGCGGGTCTCCCGCGCCCCCTGCCTTTCCTCTTCTTGGCGGTCCCCTGGGCCACTGTTTCAGGCTCCAGGGGCTCTTGACTACCCTGATTGGCTGCCATAGACCGGGTGGATACGCATACCCACCCAGGCAGACCCAACATCTCCAAGTGAGACCTGTGTTCCACCTCCTTCCAAGGGGAATCTTCCAGGTCGTTGCCTAGCAAACAATCAACAGGCATGGTTGGACTCACAGCTACTTTCCAGGAACCTGAGACCCCCCCCCCATTCAAAGGGAACCTGCGCCACTCTGCAGAGGCGCTCAGAGTTGTCTACTGCAACTACTTGGTGAAGTACCCGGGGATCAATCTGCTCTTCAGACACCAGGTGACTCCTCACTGTAGTCACACTGGCTCCTGTGTCTCTCAGAGCCTCCACCCTCTGTCCATTGATGGTCACCCATTGCCTGTACTTTTTAGTGTTATCAGGCACTAGGTTTCTCTGGACCATCTCACTGTCCCCTAGTGAGACAAGGGTCATTTCTGCTGGTTCCCACCCACCTGAAACCAACTCCTCCCCAAGCGCTACACTGGCCAAACCCTGGGACGGTGCACCAGTGGGTGCCGGTGTACTTTTGGGGCATTTGGGGTCCCCCCTCACATGACCCACCTGGTCACATGAATAGCACTTACGTAGGGGACCACCTGCCATTGGCTTCCCTTTGGAGAACCATGGCTTCTTTTCACTGGGGGGTTGGGAATCCTTACCCTGGGAATCAGTTTGGGGCCCTTTAGAGAACTCATCCTGTTTGCCCTTACCCCCCCCTTTCTTCTGAGAGGGACCATGCCCACCCTTGGCGTGGTCTCCCCCATACCTCTTTTGGACCCTGGTGCTCTCCCAGCGGTCCGCTTCCTGTGCAAGCTTCCTGGGGTCAGTCAGCTTGCTGTCAATGAGGTGCTGGCGCAGCTCTGGAAAACATAAACTGTACAAGTGCTCCCAAGCAATTAAATTGTAAAGCCCCTCATACGTGTTTACCTTACTGCCCTTCACCCAACCATCCAGTGACCTGCAACAAGAATCAACACATTCCAACCATGTTTGGGATTCCTTTCTCTTGTAGGATCTAAACTTCTCCTTGTACTGCTCAGGGGTGAGACCATACCTGGTAAGTAAGGCCTCCTTCATGGCAGGGTAGGTGAGACTCTGAGCATCCCCTAAGGCCGTCAGTGTGTCCCTCCCCTCTGCCTCAAAATGCTTCCACAGGGCTGCCCCCCAATGAGCTTCAGGGACCAGGTTCATGTGGAGAGCTGACTCATAACCCTTGAACCACAAGTAGATATCATCCTCCCTCTTATAATCCCTCACAAGGTCTTTTGGGATGTGTACCCTTCTCTCAGGCTGCACGGTAGAATTGCTGCCACCATCCCTACTGGACTGACTCCTCTGATCAATCTCTTTTAAACTGAGCTCATGAGCCATGTTTATCTTCCTTTCCTCAAGGGCCAGCTTCCTCTGTTCCACCTCTAGACTGAGCTTTTTCAGCTCCAATTGGTACTCCCTCTCTGCCTGTCTGTCCTGTAACTCTCCAGGTGTCAGACTCTTGGAGGACACACTGCTACCTGCCCTGGAGATTCTCCCCTGAGACATAGCAGGCCCACCCACTACATCAGTGTGAGTGACTTGCAACTCCTCTTCCCCCTCTGGCTCCTCATCTGTGTGCCCCTCAGCTGCTTTGGCTGTCACCCAGGCCCTCAGCGCCTTTTGCAGCTCATCCTTCTTGGATGAGCTCTTAATGGGACAGCCAACATTACTACAAAACTGCTTCAACTGAGCCACTTTGTAGCTCCCCAATTTCTCCAAGTCAAAGGCAGCTTCAGCTAGGGCATCTCCAGACTGAGACATGATGAGAGGTTAAAAAAATATGCACAGTTCCAAAAACAGAAAAGCAAGTTCTCAAATGAAGTTCCAGAAAAGTCAATCACGGGATCAGCGAAAAAAAAGAAACTGAATGCAGAGAAAAACAGTCCAAGTAAAAAAACAAAAATCACAAGACTAGTAGTATGTGGTCACGTAGTGGTCTGAGATCAAAACAGTAGTGTACACTTAATTACTGTATGTCAAGTACAAATACAAGTCCAAATCCCGACCGCTGGTCACCAATGTTAGAAATGGGGTCTTTGGTTGACAGTCTGGTTACCCCCTGTTCAAGCAAGGACCCTCACTCTAGTTAGGATAAAAGAGAATCACCCTCAGCTAACCCCTGCTTACCCCCTTGGTAGCTTGGCAGAGCAGTAGGCTTAACCTCAGAGTGCTAGGTGTAAAGTATTTGTACCAACACACACAGTAACTTAATGAAAACACTACAAAATGACACAACACCAGTTTAGAAAAATAGGAAATATTTATCTAGACAAAACAAGACCAAAACGACAAAAATCCAACATACACAAGTCAAGTTATGATTTTTTAAAGGTTTAAAATAAAAAGAGTCTTTAGGTAGTTGTAACACCACACTAGCGCTGCTAGCGTGAAAATGTACCTGGTTTGCGTCAAAAATAACCCCGCACGGGCGGTGTGATTCGAAATTAACCCTGCACGGCTGTGTGCGTCGAAAACAACTCGGCACGGCGGTGCGCGTTGAAAAAGCCAGCCACACGACGATCCGAAAGTCCCGCGGCGCAGGGTGCGATCTCTCAGCCTCCGTCAGCGATGCTGCGCGTCGTTTCTCCTGCTCCGGGCGTCGGTTTTTCGGTCGCGTTTCCTGCGGCGTCGTTTCTCAGCTGCGGAACCGGCGTCGCGTCGTTTTCTCAGCCGCGATCGGATTCGCGTCGATCTTTTCTCCGCACGGCGCTCGGTGCGTGTATTTTTGTCCTTAGGCTGCCAGCCCCTCCTCTCAGGGTCCCAGGAACTGGAAGGGCACCACAGAGCAGAGTAGGGGTCTCTCCAGAGACTCCAGGTGCTGGCAGGAAGAAGTCTTTGCTATCCCTGAGACTTCAACAACAGGAGGCAAGCTCTACATCAAGCCCTTGGAGATTTCTTCTTCAAGATGGAAGGCACACAAAGTCCAGTCTTTGCCCTCTTACTCTGGCAGAAGCAGCACTGCAGGAAAGCTCCACAAAGCACAGTCACAGGCAGGGCAGCACGTTTTCCTCAGCTATCAGCTCTTCTCCAGGCAGAGGTTCCTCTTGGTTCCAGAAGTGTTTCTAAAGTTTGTAAGTTTGGGTGCCCTTCTTATACCCATTTTAGTCTTTGAAGTCACCTTTCTTCAAAGGGGACTCACACCTTCTTGTGAAATCCTGCCTTGCCCAGGCAAGGCCTCAGACACACACCAGGGGGCTGGAGACAGCATTGTCAGAGGCAGGCACAGTCCTTTCAGATGAGAGTGACCACTCCACCCCTCCCTCCTAGCAGAGATAGCTAATCAGGAAATGCAGATCACACCCCAGCTCCCTTTGTGTCACTGTCTGGTGTGAGGTGAAAAACAACCCAACTGTCAAACTGACCCAGACAGGGAATCCACAAACAAGGCAGAGTCACAGAATGGTTTAAGCAAGAAAATGCTCACTTTCTAAAAGTGGCATTTCCAAACGCACAATCTTAAAATCAACTTTACTAAAAGATGTATTTTTAAATTGTGAGTTCAGGGATCCCAAACTCCACATGTCCATCTACTCTCTAGGGGAATCTATACTTTAATCATATTTAAAGGTAGCCCCCATATTATCCTATGAGAGAGAGACAGACCTTGCAACAGTGAAAACGAAATTGGCAGTATTTCACTGTCAGGACATATAAACCACATTACTATATGTCCTACCTTATCCATACACTGCACCCTGCCCTTGGGGCTACCTAGGGCCTACCTTAGGGGTGCCTTACATGTAAGGAAAGGGAAGGTTTAGGCCTGGCAAGTGGGTACACTTGCCAAGTCGAATTTACAGTGTAAAAATACACATACAGACACTGCAGGGGCAGGTCTGAGACATGATTACAGAGCTACTTATGTGGGTGGCACAACCAGTGCTGCAGGCCCACTAGTAGCATTTGATTTACAGGCCCTGGCACCTCTAGTGCACATTACTAGGGACTTACTAGTAATTCAAATATGCCAATCATGGATGAACCACTTACATACAATTTAAACATGAGCACTTGCACTTTAGCACTGGTTAGCAGTGGTAAAGTGCCCAGAGTAACAAAAACAGCAAAATCAGAGTCCAGCACACATCAACAACCTGGGGAACAGAGGCAAAAAGTTAAGGGAGACCACGCCAAGGATGAAAAGTCTAACAGTAACCCACACACTTTACGCTGCAGGTGTAGGACATATTGTGCAGCCTGTATCTGACATCCGCAACCTAGCCCCAGCTGAGATTTTGCATCCCTTTATCAGCACCGTTGTGTAAATGGTGAAAACCAGCACTGTCATGACCTAGTGCTAGGACCCACACAACCATAACCCTGTAAGTGTTCCAGCCAGCTTGTCCTCCAAGAGGTAGTTTATCACCAGTGACTTCCCACCAATGACTTCAACATGAGTCCCATTCAGCACCATGGACAGCCAGGACGACTCTGCATCCAGATGCCATGGGTCAGGTAAGACTGTACTGACTGTCTGATCTGGTCCTAGGGACTGCACAACCTTACTGGGTTCCATGCAACTCGCTTTCCAAGTACTGTTTTGCAACCAATTATATTTCTCCATAGACTTCAATGCAACATTTAATTGCGCTTATTACCTCTGATGAGGCATTGAAGTGGTTTTCAATGGATAGCATGTTACTCAGGAATTCAAGATGAATTAGTGGTGGATTAGTATAGGGAAATATGAGTACAGTTATAGTATTAGTATGAGTTAATTTGAGCAGAGGATATGTGAGTTTGTTAGTTGGATTGACTAGAGTAATGGAGGGATAGAGGAGGGGAGAATCCATAATGGTTAATTGGGAGGTTATAGTAATAGGATGAGGCTTGGGATGAATAAGGAGAGATGGAGGAGGGAAGAGTCTGTGGAAAGGGTTGAGAAGATGATAGTTTAAATGCCAGGTCTGCTGTGATTTAATTTTGCTTCTAACATTTATAACTCTGGTTATACTGATTCAATACTGTTTGTTTTGGTGTCTAAAATTAGATAAAAATGAGCTCTATTATTGCAAACTGGTTTTGGATTTCTTTTGAGTTACGTCAATTACTTATGGTACATGTTGGAGATCTGAAATGCTTAACACATGCTCCTCTAAGTAAAGCCTGTCTGATCTTTGCCACACAACCCGGACTGAGCTAAGGATTTAATAGTGCAAATCCAAAGACCATCTTTGAGGTATTGTGAGAGTATTACATGGTAAGGACTAACCCCCACACCACACAATACTCCACCTTCCTACAAGAAGTTATTATTAAAAAAAAGAGGTTAGACAGACTGTGCTCGACACTATGCTTGTTTTCATGTCTTTGATTTCTCATGTGGGTGGAACACACATTAACCAAGTTTTTAATGACTTCTGGGGCATAGATGTTGGTTGGAATTATTGGCCTTGATGCAGAGATCAACACTGATTGGTTTGTGCTTTGAGACTGGGAGCGGAGGTTTTCAAGGTTTAAAATAGCTGTGGTGAAGTAAATGAGGCACTTTTAAGAGAATGGACGTTCAATGTGGAGACAGAAAAAGGTAGCTGACCAAGTGTTCTGATTTATTCACAGATAGTGAAAGGGCTGGAAACACACACCATGATTTTACCCAAATTCAGCACCAAAGTTATTGCTGAGAAAGCAACTTGTGTAATTTAAAATCTAAATTACACTCCAATATCCACACTTTATTTTGTTCATATTAAAATAATAATTTTTTGCAAGATACACTGGAGATCATTTATGGCTGATTTAAGAAAAGTGATGCTGCACCCCGTGCAGTGCTACTTTTCTTGCTCCCTTTACCGTCCCCTTAATACCAGCATGTGTGCGCCGCATCTAAGATATGATGCACCATGGCGGTAGTTAGGGAAGGTAGCATAACATTTTTTGATGCTAGTTCTGAACTTTGCAGGACTAGAGTTAAAAAAGTTGACTCTAATCCTGCAAAGCCCTTTGAATACAATGGTGTGCCTCCTTTTAACGCCTGCTCTGAGCAGGTATTAAAAGTGCCATAAAAAATGACAGAAAGAAATCTCTTAGATTTCTTTGCGCCATTTTTTGTGTCCCTCCCCCCCACCAACCCCAACGGGGAACACTCTCTTTGCATGTATTATGCCTGACACGGGCATAATATAGTGCAAAGGGTTACAAAGTGGTGCAATGCATTTATTGCTTCACTTTGTAAATTTGGCGTGCTGATTTTGGCCTTGTTGGCCACATTAGAGTAAAAGAAAATGACGGTAATGTGGCAAAGGAGCTAGGGGCTAGGGGCTAGGCGCTCTTAAATCTGCCCCTTAGTATTTTAGGGAGGGATAGTATTGCTATTAATAAGCAGTGCTGCCATCCCATCAATGTTGCAGTTCACCTTCCCAATTTCGTTTTTGGGAAAAAATTGGATTACATAGGTGAAGCTTCAGTAGACTGTGCTGATGTAATCTCCTGACCTGGCAGCTCGTCCTCCACAGGGCCATCAGTGACGGTCACTCCACTATACTAAGGGTGGTGTAATCATCACTTGTTTTCCCTTTCTGTCTATACATGGCAGTCCCAGGTAGGGAAGATGCACAATGGCCCAACAATCATTGAGAATACTCTGTATGCATCAGGTTTAATGCTTTATTTTCTTTCTTTCTGAAGTCAAACTCACAGTCTGGGAGTTTGCTTTCAGAAAAAAAAAACTTTGCCTAGTGGGCACATCAAACATAGACCCCACTCAGCAAAGGATGGGGGTGGCCACAGTGGTAGCTGTGCTGAAGGCCAGGGATTCCAAGCTGCAGAGAAGGGAACTCTGCATTTGACAGGCTAGGCCATGCCAGAAGAGCAGGGCCCACAGCTTCCACTGACCTGTCTGGCTGACGGGTCACCTCCCACGATCTAAATACCAGATAATTATTTCTTGGACTGACAGGAAGAGAGTAAAAACTCTTTACTATAAAGAGTTCCTAAAAACGTGCCCATAAGAATAACCAAACAAAAGATATAATATGCAAGATCATCAACTTAATCTTTCATTCCTATTAAAATCCACTGGCTTAATTTGCATGATACAATCTTTGTTGAAATGTTTAGTTATCAAATAATTATAGCGTTGATAAGATGGTTAAGGCAGGATGCTAACACAACTAAACATTGAAAAACGAACCCCTTAGTTATAAGTTCTATGACAAACATAGTCAAACATCAACATATTTTAATGATGAGTTGAACAGGGAAGATGATATTGAAAAGCTGGAGCCCCTACGCAGAGCCAAACACCTAAGGCAGACTTTCATAATGATTTACATCAGATGACAAACAGCTCAGAAGCATCAATAAACCCGTACATGGATCAGGGAGTGAAAGGCTAGTGAAGTAGAATTATATAAGATAATGCACTATTCAGCAATAAATATTGTCTTTCAATGCACGAAAGTGAGAATCAACAAAATTATTAGGTTCCAGTATGTAGCCATGACATAAATGAATTAAAAAAAGCATACAACAAGCAGTTAGCCGTAGAAGGCGTGACCTTTAAACGAGCACACGATGAGTCTCCCTTGGGAGAAGGGGTGTTTATGATATTCATCTAACATGTTCTCAACTATTGGAAGAACAGACCATTTTGGATAATGTTGTTTTAGTGAGTTTTGCCTGCATTTTTATCAACGGAGAAAGAGCACTAGCAACAGTAACAAAAATATACTTGTTCTGGGCTTCGTTTGGCCTCGTCTCTTTTCTCATCCCCACAACATCTTTTCACTCTGTTCAGTATAACAGCGTAATTTGCAAGACGTATTAAAAAATAATAGCAGGAGTGTTTAACAACAGAAGTAAATGTAAAATGCTGCTTCCCTTAGGTGCATACACATAGTGCATTCAATTGTTTTTTATACAGAATAAAGAGCTGTTTATTAAAATATGGTACCATGTTTCTTATACGTGTTTTACGTAAGTTGTCGTCTAAATATTAGAGTCTCAAAGTGAAACACAAAATAGTATAAGATTGCTCCCTTAAGAACTTTATCACATCTTTCTTCGTAGTTTGTAGATCTGGAGTGACATTACCGCTGACTAAAGGTCTATTGTTACAAATATTTCAGATATAGAGTAGGAGTTAACCCCATCCAGTAGAGCTTTCTTCTGGTACCTCATTCTCTTGTCTGTTTGTCGTGAAGTGTTTGCATTGCAAAGCATGAGACACAACTTTATAGCCCATAAGTGCGCAATCATCACTCATAAAATGATTTATGTCATGCATTGCATAAAGAACACTATACTGTTTACGATTGTTTTTTATTGCAGTAGGCTTTTTAAATATAAAAATATGAAACTGAATATGATGTTTCTTTGTAAAAGAGAAAAGTACGCAGATATGTAAACAGCTTGACTGTGTGTCAAGCTTAAAGACCCAGACATGGTGAGCACTTTATTTGAAATCATTATTCGAAAAGAGAGTGCGACTAAAGCTGCATATATGAAAATCATTGTACTTATTGCGAGGGAAGCTTTGCTTGAGCGTTAACAAACTGAAGCAGGTTTTTAAGAATCATACATAACATAAAGGTTACTGATGACACTTAAACCAAGAGTGTTTCTAAAATATTTATTTAAAAATCAGAAGCATAACTGCCACCTATGGAAAGCACTTCAGAGCAAACATACATATGCGTAAAAATATTGACCGGTTTCACTAGTTCTTTTCATTTTTGGAGAAAGTGATGAAACACTTCCTGCTGGACTTTGGCAGTTTGGATCAGTGGTAATTTTAAAGTGCCTGTTTAGATAGCATGAAGTTTGAGCGAATCCCAACTGTGTGCTGAAGATTCAGCACACTAATTTGAGATAGAACCTATACAGTCTTTCCAGGGAGATTGTTTGCCAATAATGGTGACTAGCAAGTTCAAATGTTTGACCTTGTCTGTTATTGTCATGGGTGACTGTAAACCAAAATGAGCACTGGCACAAATATCCAACCAAGTCTACACTACAGGATTTTGTGACGAGACTATGGCCATGGAGGCATGATTGAGCAGTGGAGCCCATCCTGTTCCAAAAAGAGCCTTCTATCTTGCAGTCTACCTGAAAAATGGAAGTCTGACATAATGCCAATTTTCCCATTGTATGTTGTGGTATCTCCATTTTGCAGCTGGTTGGAATTCTAAGTGTGAAAACAGAATGAGCAGTATTTAGTCTGCTCTCAACTCCATGTAGGCATAAAATAAAAAAGAAACATGATCAGTTGGAACTCCCTTGAGATGACTCAATAATTGTGCTCAATGCGTTTTCTCAAATTATTTCACTGATGCTAAAGTATCTTACTTGATCATTGCTGAAGTGCCACAGGCTCCAATAAGCGGGTCCACTCCTCCTCTCCTCCTTTGCGGGTTGGCGTCTGATTCAGTTAAACGAAAGCTCTGGCTACCACAGCATAGATACAATTCAGTCTAAAAGTGTGCTAGAAAAGTAATGGTTGTCTTCCTCTCCTTCTCCCCATCATTATTAACAATACTAATATGTTAAAATGAATATTATTTGTTAGAAATGGGGTCTCTATTTGGCAGAGGTATACCCCTTTGTTAAAATAGGGATCACAATCCTAGTCAGGGTAAGTAACACACAATCCAAATTATCCTGTGTATACCCTCTGGTAGCTTGGCACTGAACAGTCAGGCTTAACTTAGAAGGCAATGTGTAAAGTATTTGTGCAATAAAACATACAGTAACACAGTGAAAACACCACAAAAATACACCACACAGGTTTAGAAAAATATATGATATTTATAAGGTTAAACTAAGGTCAAAACTATAAAGATTCGATAAGCACAAGTTGAGATATGACTTTTGCAAGATTAAAAAGAGTCTTAAATCTTAGAAATCAACAGTTGTCTCTTTGTTTCACAAAGAACCTGGTTTGCTTCAAAAGTAACACGTGTGGAGACCGCAGCGGAGGAGATGTATGGAAAAGTAGAGTGTGAGTCGGATTTTATGACGCAGCACTGCCAATAAGCAGGATTTTCTGTTACCATTCTGGACATACTAAATATGACCTGGTTACCTCTTTCTGATCAGAATCTACCACTCAAACAGTATATGAGGGTAGCCCTAACGCTATTTTATGAAACAAGCAGGCCTCACAGTAGTGGAAAATGAATTTAGGCATTTTCCACTACCAGGACATATAAAACACACATGCACATCCCCTGCCTTTTATCAACATAGCACCCTGCCCTATGGGTTACCTAGGGCCTACTTTAGGGGTGACATATGTAGAAAGATGGAAGTTTAGCACTTGGCAAGTACTTGTAAATGCCAAGTCGAAGTGGCAGTGAAACTGCACACACATGCCTTGCACTGGCAGGCCTGGGACATGGTAAAGGAGTTACTTATGTGGGTGGCACACACAGTGCTGCACGCCCACTAATAGAATTTAATTTACAGGCCCTGGGCACATGCTGTGCACTTTACTATGGATATACAAGTTAATCAAATATGCCAATTGGGAATAAACCAATGTTACCATGTTTAACCCCTTCGCTGCCAGGCCTTTTCCCCCTCCTGTGCCAGGCCTTTTTTTGGCTATTTGGGGCAGTTTGTGCTTAGGCCCTCAAAACTTTTTGTCCACATAAGCTAGCAAAGCCAAATTTGCGTCCTTTTTTTCCAACATCCTAGGGATTCTAGAGGTACCCAGACATTGTGGGTTCCCCTGAAGGAGGCCAGGAAATTAGCCAAAATACAGTGAAAATTTTGTTTTTTTCAAAAAAATGGGAAAAAGTGGCTGCAGAAGAAGGCTTGTGTTTTTTCCCCTGAAAATTGCATCAACAAAGGGTTCACAGTGCTAAAATCACCAGCTTCCTAGCTTTCAGGGACAGGTAGACTTGAATCAGAAAACCCAATTTTTCAACCCAAATTTGGCATTTTACTGGGACATTCCCCATTTTTACGATTTTTTGTGCTTTCAGCCTCCTTCTAGTCAGTGACAGAAATTGGTGTGAAACCAATGCTGGATCCCAGAAACCTAAACATTTCTGAAAAGTAGACAAAATTCTGAATTCAGCAAGGGATAATTTGTGTACATCCTACAAGGGTTTCCTATAGACAATAACAACTGAAAAAAGAAAATATTGAAATTGAGGTGAAAAAAACAGCAATTTTTCTCTACGTTTTACTCTGGAACTTTTTCCTGCAATGTCAGATTTTTTAAAGCAATATACCGTTACGTCTGCTGGACTCTTCTGGTTGTGGGGATATATAGGGCTTGTAGGTTCATCAAGAACCCTAGGTACCCAGAGCCATTAAAGGAGCTGCACCCTGCAATGGCTTTTCATTCTATACCGGGTATACAGCAATTCATTTGCTGAAATATAAAGAGTGAAAAATAGCTATCAAGAAAACCTTTGCATTTCCAAAATGGACACAAGATAAGGTGTTGATGAGCAGTGGTTATTTGCACATCTATGAATTCTGGGGTGACAATACTAGCATGTGAATTACAGGGCATTTCTCAAATAGACGTCTTTTTTACACTCTCTCTTAGATTTGGAAGGAAAAAATGTAGAGAAAGACAAGGGGCAATAACATTTGTTTTGCTATTCTATGTTCCCCCCAAGTCTCCCGATAAAAATGATACCTCACTTGTGTGGGTGGGCCTAGCGCTCGCGACAGGAAATGCCCCAAAACACAACGTGGACACATCACATTTTTTGACAGAAAACAGAGGTGTTTTTTGCAAAGTGCCTACCTGTAGGTTTTGGCCTCTTGCTCAGCCGGCACCTAGGGAAACCTACCAAACCTGTGCATTTTTAAAAACTAGAGACCTAGGGGAATCCATGATGGGGTGACTTGTGGGGCTCTGACCAGGTTCTGTTACCCAGAATCCTCTGCAAACCTCACAATTTGGCTAACAAAACACGTTTCCTCACATTTCGGTGACAGAAAGTTCTGGAATCTGAGAGGAGCCACAACTTTCCTTCCACCCAGCATTTCCCCAAGTCTCCTGATAAAAATGATACCTCACTTGTGTGGGTAGGCCTAGCGCCCACGAAAGGAAATGCCCCAAAACACAACGTGGACACATCACATTTTTTCACAGAAAACAGAGGTGACCCTTGCCTACGGGGTCACTCCCCTTGCATGACACTGGCGCAAAAAAAAAATCCTAATGGGTCGCTCCCCATCTCTAAAAAAAACAAAAGCACAAAGAAAAAATGTGCCCTGGCGCCTAAACCTCTATAACAATATAAATAACAATAGGCCGATCGGCGCAGAAATGGCCTAAAATAAATTTGACCCCCATGCCCCCCCCCCCCGGGAGCGACCCTTGCCTACGGGGTCGCTCACCTTGCGTGACATTGGCGCAAAAAGAAAATCTGCGGTGCTGAGTGGTTTCTGTCCCCTTGGGTGCAGATTGACCTAAAATCGGCCGATCTGGTCCAGAAATGGGGAGCAACCCTTGCCCAATGGGTCGCTCCCCATCGCAAATATTTAAAAAAAACACAAACAAAATTTGCCCTGGCGCCTAGAGGTTTCTGCCCCCCTGGATGCAGATCGGCATAATAACAATAGGCCCGATCTGCCCCCAGCGGAGGCAGAAATGGCCTAAAATAAATTTGCCCCAAACCTCCCCCCCCCTTGCTTACGGGGTCGCTCCCCCTTCGTGACATTGGGGCAAACAAAAAAAATCCCCAGTGCTTAGTGGTTGCTGCCTCCCTTGGGGGCAGATTGACATAGCAAAAATTGGCTGATCTGCCCCCCAAGGGGCAGAAATGGCCTAAATACAATTTTCCCCTGCAGGGGACCCACCCTTGCCTAAGAGGTCGCTCCTCACCTCCAAAAAAACTAAACAAAAAAAAAAGATCCCTGGTGCCTAGAGGTTTCTGCCCCCAGGGGAGGCAGAAAAGGCCTTCCAAAAAAATGCCCCCCCCGGAGCGACCCTTGCCCAAGAAATTGCCTTATGACTATTTTCAGATAAAAACAAAATCCCTGGTGTCTAGTGGGCGTTTCAAAAGCCGGATTGCTTTGCAATCCGGCTTTTGAAACGCTCAGAGAGACTTCAAAGGGAAGGAAATTCCTTTCCTTCGCTTTGAAGCCTCTCTGGGCCTCCCCCACATGATCGAAAGAGAAATGCTTTGCATTTTTCTTTCGATCGCTGCGTGATGGGAGGAGGCCCTCTGTGATTGTCAGCGCTGATGTCACGGGGGAGTCGGGGGTGGAAGGGGAAGGACTTTCCCTTCCATCCACCACCGGGGGGGTGGGTGGGTAGCCCATGGGGGGAGCTCCCCCCAGTTCCTGGGTGCAGGACGAGGTGATCTCGTCCAAGGCACCCAGAAACCGGTGCCTTGGACGAGATCACCTCGTCCAAGGCATCGTAGGGGTTAAGGGAGTTAAGGGAGAGAGCATATGCACTTTAGCACTGGTTAGCAGTGGTAAAGTGGGCAGAGTCATAAAACCTCCAAAAACAGTGTCAGAAAAGTGGAGGGAGGCAGGCAAAAAGTTGGGGGGTGACCACCCTAAGGCTGTCAAGTCTAACATTATTTATTAATGGAATATAATTATTTTATTAGAATAAAGAATATTACTAATAATAATAAAAATTATGATAATAATCATAGTAATATGTGTAAGTATAATAATATAGTTATTACCACTATGATGATAATGATGTTATAACAGGAGTGTGATAGATTCCATTTATTGTGTCATGTGGGTCGAAAAAAACAGCAAACAACAGTTCTTGGAGAAGAAGGAATGTATAGTAGATTTTAAGGAATGATTTCCTGTGAACAAGTGAAAAGAACAAATGGGGAGAGTTATAGAAATAGAACCAAATATATATTGTAACCATGTAATATTAAGATGTTCTGGTGACATCATAAATCAAGCCAGCCTTGTTGTTTGTGAATGTCACCAAAACCTTGAGTCCGCAAAATATACAGATGATTTGTTTATACTTTGAGACAGTTATCTGAAAGGATGTTTTTCTGTTAAAAAATGGAAATGTATATATAAAAAAAAACAATAAGTGCAACATTGGACTGTACTGTTTGGTCATCTGTAGAAAAAATGCAATACCTTTATTCCAAACTCTAGTTAAAACAATCGAATTTTATAAACCAAAAAAACTCTTTGATTGGTTGCAAACACATTCTGTATATAGAAAGGAAAGATTGTTGAAGCTATTCTCATTAACGTGCAGCTAACATTCAACACTTATAAGAATTAGAATGTTTAGGTTAATTTACCTCTGATGAATACAATTCTGATGAATAAATTGATAAATGTAAAGTTGTACAAAGTTGTTTGGAGCTCTTATGAAACTATAGCACTACATTTTGTGTAACAGCAGCACCAAGGTGATTTTTCACAATACCATTAAGATAACAATATAGGAGCAAGTTACTAGTTGATTTTTTAATGACTCATTACAGAATATGTTCATTCTGGATTGTTAACCAGAATATTTGTTTTCTAATGGGGCAATGTTTATTCAAAACAGTATTTGAAATAAGGGGCTAGAATGTTTGATTGTATGTACTAAAAAGGACAGAAAAACAATTATGTAGTTGTGAACGTAAAACATATTTATAACAACATGCTTTACTTAGCTTGTATACATATTTGTAACCCAGGATGATTAATTTACTAGCACAGAAGCAACTTCTTATATGCATAATCAGATGAGTTAATTGATTGTCACCTTAGTGAATCTGGAAAAGCGATGAGTTAAGGAAAAGCAAAACATAAGCCATAACCTATGTTTGCACCAGGATGAATACATAAAATAAAAATTGCAGTATGTATGTACTATGACAGTTGTGTAAAGTGAAATTACGCCTCCTGCAAAATTTGAAAGCGGTCCAAAATGCCACCAATGCAGGATATTAGAGATATATAATAGCCATTGGCTGTGCAGTGACCCCTGAAAGCTGCTGTGCGAAATACAGCACCTGCTGCAAGGGCTATATCAGTGAACTGTATTCATGTTCTGCATATTTGTAGTGAATCTTTTGTTGGAAAATGAGGGCCTGGTTTATTTGCTGGCAGAGAGGGAGCTCCACATCAACAGTGACAGAATGCAGTATCCATCAACATAATGATCATCTCACAAGATTTAAATTCAGGTGGACCACAGTCTGAAAGCGTTGGAGACTACTCTATTGCCACCGGGGTCAAATTTCTCCGACTGCCTGATAAAGTAAGGATTGACCGCTGTTAGACCTGACAGCCTTAGGGTGGTCACCCCTAACTTTTTAGATACTGTTTGTGCTGGTTTTAAGACTCTGCACACGTTACCACTGCTAACCAGTGCTAAAGTACATATGCTCTCTCCCTTTAAACATGGTAACATTGGATCATACCCAATTGTATTATTTAATTTACTCATAAGTCCCTAGTAAAGTGCACTATATGTTCCCATGTAGATTAAATGCTACTAGTGGGCCTGCAGCACTGATTGTGCCACCCACTGAAGTAGCTCCTTAACCTTGTCTCCGGCCTGCCATTGCAAGGCCTGTGTGTGCAGTTTCACTGCCACTTCGACGTGGCATTTAATAGTACTTGCCAAGCGTAAAACTTCCCTTTTTCTACATATAAGTCACCCCTAAGGTATTCTCTAGGTAACCCATAGGGCAGGGTGCTGTGTAGGCAAAAGGCAGGACATGTGCCTTTTGATGCCTAAATTCGTTTTTACATTGCTGTGAGGCCTGCTCCCTTCATAGGCTAACATTGGGGCTACCCTCATATACTGTTGAGTGGTAGCTGCTGATCCGAAAGGAGTAGGAAGGTCATATTTAGTATGGCAAGAATGGTGATACAAAATCCTGCTGTTTGGTGAAGTTGGATTTAATATTACTATTTTAGAAATGCCACTTTTAGAAAGTGAGCCCTTCTCTGCACTTAAATCCTTCTGTGATTTATAATCCACGTCTGGCTGGGTTCAGTTGACAGCTCCCTTGTGCATTCACTCAGACACAGCACAAACACAGGATACTCAGCCTCACTTGCATAAATCTGCATTTTGAATGGGTCTTCCTGGGCTGGGAGGGTTGAGGGCCTGACATTTGCATGTCAAAGGACAGTAGCCTGCCCTCACACAAAGGACTGCCACACCCCCTATTGGGACCCTGGCAGACAGGATTGAACTGAAAGGGGACATTGTGCACTTCTAAGCCACTCTTTGAAGTCTCCCCCACTTCAAAGGTACATTTGGGTATTTTTATCAGGGCCTCTGCCCCTACCAACTCAGACACTTCCTGGAGAAGAGAACCTGAACCAGAACCTGCATCCTGCCAAGAAGAACTGCCTGGCTGAACAAAGGACTTACCTGACTGCTTTCTGTGAAGGACTGCTGCCTTGCTGTTGTCCTGCTGCCTTGCTGCTATCTGGCTGTGGTAAGAAGTGCTCTCCAAGGGCTTGAATAGAGCTTGCCTCCTGTTCCCTGAAGTCTCAGGACCAAAAAGACGTCATCTCTACAAGAAGAACTCCTTGTGTGGTGAAAATTGACGCACAACCTGCCAGAAATGACACACAGCCTGCACTGCGGTGAAAAATTCACTGCACGCCGAACCGGAACAACATAGCCCGACATCGCAATGAGATCGACACAGTGCCAGCGTAGTGACCAGAAATTTGACGCACGGCCCACTGGATTGACGCACAGCCGAGCCGGAATGACGCCGCCCGACTTCCAGAAAGGAATCAATGCAGCTCCTGCTGTGTGGTAGAAATTTCCACGCAACACCCACAAAATCGACGCAGACCCTGTGACTTTGTCGTGTCAGAGCTGGAAATCCAAGCATCGTTCCCGGGGCGTCCGAAAACCCCCTCAACCCGAAGAGGATCCACAACCGAGCACCAGAAATCGACCCACAGCTGTCCCTGTGTGAAAACTAAATGGCGCATCACCTTGTTTGGCCCGAGAAATTGACGCAGACCTCCCTACTTTCCACGCATCTCCTCCTCTGCGGTTCTTGCAGAGATTTTGAATGCAAACCAGGTACTTTGTGCTTGAAAGAGTCATTTATTGCTTTTAAAAGACTTAAGACACTTAATATCACTTTGCAGTGATATTTCTACATTTACTTATTGCATCTTTGATTGTTTTGACCTGCAAATATCCAGATAAATATATTCTATATTTTTCTAAACACTGTGTGGTGTATTTTTGTGGTGCTATATTGTGTTGTTGTATGATTTATTGCATAAATACTTTACACATTGACTTCTAAGTTAAGCCTGACTGCTCAGTGCCAGGCTACCAGAGGGTGGGCACAGGATAATTTGGATTGTGTGTGACTTACCCTGACTAGAGTGAGGGTCCTTGCTTGGACAGGGGGTAACTTGACTGCCAACCAAAGACCCCATTTGTAACAACCGCCCACCTAAGTTTGATAGGCAGACATACAACCATTTTTCAATGTTCAGCAACTCTAGGTAATCCAGGCAGTAAGGACACTGAAAAGTGCCCCATGCTCTCCTCGACATGGTAGGAAACTTCCCTGGTGAGGGGGCATTGTTTTTTTTTATTTTCCAAAAATAAACCCACTTTGAGATTTTCATCTTGAAAATAAAAAAATTGTAAATTTGACACGTTGACGGATCAGTATTTCAAACTTCTGATACATTCGCAAAAACTACTATGACAGCCCTTTCTGTCAATACTGGAAATGTCTACTGGGCCAGCGAACATTTAAACATTTGGCAGGCAGGATGATGTTATGTCCTGGCAGAGGAAGGGACATCCACCAAAAATTTGAACCTTTATCTGGATTTTCCAAGTAATCATGATGGAAAGTCCTAATTTTATTAAAGACTCGGAGCAGAACAATATGCTTATCTTTCCTGCTTTATGTCTATGGACCCTTTAACAGAAAAACTAACATTTCCAAAATGTGTGGGAAGAGAACTACAAAATGACTTACCACTGTTTCAAACATAGTTAAATAATGGAGACAATAGGATCTATTATGATTTTGGCGTGTGAACGTCGACCACCAATATGGCAGTCAAGAGGCCCTGCCAAGCCAACGGCCTCCCGACTGCCATATTATGAGGTTCCCATGGGGCTGGACAGCTCAGACAGTGAGGCGGCATAGGCTTCAGATCTAAGGTAGAGCCCAGGCCAATGCCCTTACACTGTCTGCCGCCAGCACAGTAGGAATGCACACTGTTGCCTTTGCAGACAGTGCACATTCCGACTGTGCTGACAGGTGTGCCACTACACTGGCCATGATATGGGTATGGGGGGTGCAGGGGCCCCCTGGTGGCCCCTTTTCTGCCTTTCTGCTGACCTTTTCATGGTGGTGTCCCTCCCATGAAAAAGTTGGCAGAATGACAAGTTGTGATCAGCATGGCAGTGCTGACATCAGCACCGCTGTTACTGACCACAGCTTACCTCACAGCAACAACTGCGGGATTTGTGATCCTGGCAGTTGCAGCGTTCTGTGGAGGTCCGACCACCATGCTCCAAATCTGGTGGTTAGACCACCAAGGATGTGGCAGTTGGACCACCACCACAACCAATGTACTCGTAATCAGGCTCTAGCAGAAAGATACGTGCCATCAGTACTATTATTTTTCATTGGATGCTGTGAGAAATAAATCTGGAAAGATATGAAGTCTACAGTCTTGACATAAGATCTGGAATATCCCTAGATTTTACTAGGTTATCACTTGGCTGTCTGCTGAGGTTGCTAAAAAGGCATAGGCCTCAGTAAGCTTTGTTTAAGATTACTATTAACCTTCATTTTAAGTGTAGCCCAGATACTGCAGACTGAACTGGCCTAAGTCAGGTAACTAGGCTCATATTGAGATGTGTGCACACAAAACAACAATGATATTATAAAATATGTGAATTATTGCAAAGGACCTGCATAGTTATGGATGTAGAACATTATAGGACACTTAGGTAGAAAATATTATTGTCACAGGGCCGGATGTATGAAAGGAAACTTAATGGACTGAGTCACAATTTTGGTCCGTTAAGAAATGCAACACTGCCGTTCCACATGTTCAAAAGCCTAAATGTGGCCAAAAAATCCAATTTCTACCCAGCAGAAATTGCATTTTGCAATTCCCTAAGAAAGAAACCGCACATAGAGAGTTCCTATTTGCGACTCCTAAGCACATGTACAAAGCATTTCCTAAATTCAAAAAAGGCAGTTAGGAAACTACCGTTGACTCCAAGTCAATGGTAACCATGTGGAGTTTTAAAAAATGCACCCAAAATGCATTTTTTAAAGTACTATGTAACAGGCACATGCCCCTTGGGCATTTCTGTTCTTTACATGTGTACCACCTTTTTTTGTGGTGCATCAAGGGGGATCCCCGAACCATAGGAACAAATGGTGAAGCATTTCCTAAACAGTGTTTTCCTAATAGCAATTTCTACTCACTATTAGGACATTTCTATTTTTGTACATTCCATTTTGAATTTCCTAAATAGTGATTTCTTGGGATTCACTATTTAGGAAATGCAAAAACAGAATTTTGTACATCTGTACCATAATCCTGAAATGTGTTTTTACAGCTTAAAGGACCATCAGGATCTGCAAGAAAATGTATTCTGTTTCTCTTAAGTAGAAATGCAGTTCTTAATTATTTTCTCATAATTGTCGATACTGATTGATATTATCTATTGCATGAGAAGAGATGTGACGGAACCTTGCCTCAACATACTGTAAATCTGGGAGTATCTCCACCTCCCTAAAATGTGTAATGTAATCTGGTTCTCTTACAAATCTATTAAATGCCATTGGACCATATTTGGGATATATAAAACTGCAAAATATTAATTATTATTATTTTTAATGCATAAGGGTAGTTTTGTCTAGAACACTTGTATCATCTTTGATTATCTCATTTTGTTTGTGGAATTCAGACTTTCTCTAAGTTAGAGGTACCATAGTTTGAATAATAAATTCACCTGGTCTAACAAGACAGTAAATTGTCCTTTCCTAGTGGTTCTGTTGAGAGCTTGACTACTGCTAGGAGCTCAATGACAAAGGTTTGGAAGAAGACCAGAATTGTTGGGGATTCATTTAATATGCCTAACTGTTGTAAATGATCAAGTACTGAGATTTCCTTTCACTGGTTAGACTTCTTTAGAAAGGCTGGCAACCAACAATTGCATGAGCCCTAGTTCCTGTTTTCAGAGCGAGATGATGGCAGTCTTTGGACATCTACAGTTTCTGTAAGAGGAGTAAAGAGTGAATTCTGGCAACAGACAGATTTCAATTTAGTGATGATGCCTTCGGTGATTTATTGGTAGTCCTTTGTAAGTTATGATAAAATTGAATGCAAGCTGACAAGACTTATGTAACATCATTGGTTAATGAAAGCGGTGCTAAATGCAGTAGATACTATTGGGTATTAAATTTGTATTTATTTATTTGATACCATGCACATATGCCGGAATCCATCGCGCTTTAAGGCACTCAAACATGAAAGATACACAAAACAGCATAAGTACTCATGAAATAGCAACAACACAAAAAGTCAGACAAAACAGTAAAACCAGCTCTGAGAATACTCCAGTTTCTTTAGACAAACATATTTTTAGCAGGTGTTGTTTAGGCCAACTTTTAAAACTGGACAGTGTGGACATGTGGCGCAATGAATGAGGGAGAAGATTCCACAGCTGTGCTCTAGCCATGCTAAGTAAATTACTCCCTGAACTCCCCAAACACTATTTGGGACTAGTCAATTTTTGGATCAAATTAATAAAGTAACACTTTAGTATGATGATGATAACTAAAAGGGTAGATAAATAAGAAGGGGTGAGTCTGTGGTTGGATCTGCAAATAACACACCTCTCTAAACTGCATATAACTTTGTACTGGCAGCTATCCTATTTTATTGCTGTAGTTTGGAAACGTGGACTGAGAGCAAAAAAAAAATTATAATAGTTTGAATTTTCACTGCTTACATCATCTAATGTAATACGATTACATAGATTGCAGCAAAATAGAAAAGTCCTGAAAAGGTCACGGGTGGGATCAGCAAAGCTAAAGGTCCTTGTGTCCAAAAAGGACCAACTTTTGAAAGATTAAATAAATGAAATTGTGAACTTTTTACTACTGTGCGAACCAGATGCTCAAAACAAATAAAAGATGACCCCCACATTACTAATGTATGGAATGGGTGCTTGGGGTATGAAAACTAAGGGTCCAAATAGTGTTCAAGTAATATTGTCTAATAAAGAAAAAATGTTTCTATCATACTAGTTCAACATACATGTTCAGCAGTTGTTACAGATTCATTGAATTAGATGACTGAGTGGTGCACAAGGACAGATTTCATATAAAGCAACTTAAGCGTTCTTTACTCAATTCTCTTTGGGTTGGTTATAGGTCAATGCAGACCTGCCACCTTTAGAAATACTTTTACCTATGAGGAGGTGGGAGTGCCTTGAAAGTATGGAGTTTGGTGTGGGGAGAGAGCCTTTGATGCCATCACCAGATAGGAGTCTGCCACTGTCCGAGAAGAAACCCCTCACCAAAAAAAATAATTACAGAGGCTTCTAAAACCCTTGAATGACGTCGACTGCGTAGAGCATTGACACTGTGATCTGAAAGCCTGCTCTCTGCAGGATTCCCAGCTCACTGCGTTCACAAAGTGTAATACGGGGTCTTCAAAGGGAGACAGTGTGAAGTGAGCCTTTATCAAGTGACTCACGGTTGCCTTGTGAGTTGGGAGGTCTATGAACATACTGCATTGTTCTAATGATGCAGTGATGTGAATTCTTGCCCTTCATATCTTGTTTTGCATTGATAATGCAAAACAGTAAAAATAGTGAGGCTAAGTGATGAGGGATTCTCAAAGACCCGCAATTTGCAACTTACTTTTCTGCTCAGACAAAAAACAATTGGAAAATGAAAGGAAATGTCATTACTTAATTCAGAAACATCTCACCTTCTAGAATGAAGAACGAATTCTCTTTGGAGATTTTTTTAGCGAAAATTGAAAAGACTATGTTGCAATGTGTTGTGCAAGAGGATAAATAAACCTCTTTTGCCATTGTGAGAACGACATTCTGTTCCCTGAAGTGCTGTGATAAGCGGTTTTCAGATGCTTATCAGAAAAAGTACGCGATATTCAAACAACATCCCTACTAAATAAAAGTGCCAGATATACTTTCATCTCGGGTAAAACAATTTCTGAGGTGAGCAGAAGATATGATAGACTTTCTACATAGTCCTATTCCACTTCTGGAAAAGAGCTGCTAAGCGGAAAAGTTCCACAAATAAAAACGTAAATAAATTAGAAACCCCTAAGAGTACAGCTCCATGAAAGCAATTTCTGCATCTTGCTTCAGAGAAAATTGTTATCTGGTCTCCAGAGAGTTCTTATTACCGGGAATCTTTTCTCCATGTTCTTCTATTTCAAAATACACATTTACAATAAGGAAGAAATCAGGTTTAAAATGTTCACCGGCGCATTGATAAGAAAAGTTATTACAAGCCACATAACTTGTCAGCCGGATAACATGTTATAGGGGCAGCACATTACAAAGCAAACGACACCACTGTGATTCTGTCTCATATTTTCCGCTGGGATCTGGTAATTAATCTCACAAACCTATGCTCGCTAGTACTGTGGCTCTTCTCTTGCCTCCTACCTCATGCCCAACCTTGACGGCGCCGTCATCTTTCTGTGATCACACTGATATTTTGTGCAGTTTGCCCGGCGATTTCTTAAATGCAGGAGTCTTTTTTTCATCTTGCACCTGATCCAATTAGATACTAGAAGCTAAATAAAAGAATTCTTGTAGGCCCAGATTTATCATGTGTGTGCTATAGATGAAAATTGCTTGAATATTTATCGCTTGTTTAGGAAAAGCGCTTTCAATTTAATATTTTTTATATGTACGATTATTGACTAACGGAAGTTGGTACTCATTTTAATTACCTCACAAGGTTTAAAGCTTCAGCTCTCTGAAACCAGGCCACCACTCTTGACACAATGTACAAAGCTAATAAAGTGTAAGCATCGAAAACAGGTTCTCACAATCATTTTGCTGTGTCAAAAAATATGACAATATGAATTTAATGTTTGACCAGGGACCAGTTGACCGCTTGCCTTAGCCAGCTACTTCCCACTCTGATAATGAAAGCCTCTGCCCTAGTCAGATTATGTGTTCATAAAGGTTGCCAAATAACATATTCCAAAACAACGAGTTTAAAGGCTACTTTATGTAACAGTTTGCTTCCATTGGATTTTTGGGACACAAAGAAACAAATAGTACAATTGAAAGCACATTTCAGAAATAACTGGTAGAAGATCAGGATTTGAATTACATTAGTGGTAGGCTAGAGGCTCTCCCAAATCAAATTGTACACTTTCGGCCTAATTACAGCTTTGGCGGAGGGTGTTAATCCGTTCCAAATGTGACGGATATCCTGCCCACTGTATTACGAGTTCCATAGGATATAAAGGACTCGTAATATGGCGGGTGGTATATCCGTCACATTTGGGAGTGATTAACACCCTCCTCCAAAGTTGTAATCAGGCCCTTTATTTTAAAGCTAATGCTGGAAAACATTAGAGGTTTAAAACACCAAACTAGGGAAATCAACTGAACTTTACTACTCTGTATTGATGTTCAGCACTGAGAGACCGTGAAACACCTCCCGGCTATATGTTCTGTCCTTGAAACACAGAAACAGTGTTTAATTCTGATAGACATATATACCACAGTAATATGGCACAAAAAGTCACCCGTTCCGTAATTCAGGCATCACATGTGGATGGCAGCAAAGCCTTTCCTCACCCAGATATGTGACTTTAAATGCATGGCTTTAGGACTGCCATTGAACTCTTCAAGGCCTGCGGCCAAAAACAACTACAAGTATATGTCAAACAAAATGTCATATTTGACGTGGAAAAGTCTACTTTAACATTATTCAAGTGCCTCATGTGCAGTGCCTTTGAGTCATGCTCTCTAGGTATATTATTATATATATAAGGAACATTGCAAATATTGTGGTTGGCATGTCCCTTCAGTGATACAATTACAAGTGCTATTCTGCTGCAAGACCACAGTAACCTTTCACTGTTGTAAAGACCAACTTACAAATGAAGTAATAATAGCGCGTTTGTGTGCAGAGGAGGGGCAGGAGCCCTTTGAAAACATTGGCTGCGCTCCCGCCGCCGCGGGAAGCGCTTCTGTGTGCAGAGGAGGGGCAGGAGCCCTTTAAAAATCAGAACGCGCACCCGCTGCCGCGGGTAGCGCGTTTGTGTGCAGAGGAGGGGCAGGAGCCCTTTAAAAACATTGGCTGCGCTCCTGCCGCAGCGGGAAGCGCTTCTGTGTGTAGAGGAGGGGCAGGAGCCCTTTAAAAATCAGACTGCGCTCCCGCCTCACGGGACGCGCGCGGGCGGCGCACGGGCGAAGCCCGGGCCAAGGGCGGGCCCGTCCTTGCCCGTCATTGCCAGGAAGAGGCAGGCCAGGGCTACCCCCCTGACATCCATCCAAAGACGTCTGGACCAGACAGCCCAAACGTACACGGCTACCTAAAGGTACTGTATTGGTGATTATTCTCTAAAATAAAATAGGGTCTTCAGGAAGTGCGTCTTTGGTGCCGCTGTGAAGGAGCACTGATTTCAAAATTGAAGGACTCGCCCCCCTCTCACGTAAGGACTGACATAGGCAAATTACGCGCAAGGCGTAAGTCAGGCCTACCACTCCACAACTGCAGGGGACTCGGTCTGGTAAAAGGCTGTGTCTGGACATTTGAACCAAGCAGGGTTTGAGTATAATTTGGTTCTTTTTTCTCCCCAGTCAGGGGATCTGAGTCTGTTATATCCGTTAAAGAAATCTGCGGCGCCCTATCTTGGATAAAAGGGATTAGCCTGTCAAAATGGGAAAACGTAAGGGAGACAACGGGGGAAGGGAGCCCACTCAGGAGGCCCCCCCACCTAGGCTAATAACAAGCTACCTAACGTCTGTAATGGGTGCCATTGAGACAGAGATAGGGAGGGTAGAAGCTACTTTAGAGTCGTCTCTTGAGAAAGCAGGGAAGGCTGGGGAGGGGGGACGGAATCCGCCGGCCACACTGCTGCCGAGCAAGACTAAGAAAAGAAACCCTTGCGTAATAACAGAAATTGATTTAGTTGATTTAATTACACCTACAACCCCAGAGAGCCCACCCTAAAAAAAAAGCATGCAAATAATTCCCCCCCATACGGCAGTAACCCCCATACACCAAGTGGGATCTACAGTAGATAGGGAAGGCTTAGGAGAGTCCTCATCAGGAACCAAGAAGACCAAGAGCAAATATCCCTCTAAAACCCAAAAAATAAAACGAACTATAGGGAAACAACCAAAAATTCGGACCCAATTAAAACTTGTTTTCTGCAAATTGAAGATCAACTTAGAGACATTAAAAAGTTATGCTCATCAGTTCTGGAGAGAGCGACCATTCTCGAGCAGAAGGTCGAATCTATAACGAATATAAAACCTAAACCACCGAGGGCAGAATCTCAGAACACTCATTCCATTCCTGAATTCTTACCAGCTTCACCTACTCAACAGTACCAGAACTCTAGAATATCTCCTGCCCAGAACCCAACCCAAAAACCCCTGAACATAGAGGCTTCACAGGATCCTACAAACCTACAGTATCAGCGGGGCACAAACATACAGGTAGGACGGCTGGGCCAGGAGACTATAAGTACTCAGGTAGCCTGCCCAAGGATACCACTGGCATGCGCCCCCTATGTTATAATTTTGGAAAATGCCCCTATATTGGAAAGCACCCCCCACGTGTCCCATATCTCACTGCTGAATAAGGTGACTCATTGGGTAGGAAAACACACTTGAGAGCGGGTTGATTTCCACAGGGACATTCTAACTGTAAGAAGGGTACCTTGGGTTGGCTCATCCCCTAAAAGATCACCTGGGGACTGTATAATAATAAACTTTAGAACCCCCTGGACTGTTAATGCTTTGTATCACCATCTCTCAACTATGAGATCATCTGTAGGGCCTATAAGAGTCCAACGTCTCACCAAGTTCATCCCTCCGCTATCAAACTCATGCTATTCTGATTCAACCCACTTTGGGAATCAGAATCCCAGCAACCCTGGTCTCTCTAATCCCTCTGCCACTCCTTTAACATTATCTAATAGGTATGAGACCCTGACCTCACTAGAGCAGTTAGATTGACCATCACTAACTGAGCTATCCCTGCAAGGCTCTGTGGAGACAAACGTACTCCCACAGTCCCCCTTCAAATCTAAAGGAATCCCTGATATACGCGATATACAGGGTATGACACCCCTAGGGATTATTTCATGGAACGTTGCAGGTCTAAAATCAAAAATTGGAAACCCTGATTGGATAGATCTAGTGATGGGAAACCTTATTATTTGTTGCCAGGAGACCTGGCTCATAGAATCACCACACATCAATGGCTATACCACATACTATGTTCCTGCAACCAAGGCCCTTGCAGGCAGAGGTAAGGGCGGTCTGGCAATCTTCTTATCTGTGGAGGCTGGAGGGACGGAAGCACGTGTTGTAGGCATATCGCCTTTTTTTCTGGCCCTATCTCTGAAACTAGAAGAACCATTTGATATACTACTGATCAACTACTATAACAACACCTTTGATAACTCGAACATTAGCGCGGTCAGTAGTTTGGAGACCTTAATACATAAGGTAACAGTATCCAGCAAAAAGGACATAAGAATAGTCTGGGTTGGCGATTTCAACGCCCACCTCTGCGAGCCAGAGCTCCTTGACTGCTGTGGAATCCTGGACGAGAGTGACAATCCCGTTCAACACTTCAAACATTCCCCGTACGGGAACGCTCTTAATTCTTTGATAACAGTAACTTTTCTATCCTTCCCCACACCTGTTATTAGAGGGACACCAACATTTGTAAGGGGGGACACTCACACCACTATTGACTATATTATCTACTCTAGAGAATTGTCCCCTATTACAGGACAATTCAGGGTTACCCCGACCTGTTTTAGTGATCATAATCCCTTGTCCATTGTGATTAATTTAGATCTGACAAATGATTCAAGAAGAGGGAAGCGACACCCTGCCATGAAGCTCTAATCCCAAAAAGGGCTTACAATTAAATGGGGGAAGATAAACAGCAATATTTTTTTTAGAGATTTATTTTTTACTAAATGGCCAGACGTTATGACATCCCTGGATGAAAATAAGGCCCCACGTGAAATTATTTGTGCATTCTCCTCTCTGACAAAATATATGGCAGAGAAACTACAGCCTCAACGAGCTAATAAAGCCCATGGGCCTAGATGGTTTAACCACACATGTACCACATTCCTAAGCAAGCTCAAAAAAACAATCAAAGCATCTCCCAAAGATCTACAAGCAATTAAGATTGCCAGGAAAAACTATAAGGAAGTTCTTGCCAAAAGGAAAGTTGAACTAAGTGAATCTGCGTGGGAGGAATTGATGGCTGCAAGCAAAATCAAAGATACAACTGCATTCTGGCGTGTGGTTAACTCTCCACTATTGAGCGATAAATATGAGACGCCCATGGACACTGTCATCCCAGCCAAGACCTGGGTGGACTATTTAAAAAAAACTTTCGCCATAGAGACAAATACCGAATCAGAAATGCCAACTTGTTTAAAACCTGCAGGTAATGATCAGCTAAGCTCGGCCTTTAGTAATACTATAATCGTGGATGACGTTAAACAAGCAATCCAAGATAGTCCATCTGAGAAAGCCCCGGGTCCAGACAGAATTCCTGCCGACTTATATAAAGCTCTCCCAGACTTCTGGGGTCCACTGCTAACCAATGTCATGAGATCGGCTGTGGTAGGCCCTTTAGTAGACTCTTGGAAAGAAGCGATCATTGTCCCGATTTTCAAGAAGGGAGATAGGGCAGACCCCCTGTGCTATCGCCCAATCTCTTTGCTGGACAGTTCAGTCAAAATTTTAGGCCGAGTAATTTTAAACAAGCTAGAAAAATGGGCGACTGATACTCACTCCCTCTCAGAAATACAATTTGGCTTTCGCCCAGGGGTGGGCACAGTCAAACAAACTCTTACTTTGACACTTATAGTCCAGAAATATACTAAAGCCAAAAGGGGCTGTATACACTTAGCATTTATGGATCTCTCCTGCGCCTTTGATACAGTCAGCAGGGAGAAATTGTGGAAGGTAATGCTGGGTATGGGCGTGGAAAAAGACATAGTTATACTACTTAGTAAACTCCATGCCTGCACAGAGGCTCGGGTCCGTTACTCCCGGGAGGGAGGCCTGACAGAGAAATTCCCCTCATTAAAAGGGGTCAGACAGGGATGTGTTCTTGCCCCCTTCCTCTTTCTCCTATATATAAATGGACTGGAGAAATTTCTTTGCGAATTAGGGAAAGATTCCGCAGTTATCAATAACTCCCCAATCCCTGTACTTTTATATGCAGATGATGCAGTACTAATTTCAAGGACAGCAAATGGCCTCCAGATTTTACTGAATGCTTTTAATACCTTTATGAGGAACCTTGGTCTTAAAATTAACAGAACTAAGTCATTTGTTATCAAGTGCGGTCCTAAATTAGCAAAAACGAAAACGTTTATTCTAAATGGCCATGACATACTTAAGGTCCCACATTTTACGTATCTGGGGGTTCCTATTGATGCTGATCTTAACTGGAAGTTTTAAGTTAATATATACTCAACACAATTCCAAAAAACCATTGAAGCTGTTTTTAGGTTTGCAAGAAGTCTTCGGCATAAACCTGTTAAAGAAATGATGACTGTCTTCACTTCTAAATGCCTTTCTGTCGCAACATTTGGAGATGGGGTGTGGGGGCTTGCAGAATGTTCAGGGCTCCAGATTATAGAAAATAAATTTCTAAGATGACTACTATCAGTCCCCCAATCTACACCAGCAAAGTTCTGTCATAAAGAAGTAGGTTTAAGATACATATCTAGCTATATAAAACTTCAACCTCTTATACTGTGGGTAAAAATCTGGACTAAGCCAGAAGCGCTTTTATGTAGAAAGGTGATACAAGACTGTCTCCTTCTGTCACGATCTCTAGATATACCCTGGCTTAGATATGTTTATCTTTCTCTCCTATCATTAGGATTAGGAGATTTTTTTTTCAAACCAGATACTTTAAGAAGACAAGACATTAAGAAGGTTAAAGACATATTCTGGCAGAAAAATCAGGACATGGACCCAGCCTCTAGCTCAATGAGACTATGGACAAGTCATGAGACACAACAACTTCAACCAAAGCTGTATCTGACCATCACTAATCATGAGCGACAAAGGTTTTTACTCACAAGACTACGTCTAAACTCCTTACATCATCTGGTAGCATTCCCAGTTGCTGGAACCTGGTTTAAGAACCTCCCTCCTTGTTGCTGCGATGGAAAGACATCTCAAAGTACACTACATTTTATGCTTTTCTGTATTTTATATACTGCTCCAAGACAAAGATTTTTACGTCCCCTTTTTCAGTCTAACAGCATTAGAACTAGCCAACTTGCTTACTCCCACTTACATGACTTGGGAAATATGGACATAATTCAGGCTGTGCTAAATTTTATACATGCTGCTTTTGGTGTTCGGAAAATGTATTAACAACGCTTTTAGAAATTTTTATGATTGTGAAATTTGTATGTTATTTATTTATTTTATGTCTTTTATGGTCTTTTTGCACCGAATAAAGTAAACAAAGAAGAAGTAATAATTTCCTTAGATTGGCATAGAAAGGACCAAGAAAATTATTTGTCCACAGCTGTGATGCTTATTCAAATTTGGGTTTATAGGTGAGCATGGTTTTTTGATAGACATGGACAAAGGGTGAGTTTAAAGAAAACTGTCTATCCCTGCTCCAGACCTAAACACTCAATAAACCAATAAAGTTGGACTCTCCTTCCTGCTGTGACATAATTAACTTCTCCAGGTATGTTGACTATCTCTGAAATACCTATCTAGAACCAACAGAGGACCTTTGCTTGCCAGCAAATCTATATTATGTAAAGCAGATGGAAATGGTTTACAGGACATCCACCCATACTTATCTTGAATTGAGAAGGGGAGGAAAAAGAACAAGCACAGCAGATGGGCACAGAAAGGAATGGCTGTAACTCTTGGAGTATCATATCTTGAGTAGAAATAGAGCACTGCTGCAAGGCTTGAATTTGGATGGTGATGTGCTCTTAGACAGGTTGCTTACTGTAACTACAGGTGATGTCCAAACCACAAACAAGGACCGAGTTGGTTTTCTATGTGATTTTTCAAATTTTACTGGGACAGCCACAGAGAAGGGACAAGGCTATTCATGCCGTGGCCATGGGGTCACATTATTTTGGAAAATCCCCAAAACAGGGCTTTCTTGTTGGTTATGATGATAGATGGGAGCTATGTCACTGAATGCTTCGAGTAAGATTCCTATGAAGAGGAGACTCAAATGAACTCTGTGGGATAAGGAGTGTTTGTGCAGGGGTGTGCAGTTGCACACTGCTCCTGTGGGGATACTGCTTGAGAAAGATCACATTAGAATTTTTAGCCCTTTGGTCAAAGTTACATTTTTCTTTGCTGAGCAGGATATGAGTATCGCCAGACAATAAGAGTGCGAATAGAAAACTGATGCTACTGTTGTGCCAAGCAGTTCAGTAGTTTTGGCATGTCATCTTCTATAGGAAGCCTGTGTAGTGCAATCATATGATCTAAGGCTTTTGTGCAGCAAATCACCTGGAGAACTATTTCTCAATACCGAAACCTCATCTTTAATTTTTCAAAAAATGAAAAGTGTGTTCGACTAGAGCAGACATTTATCACATTTACAGTTACTCCATTTCTGATCTTATCCATGTAAGTTGATTAAATCAAATTTCTTGATAGGCTATCTTAATTGGATGGGCTCAGGTGAGAGGCTCCTATCAGAGTGAGTGGGTGGGGAACTTAGTTTCACAATCCTGCATATGTGTTGAATTGATCATGGGCATAGAAAAATGACATTTTCATAGAATTCTAGCATAACACTTGACTTAGGGTCTGATTTAGATTTCGAGGGAGGGGTTACTCTGTCACAACGGTGACGAATGTCCTGTCTGCCAAAATCTAAATCCAATATGAAACAATGGGATTTAGATTTTGGCGGACAGGATATCCATTACCGTTGTGACGGTGTAACCCCTTTGCCAAAATCTAAACATGAGGGCCTTAGCAATTACACTTCCTGTGGAGCTAGGATACCTAGTCCTATGGCTATCAAAATCAGATATTGTTTTACTACAATACACACATCAAGACTTCGGAAGTCGGGTTTGTTTGCTCAATGTTTCCCCTTAAGCCCCTATTACGAGTAGCCAGTTATTGTAGCAATATGTCAATAGTGATTATCAATACTGGATTCCCTCGTAGTTCTAAAGAGGAAGCATTAATAGCTATTCTAGATTTTTCGAGCACTGGAAATCAGATTATCTTTGCCTATCACTGAGTGTTTTCTTTGACATTTCAACAAGTGATCTTTGCTTGTTCAAAAAAGTGAAATACCTTGAGCATTAGGTTTCATTACTAAAATTATAACTTTGATGTTGGCAGTAGCTATTGTTATTAACTCCTTCTAGTTTATTGGTTCACCAGTAATAAGGACATAAGTGAAGTCTTCCGGCTTCAGCTTGAAGGCTTGACTTCAAAAGTCTAAAAATGACACATATAGTGGTTAATAACTTATGAGAGCGAGCCAGAGAAATATCTCTATCCTTTCTACTCAAATGTGGCAGAGGTACTACGAAATCTTGAGTAAACTGCAAAAGAACTGGATTAGCTTTGCAGTACAGAAAAACTATAATGTTGAAAAGTTTACATGCAGATTATGTTCACCTTCCCTTTAATGACTTCATATTTTTACATTATTTCTCTATTGTGCCATTGCCAGCTCCAAAAAAGGTCAGTATGTATATACCACTCTTCTTGATAACAAGCCACAAACATGGGGTAAAGAAATCACAGAGTGCATTCAGTTATTAAGTTCTTCCTAGTTAAAACTTGCCTTCAAACCTGAAATAAAGGGACACGGATGTGGTGAAGGAAGACAGGATCTTTTTTACTTTTTGCTCATTAAACGTACTGGCATGTATTCACTCTACATTTGGCATCCTAACAACTAGGGCTATATGAAGAGGGCACACGTTAGATGTGGAAGGGCAGAGGGATATATTTCAACTGCAATTTAAATAATCACCCAACAAACAATAAAAGAAGTAACACCAGATATTTGGACCTTCACAAGAACTTCTGTAAAACATCAAATTACATTTGTGAAACCAATTGCAAACTGATGAGAACCCATTACAAACTATATTGCAAAACCAGAAGATATTTTTTGACTGCATCAAAAGATAAGGGCCTACATTCAAACCCAAATAGAGAAGCAAAATTAAAGGGCAGGGCAAAACAGTAAATACAGTCCCTATATATCAGGCCCCAATGCAACAGGCAGTTCACCTAGAGCCCCAGGGCTGTGCACCTTTTGCTGCGCTAGTTTATAAGAAAATTTACCACATTTGTTGAAGGATCCAGGCTTTCTACAGTGACCAGATACAATGCAGCCAATTACTCAGATCTCAGTGAAACTCTCCATCACACGAATAATGGCAGCATGACTCATAGGTGATGATGCAGAGGCAAATCTACCATCTTTACCCAGATGAATAGTTCACGTGCAGCTGAAAAAATATCTGGGATTTTCGTTTCGCCTATGAGGATTTATTTTGTTCATGGTGCACCTAACATCAGGTGTATCTACCACACCATGAAAAGGAGTCAACCCTCCCGTCAGGGCTTCTCAACTGTGTTTACAACAATGCAGAATCACATCTTCAGGTAATTAACAGGTGTTTTCTCTTGTACTCTCTTCTGTCTTTCTGCAGTTGCATGTCCTACTGCAGTCCAGTGATTCTGCAGCTTTATTCCTTTTATTGCAGTCTAGTCAAGCCATATCATCAGTGCTTCTGCTCAGGTGAGTCATTCTGTAGTCCAAGACTTTCTGCCTCAACCCAATCATTCTGCAATTCGGTCTTTTGCTTCCAGTCTGGATTGCCCTGTTGCTTCAAACCTGTTTCTCCAGTCATTCGTTAGCTGCTTCAGTCATTGTATAACTCATGTCTAGACTAGCAATCAAGCACTATCAGAAGCTTTACCATCACTCCTGGAAAAACTAACCATGCGGCTGTGTGCTTTCTTTTGATCCCATCTAAAGGTATCCTCGATATTCGAGTGAAGACAGTCACTTGTTATCTGTTTGATCTGACACTGGCATACTGTTATTCAATATTGTTAAAAGGAAACTATGGGGGTCATTCTGACCCTGGCGGAACGACCACGGAAGCACCTCCAACAGGCTGGCGGTGCTTCCTTTTGTATTCCGACAGCCGCGGTCGCCCAGCCGGGTCCGGCGGTTTCCCGCCGGATTACCCTCGGCTGGGAGAATCCTCCATGGCGGCGCTGCTTGCAGCGCCGCCATGGGGATTCCGACACCCTTCCCGCCAGCCTGTTTCTGGCGGTTTTCACTGCCAGAACCAGGATGGCGGGAACGGGTGTTGTGGGGCCCCTGGGGGCCCCTGCACTGCCCATGCCACTGCCATGGGCAGTGCAGGGGCCCCCTAACAGGGCCCCAGAAAGATTTTCACTGTCTGCATTGCACTGCACCCGTCGCACCCCTGCAACTCCGCCGGCTCCATTCGGATCCGGCTTCATTGTTGCAGGGCCTTTCCCGCTGATGCCGGCGGGCGCTCCTTTGGCGGGCGCCCGCCGGCCCAGCGGGAAAGCCAGAATGGCCTCCGCGGTCTTTTGACCGCGGAGCGGCCAAGTGGCGGTTCCCGTTTGGCTGGCGGCTACTGCCGCCAGCCAAACTCGGAATGAGGGCCTATATCTCTTTAACCAATTTAGAATATGACTTTCCACAAGGATAACCTTGACAATCTACAAATCAAATTTTCATTATCAATTTGGTTGAAAGAAAACCCGATGCACGTTTAATTAAACTTTCTTCAATGTTCTAGATTTGGGAAGGTCTGTGAGTTGGTAATGAGTTTATGGTGTAATAATGCATGTGTACCTAACCAGATTTTGTCCATTGAAAGTGGAATATATTCCTTTATGTACCCAGATGTAGTGGCTGAAAAATTCTTAGCACTTCCTTTATAAAATATTTATAAAAATAATTAATACCCTTTAAAATCATTCCTATAGTGGGCTTGGCCGAAGTTCTAATTATACAGGGAAATTTATGACATTTGCAAATGTCATAGCTTATAAACACTTTTTACATTTTGAATTATGGTATTTCATGAAATGTTTGCTCACAAGAGAGTAGTTCATGCATAACATGAGGAACACGTTCTGGCAAATCAGTTTCCTGTGGGTATCTTGTGTAACATTTTAAGTGTGGTACACTCTCACTAGAAAAGGCACATGAGATACAGCAAAACTCATTTTTCACTGAAGTGTTATTTCGCCAAATTTTCATTACATTTAGCAGGGAACAATTATGAAATTGTGCACACCCCTATTTATAGCCAGATTAATTTACATCATTAGTAGAGTAACATATCAATTATATTTTACTTATCATCTAAATATTGTATATACAAGAAATGAAAGTGGCCTTACTCAATCAGCCTTCTTCTGCATCATCATTGTCATCCATGAGCATTTGTATTAATCTCCATTAGTAATGAGGTTTAATATACTATACCCAATATGTATGCTTCTAAGAAAAATCAACAAATGTAGTAGAAAACTAAAAGCTGTCATGGTGATAGTGTCCTTTGTCACACATTCAATAATTGTAAGAATATGTACATTTAGCACACTTTTACTATGAAAGAGCTCAGTGCGAAGTGTAAATGAGTTATTTTCCAATTAACCCCAACTCCTTATCTTTTAAATACCTGTCAGAAATGGCCCTTTTTGCAGGGTCATCCCCTAAACGTTTTGCACCTCCTTCCGCCTAGTTTTTCAGACCTGTTTTTGTTGGCTTTAGGACTCTCTGTACTTTACCACTGCTAACCAGGGCTAAAGTGCATATGCTCTCTGTGTAAATTGTATTGTTGATTGGTTGATCCATGATTGGCATATTTGATTCACTGGTAAGTCATAGTACAGTGCACTAGAGGTGCCCTGGGCCTGTAAGTCAAATGCTACTAGTGGGCCTGCAGCACTGGTTGTGCCACCCACAAGAGTAGCCCTGTAAGCATGGCTCAGACCTGCCACTGCAGTGTCTGTGTTTGGAGTTTTAAACTGCCAATTTGACTTGGCAAGTGTACCCACTTGCCAGGCCTAAACCTTCCTTTTTCATACATGTAAAGGCCCTAGGTATCCCCATGGGCAGGGTACAGTGTATGTTAAAGGTGGGACATGTACTGATGTGTGTTACATGTGCTAACAGTCTTCAGTGGTGCATGGCCTATCTCTCTCACAGGTTAACATGGGGGCTGCTTTTAAATAACTTTAAAGCGCAGATTCCCTTTGAGAGTAGACAGAAATGGGGAGTTTGGGGTCTCTAAACTTACAATTTAAAAATGCATCTGTTAGTGAAGTTGGTTTTTAGATTGTTGGTTTGAAAATGCCACTTGTAGAAAGTAGGCATTTTCTTACTTAGACCATATTCTGTGTCTCTGCCTGTTTGTGGATTGCCTGTCTGCGTCAATTTGACAGTTGAGATGTTTGAAAATCCCCTCTAGACAGTGAGACAAAGGGAGCTGGTGTGTAGCCTGAATATCTTTATAAGCCATCTGTGCTAGAGTGGAGGAAGGAATGGTCACTTACACCTGAATAGGCGGTGCCTGCCCTCTCACAATGCAGTCTTCAACCCCCTGGTGTGTGCCTGGGGCCGGCCCTGGGCAAGGCAGGATCTTGTGAACAACAGAGTCTTTACTTTGAAGTACGCCTACTTCAAAAGCAGAAAGGGATATAAGTATTGGACCCAAAACCCCTGAAAGTTAGATCACTTCTGGAACCAAAAGGAACCTCTGCCAATGTGAAGAGCTAAAGAGCTGAGGAGGAGTACTGCTCCTGCCTGTGACTTTGCTTTGTTGGGCTATCCTGCAGTTGCTGCTTCTGCCTGTGAAAAGGGACAAAGATTGGACTTTGTGGTATATCCCTGCTTGTGAAAAATCTCCAAGGGCTTGAACTGAACTTGTCTCCTGTTTTGAAGTCTCAGGGCCATCAAAGACTTCCTCTACTAACATCTGGACTCGCTGCTGAGGCTCCTGCCCTGCCAATTGTTGTCCGATCCAGTCCCTGGGCTCTTGAAAGGTGAAGTTAGCAGACAAGAGCTGAAAATCCAGACAAGAGCTGAAAATCCACACATAGAACGCCTTGCGGGGAAATTTTCGACACACCATCTGCAACGCGGCTGATAAAAGATGCGCCGCTGGCTTTGTGGCTAAAATCAATGCTCCACCTGCATCGCGGCTGAGAGATCGACGCATCATGGCTGGAGAAACGATGTGCAACACCCACTTGTGGCTGCTGAGATTGATGCAAACCCCATGCAGTGTGTTTTTGTAACACCGTGAAACAGGATTTTCCATGCATCGTTCTTGGGCATCAAAGTCAACCTGACTGTGCACGGATCTGAGGTGACCCTTCCAGAAATTGAGGCATCGCTCTCTTGCGAGGGAGAAAAATGGCGCATCGGTGACCTGACCGGTGAAGAAATGACGTACGGCCTCCCTTGTGAGGACGGAATCGACACACCACTGCCTTTTCTGATGCACACTCACCCGTGCGGCTTTATTTTTTTACGCTAACCAGGTACTTTGTGCAAAATTATTGTTTCTATTATTTTCCATGGAGTAAGATTCTTATTCTTTTGAAAATTCATATTTTAACTTGTGTATGTTGGATTTTTGTCTTTTTAGTCTTGTTTGATTTAGATAAACATCACTTATTTTTCTAAACTGGTGTATTGTGCATTTTGTAGTGTTTTCTCTGTATTACTGTGTGTGTTGGTACAAATATTTTACATGTTGCATCTGAGTTAAGCCTGCCTGCTTGTGCCAAGCTACCAAGGGGGTGGGTGGAGATTAACCAGGTGTGTTTTTTCCTTTGCCTGACTAGAGTGAGAATCCTTGCTTGGACAGTGGGTAACCGGACTGCCAACCAAAGACCCAATTTCTAACAATACCCATTTAACTCACACCTGAGATTCCTAAATTTCTTATATTATGCTTCTCCATGGAAGGGATCCCATTTAATCCATTTAAGATTAATGATGTCTCACAGATAATTTAAACAGACATCTCTCTGTAGTCTGAATAAAATCTGAGGCTGCACCAATATACATTTGGCATTTCAATATTCCTAAAGTCCCTCAATTTTATTTTTGACTTCTCTACTTTTGAACACCAAAGTTTCTATCTAGAAATCAACAGAGAATTTGCTGAAATTCATTGAGGCTTAATTTGCTTCATTTTTTCACATCTGGATGCAAACTGGTAAAAATATAATTCCTTTATTTTTTTTAGTCTTTAAGAGGGATGTACTTGATGCATGGATGAAGGAATTAGCAAAAATATCTGCATCACTTTTTATGGCATTGCTGACTGTTCTTACTGCAGCTGATCCAGAGATAATTGTCTTTGGTTTGTCACTGTCTTTAGTGAAACACTGAGAACAGAAAATGGACTGGAACGTGGCCTTGAGTCAATACCAATGACTAAAATGATTAAAACACTTCTCCAATGAATGTTAGTTTTTCTCAATGAGATGCCCAAAGTTTGACGGGTATGTCGAGGCTTTGACTCCATAGTCCATCGTAACTAGGGCACAAGGTGACCTTCACTGGCTAATCCCAATTGAGCTGAAACCAGTATGATGTTGCTGTTTATAATGTCAATGTAAGGAGTGACCTAGCAGTTTGGCTGGGTTGCTTCTTTCATAGCAGGACCAGGGCAGATATCCATATGGAAAATACACAATGGACCAAATGAATGCATGCAAAAAGCAACTACCAGTCCTCGAGATTAATTTATGCTTTCCAGCCATCATTTGTTTTTTCTCAGTGAGACACCATTGTTACTGTATGCAAGCCATATTTGTTTTTATTTTACTGCAAATTATGTATCTGTGTGAGCAATGTTGAGTGGAATGCATCTCATGTCTCTTGTATGTATAATTATGCAAGGCCTGAGAAGGACACAATGGAGCAATCATAGTGTAACAGAAGGTGAGACAACAAACAGTGACCCACACTTATAAAAAAAGAGAAAAGATCAATGACAATGCAAAGTTTGCAAATCCACAAATATAGAGATATTTAAGCAGAGAGAGCTAAATGAGGGTCTATCAGCTTGATATACATTTTGTGCACATTTTTCATTTGTAAAAAATGGTTGGAAATTGTGCTCTGAATTTTTGAGAATGGAAAGAAATTTTGCTTATTGACCTATGTACTAATAGAATGGTTCACAACATTTTGAATCATACTGAGTTGGAATTCAATGTACCTCATTAATACGAATGAGGCAGTTTGCAAAATATGACTCACTATGATTAGCTAAAGTCGCACGCATGGTGATCTCCTTGAGGTCACTGGACCACCATGTGTTATTGCTTTTAGTAAAACAATCTCTTTTTTTTGTAATGCAGCCCATTTCCCATAAAGAAAAATGGGACATGTTTAAAACAATTGAAAAGTTAAGCCTCCATGTACCTGCACCTTTCTGCACCTATCAATGTTTTTTTTTTACTTTTACGAAGGAGTAGAGGTCCATTCGGACCTCTTCTTGTTTGAGAATGCAATCCCATTAATTTTGAATTGATAGTAAAATGTTAATGTTTTGCAAATGGATATTGGTAGCAAAAATACATACCTTAAGAAATTGATCTTTTGAAAGTGTAGGAAAATACCTCTTTTTGCATGATTGACTCCATTGTTTGACTGATGCTGCTGTGTTTTGGATTCTGTTTACTGGGACTCTGTGAAGCAGACCCCTGTGCATGTGCTCTGACCCCTAAAACATGTCAAAATAAGCTATTCTCCCAAATGGCTTATATATCTTACCTATGAGTCCCTAGTATATGTACAGTGTGTACCTAGGGCCTGTAAGTTAAATGTCACTAGTGGAATGCAGCACATATTGTGCCACCACCAAACAGACAACAAAAACATGATACAGGCCTGCCGCTAGTAATCTGGCTGTGCAGGTTTAAACAACAAATTCAACTTGGAGTGAAGTCATGATCAGCATGGTGGTGCTGAATTCGGCACTCAGGTGGCTGACCATGACTCTCACCGCCGCGAACCATTTGGGATCTATGATCCTGTGGTGGTGGCAGCAGTCTCCTGGCCATCTGACCACTTGGAGCATAATCTAGCGGTTGAACCGCTAGGAGTGTGGCGGTCCGACAGTTACTGCAGGTTTGGCGAACTTCAGACTGCCAAACTTGTAATCAGCCCCTAAGTCCAAAGGTAGGAATCTTCACTGGAGTCAACCCTGATCAGCAACTGGTCAATGTCAATGGCTTCCTGGGAATGAACTCTGGACTTTTCTCACCCAGAGGTTTTTTTGCCTTCATCATCGGCATCACCGAGTCCTTGCTCTTTGGCACTCCATCGTTGATGACCCAGTCTTCTGATCCAGTCTGTGCCTTGTCCCACTAAGGAACCTACTTTTTGAAAAAATTTTGAAGTCAGAAAGTAACACTTTGATCAGGACCAAACTGGTGTTTGTGTTCAACCTTCACTCCATTGTAGTCAGACTAACAATTTACCTTTATCCAGGTCTAGTGTGACCAGTTGCCACAGTTGGCACTTTGTGCTTTTTGCTTCTATTTTTATTTAAAACTTTAAAAATTCATATCTCCAACTTACACTTATTGAATTTTTTTTGTTTTGATGCCATTTTGTTCAGGAAAATGTTCTCTATTTTTAGAATTAACAGGGGGAATTTTCTTTACACATTTTTCTAGTGTATGCCTGTCTGCTCTGTGCCACAGTTACCATGAACTGAGGTCAGGTTCAAATTACTGAAACCTAAAAATACCAGTGACATTGTTACTTGTGGTGGACTACCATTCACCCCCAACTAATAATCCACTTTCTCAGGGAAAGGACTCCCACAAGACTTCCCTTTCAAATAGCAATTCCTCACTGTTTACTTAACCTATTAAATGATTCAGAAAAAAAACCTTTTTCTGAATTGTTAATTGGGTTTAGTGCATTACAGAAAGCAATTCAGCAATTTCTAGCCCTTAGATTTACCTTATTCGAAGGTTTGCATCTTTTAAATCGCTTTATACATCAAGCCATTGGTTATCTAATTTCCCTGCATGGTTTAAGGATGTAGGAACAAATGAAGTTATTTTGTTAAGTGTTATTTTTTTAAAATCATGGTTTATTTTATGATATTGGACTGAATAGTGTTCGGAAAAGATTTCGAGTTTGAGCAGTTATTTGCTTCAACTTGTGAAAGTGGTAAATAATTGAAACTCCTATGGAATGTGGATCTTTGACAAAAAGCTAATTGAGATTTGGTCATGTCTGGAATTGAAGCAACAGAACACAACAACAACACCATTATAGCACAGAATCACACCCTTCCTAGACAAAGCACAACAATTCAACAAAACAATGCAACATTAAAACAACAAAAGCCAAATAAGCCACAACACATAACTTACAACCCACAGACCATAACAGTGAGACAACATGAAACAAACACATCAATGTAATCTCATTGTTGTGCTGGTGTATTGCTTCTTGAGTTGTGCTTTGGAGATATTGTATTTGTGTGCAATATAGTAGTGTAATACAGTGTTGTACAACTAATTTGTATTATTTTGTCTTGTTCGGTTACTGATTTTTTTGGGCTTCCGTTTTCTGGTATTGCATTGTGCCATTGTGCTGGTTGTTGTTGTGTTCTGTTTGTGCATTTTATTGAATATTTTTGTTGTTTTGTCCCATGATGTACTTGTTTTGCTGTTTAGTTATGTTTTATTGTACTAATGATATTGTGGGATTGTACGGTTATATAGTATTGTGTAGCTTTTTTGTGTTGCGCATGCTGTTCTCATGTCTTTAATACTGACGGCCTCCAAAAAATGCAGAAACACTTTTGTTACACAATACCATTTCCACAATACTTCTTTCATGATTTGATGGTAGATGGTATTTACAAGAAAAGCTCCAGTTTTAGTATTGCCAATTAAATGTTTTGTAATCCAGAATGTACACTCCACCTTGCCTTCAGACATCTATTCTTGCTCTACAGTGAATGGAAGGCATCTGTCTCAACCTGTCCGTATTTTTTACTATTGATTTGGAATGGATATCTGTGGTTTTCCTATTATTTTAGTGGGAAGTTCCATTATGTCTTTCCTGACGGTTCACCCAAAGAAACTTTTGTTACAACTCCTTGTTATATAAACACACTTCTTCTACAACATTTGCAATTGATGTGTATTGGTGATACAATATTAATAGGACAGCTCCTATGCCCTGGACAATTTTTGAATAGCCATTTTAGGAAGGGGGTTCATGAGGAATATATATGTAGTATTAATTTTAAATATTTCCATAAATTATTTGTTGCTTCCTTCATAAGTTACCTTAAGTGTGATTTTTTTGTAAAATTAACTTTAGAATTAAGATGGTTCTAATCTAAAAAAAAAATTTCAGTTGCCCTGTAGGGACACAAATGGGTTTCCCAATCACACTTGTGGGAAATAAAGAAGATTATTTTGTCCTGTTTTTTCTGTGGCACCTCCCCACTCACCCATCCAGGTATAAAGTGTTTGGGGGAATGTGTAGACATATTAATGTAGCCAGCACCCATTGACAAATGTAGGTACAATGTATTTGTTCTAGGTTTTACATCTGTGATGTTGCCATTGTCTCCATGTGTGCGTGTGGTTTTGTTTACCTCAGGTACAACATTTCTAAAAACTTTACAACCGGGAACGCTAGTAAGTCATCCCATCAGTAACTGGTAAGTACAACCACACAGCTCATTATGATTAACAGTTAATGGTCTAGACAGATATCATGAAAGATGTAATAGGCTGGTAGGCCGTTGAATTGCAGCTTACCCATTTGGCTCTCTTTTGACTTCCCGTGCACAGGCTCAACCTGAGGACATGTCCAACCTTCCTTTCTTGATGCACCTATTTAAGTTGTCGGAACAGTACATGTTTAATTTTTCAGTCACCTAAGTACCCAGACCTATATGAAGCGTGTTTGGGAGTAGAGGAGCTGGTTATTGGATATAGTGATTTGATGTGTAAAATAATAACACTGCCTCAGAACTCATGAAGCAGTTTTCAGTATTGCCTGATGTTGATGGGCAGGATTGAGGACAAGTCTGTGACAAGTTGGTAGCATGAGTGGGATACAGAATATGGGAAAGACACAAACCAGAGACCAAGGGGGCGGTGGTGCAAAGTTGTAAGAAAATGGGTTAATGATTGAGGGAGGTGAAAACCCTACACACGCAATAACCACAATCCTTATCAGGGTGAACCACAAAAGTCATTAAATTATCCTCTGCTCAACCCTCTGGTAACATGGCACAAAAGTCATCTGTCATAACTTAGATGCGATGTGTAAAATATTATTCAGCACACAAACGGTACTAAAGTCAGAACACAACACATTAAAAGTCCAAAACCAATTTACAAAACTAGAGTAAATGTTGATAAATATTATGAAGTCAAATTGACAAACATTCATTAAGTAAAAGCAGAGATGTGCAATTTTAAAGTTTTAGGTAGTTTTAGTACCTTAAAGCACAGAGCGCCACTTGCAGAGTCATAAGTTCAGGCAAACTGCATTGGAGTGTGGGCCAGATACATGGACCAGGATAATCTTGTTGCAAGTGTTATCTTCTCAAAGTCAAGAGAGAAGAGTCCAGAACTTCAGGATTTCTCAGTTTCTAGTAGAAGAGTGGAATTTGATGCGAGTTAAGGGTGTGTGGCCTGGAGAGGGATCTTTTGGGGGACAGGCCCTCATTCTAGCAGACCCAGCGGGCCCCACCAAGGCCATTTGCAGGTCCAGGCAGATACAGTTGAACAGTTGCAGAGAGGCCTATGTAGCTTGTTGTGACCCTGTAGCTCAGAACAGGATGTCAGTCAACTGACCCTTGGAATCAGTCAGGTAGCTTAGGATGAAGGGAGCAGGTCCAGTCATCCTTCACAGAGAGCGGGGCAGGCCTCAAGCAGCAGGACAGTCCTCTGGGGAACAAGCAAGGCCTCAAGCAGCAGGGGAGTCCTCTGGAGATCAAGGCAAGCCTCAAGCGACAGAGCAGTCCTCTTGCAGCAGTAGAGAAACCCAGTATGGACCAAGACAGGCCTCAAGCAGCAAGGCAGCCTTTGAAGAACAAGGGAGTCCTTCCTCTGTAATGTCCACGGGTCCAGGGATGTACTGAAGAGTGCCTCGGTTGTCCAATATTTATATAAGACATTTCCTTTCTTGAAAGTTCTTCCATTTCCCGACTGTGGCTCAAAACATTCTAGGGTCACAAAACACTAGTGTTAAGTTTCTTTGCGTGTGCTGCAGATAAACCCTCTGAATTTAAGCATTCTGATCTGTGGAGGCAAAGTTTCCAACAAAGTTGTGCCACAGTGCCTCAGGCTTTTTTAACCTTTGACATTTTTATCAGAAAGCTAATGAATGATGCAGACTTCTCTCCGATACACAAAAACTGTGCTTCTTTTGCAGACATTTTTTGCTTCAATTGTCATAGGTTTGATGCATCATACCCGAAATCTTGAAAGCATCATCAGATGTTTGAGGAATTGGTCAAGAGGCTTGATCACTATCCTGCAGGTGCACACTTAGGGACTGAATATGAGTACAGTGGTCCTAAGACCACTGTACCCACAGTGATGGTCCAACCGCCACATCCTTGGTGGTTCGACAGCTAGATTAGGATGCTGGCAGGTGGACCACCACAAGATCACTGCCAGCATCGTGGATCCCAACATGCTGGCGGCAGTGAAAGCCATGGTCAAGCACATTAGTGCAGATGTCGGCACCGCTGTGCTGATCACGACTTGCCTTTCTGTCTGCTTTTTCATGGCGGGGATGCCACCATGAAAAGGCTGACGGAAAGGCAGAGACAGGGCCACTGGGTAGCCCCTGCACTGCTCTTGCCCATGTCATGGGCAGTGCAGTGGACCCGTTAGCAGAGTTGGAGTGCACACTATCTGCCATGGCAGACAGTGCACATTTCGGCTGTGCTGGAAGCACAGTCAGTGTAGCTGCCATTGACCTCGACTCTCTTTTTAGTGCTGAACCCAATGCTGCCGCACTGACTGTCCCACCAGCCCCATGGGCATTTCATAATATGGCAGGATGGAGGCCTCCGGCTTAATAGCGTCCTCCAGATTGCTGTATTGGTGGTCCAACGGTCGGACTGCCAACGTGGTAATCAGGCCCTTAGTCTCTCTAATGAGGTCGTAATTTTGGAAGCCACAAAAGTTATTTTCATAACCCAAGACAAACTCAGTTGTCACAATCATTATTAGAATGCACCATGGTCACCACAGTGCAATCTCTATTAGGTAGTAAAAATACAAAATTAGTGGCATGACAAGGGCCCTATTGAGACTTAGGGGCATATTTATACTCTGTTTGCGCCGGAATTGCGTCGTTTTTTTTTACGCAATTCCGACGCAAAATTAACTCCATATTTATACTTTGCCGTTAGACGCGTCTAGCGCCAAAGTCCATGGAGTTTGCGTCATTTTTTAGCGTGGACACCTACTTTGCGTTAATGATATGCAAGGTAGGCGTTCCCGTCTAAAAAAGTGACTCTGAGGCATGTGTGCCGTATTTACACTCCCGGGCAAAATTCACGCCCGGGAGTGGGCGGGTCAAAAAAAATGACGTCCAGCCGCTTTTGCGCCGTTTTTTAGCGCCTGGACAAGGTAGGCGTTAAGGGACCGGTGGGCTCGGAAGGAGCTCAGAGGTGCCCTCCCATGCCCCAAGGGACCCCCCCTGTCACCCTTGCCCGCCCCAGGAGGACACCCAAGGATGGAGGGACCCATCCCAGGGACATTAAGGTAAGTTCAGGTACGTATTTTTTTTAAAACATTTGGTGGCATAGGGGGGCCTGATTTGTGCCCCCCTACATGCCACTATGCCCAATGACCATGCCCAGGGGACAGAAGTCCCCTGGGCATGGCCATTGGGCAAGGGGGCATGACTCCTGTCTTTGCTAAGACAGGAGTCATTTTAATGGGGGTTGGGAGTCGAAATAAATGGCGCAAATTGGGTTGAGGCGATAATTTTGCCTCAGCCTGACTAGCCCCATTTTTTGGCGCCCAAGCTCCATATTCCCCTACGCCGGCGCTGCCTGGTGTACGTCATATTTTTCCACGCACACCAGGCAGCGCCGCCGGCTAACGCCGGCTAACGTCATTGAATAAATACGGCGCCCGCATGGCGCTTCAGAATGGCGTTAGCCGGCGCTAATTTTTTTGACGTAAAACTGCGTTAGCGCAGTTTTGCGTCAAAAAGTATAAATATGGCCCTAAAATTGGTTTACTTTCCCTGGTTGCTCAACCAAATGTGACTTTAGGAAAATCTAAATTTTCATGTGATCACCCAGTTTTTTGTGCCTTATGGATCTAGATTTGGTGGCATTGTTGGGTCCTTTGGCAGAGAGGAAGTGAAGAACGCCTTCACTTCTTAAGTCTTTTCCCTTAAAACACAGTGACTGATTTGTAAATACAGTTTGACATATTCGATTTTAGGCTGAAATGGCACATGGAGGTTATGCTAACAAGCATGCCTCAGTAGCAAAAAAAGGTCTTATGTAGAGTTTGGCAGATGCAGGATATCCACCAAAAAGTCACAAGTGTGCTCTTAATATCTAGTTCTGAAGCAGTCTCAGATTGACAATGCCTTCTCTGTTTTTTAACAGCCTATTAATGTAGCATGAGAAAGGACTGTCCCAAAACATCGATTCTTATGAAAGTTTACTAATTGGTGAAAACCTAGTTCTTTAGTGAAGCTAAATTTTTGTAGAAATGTTACAAGAATTATTTTTATTAATGTTGTTAAACTCTGCTTTTCCATGAGCTGGAATCCAGCTGGGGTTTCTAAGGTAAAACACCCTTCAATGATTTTCTAATTAGATTTCCCTCCAGCCCAGAGGACTAAAGTAGTGCGAATTGTCCAAATAATTACTGTGATGCAAACGAACGTGGGACTTTTCCCCTACTGTATCTGCTGTAAACAGGCCATCAAGAAAACAAAGAAAAATTATTAAAATGATCTGGCACAGAGAGATAAACCACACAAAAAATGACCTGATTTCCTATAATCCCGCATTCAGGCCAAAGAAATTACAGCCTAGGGAATTGTTACTAAAGATAGTCTTACCAGAAATCTCCAACACAGGGCCCAATAAAGAAGTGACTGCTGTGGATGTGTTTTCCTTTGATGGGGAGAAGGCTGAGTAACATGGGCAGGCATGCAGCTGAGTTTAAGATATAGTAGAATCATAATCAGGCTGCCTCTCTCTGCTGCCATTTTAGAAAAGGAGATGATACCACTCTCTAGGATAACTTCTGCCATAAGGCAAAACGAAAAATGCAATTGTTCAAAGTGGTTTAGGAGAACTTTACATTGATAGAGTTAGAGGAAATTAGCAATCATTGCTGGATGACTTTTATACATTAAGTCTACTGGCACCCTGAAACCACACACTACGACCTGAAACAGAGAAGGAAAAACGATGCCTGCATGAAAACAGTTTTGATTCTCTTGGAAGCGGCATTAAGAGTGACTGATTTCAGTACTTCCTTGAATCTCTGCTTCTGAGTCCTAATCTCAGTTTTCGAAGACCTGGCTTTCTCAATCACCTCACAAGATTGCAGCACACATAGAAAGAGGAAAAAACAGGGAGAAATACAATTATTTCTCCCAGCTGTGTCACTCTTATGCCACCCATGAGGTGGCAATGGAATCTGAAGCATTCCCAGACTTGTAAATCTGGGAATGCATCAGATTCCTTCGGGTTCCATGGGTGTTGTGTGGGAACAAAACGTGTTACAAAACGTAGTTAAACTTACTCAAAAAAGAGGAAAGACATTCATTCACCTTCAAAGTATTCTCTAGAGAAGATATTATAAAATTTGATGTCAATGTTTTCCAAAAATATAAAAATGAGTAGCTCATCTATCACTGGTTGCCAATAGTTTCCCTGTTTAAGTGCAATTTACATGAGGAAAGAAGTTCATCTCACTAATTTAAATCAAGATTCCGAATCACTCCAATCCTGTGAAATTTTCTGTGGAAAGCTTTCACCTATGTCTGTTGAACCTCCACAAGGTGTTCCTTAGGGACCCACTTGCTTGGGAAGGTGGTGATCTTAGTGAAATGAGCAATACAACATTGTATTAACCCCACAAGTTGTAATTAGGAAAGTTCAATATTGCATTTTTTTCAAAATGTAATTAACTTTCATAACAATTGTTCAAAATGTACCCAAAATTATTTTACAGCATCACTTTTTAAAAATTATCCTAAAGGAGTACCTCGTTTTCCAAAAGTCATGCAAGATGCCAGCACAATGATTGATTACTGTTGGACCTGGCCCTTTTTGTGAAGTCATCTCCAAACTTTTTACCACCTTCCTCCTACTTTTTATGACCAGTTTCTGTTGGCTTTAGGGCCATTTATCCATGATTGGCATATTGGCATATCTGATTTACTAATAAGTCTCTAGTCCCTAGCAAAGTGCACTAGATGTGCACTAGAGGTGCCCAGGGCCTTCAAATCAAATGCTATTTGTTAGAAATGGGGTCCTTGGTTGGCAGTCAGGTTACCCCCTGTCCATGCAAGGACCCTCACTCTAGTCAGGGTAATAGAGAATAGAGAATCACTCTCAGCTAACCCCTGCTTACCCCTTTGGTAGCTTGCCACGAGCAGTACGCTGATCTTCACAGTGCTAGGTGTAAAGTATTTGTACCTACACATACAGTAACAATGAAAAAACTATAAAATGACACAACACAGGTTTAGAAAAATAGAAAATATTTATCTAAACAAAACAAGTCCAAAATGACAAAAATCCACAATACACAAGTCAAGTTACCAATTCAAAAGCAAAAAAAGAGTCTTCATGTAGTTTTAAACACACACTAATGCTGTTAGCATGAAAATGTAGCTTGGGTGCATCAACATAAACCTGCACGGGCGAGTGTGTGATAAAAAAGGGCTTGCAATGTGCCGATTTCACTCATGAGCGAGACCTTGCATCATTTCTCCCTTCATCGGGTCTGTGCACATCGTTTCTTCTCTCCGCAGGAGAGTGATGTGTCGATCAGGTCAACACTCTCTGGTTTGGGCAGGTCTGGGGTCATTTTTACATGCCCAGCGGTGTTTGCATCGAGAAACCAGCCGCATGATGATCCGAAAACCAGGCAGCGTGGGTTACCATCTAACCAGCCTCTGTCAGCGATGCTGTGCATCGTTTCTCCAGCGCCGGGCGTCGATCTTCGGGTCGCGTTGCAGGCGAGCATCAATTTTCAGCCACAAAGCTGGTGGCTTGTCGAATTTTCAGCCGCAGATCGGAGTCGCATCGATCTTTTCCCCGCACGGCAGTCAGTATGTGGATTTCTTTCTCTTAGGCTGCCAGCTTCTCCTTTCAGGGTCCCAGGAACTGGATGGGCACCACAGAGCAGAGTAAGAGTCTCTCCAGAGACTCCAGGTGTTGGCAGAGAGAAGTCTTTGCTTTCCCTGAGACTTCAAACAACAGGAGGCAAGCTCTAAATCAAGCCCTTGGAGAGTTATTCACAAGAAGGAAGGCACACAAAGTTCAGTTTTTGCACTCTTGCTCTGGCAGAAGCAGCAACTCCAGGATAGCTCCACAAAGCACAGTCACAGGCAGGGCCGCTCTTCTTCCTCAGCTCTTCAGCTCTTTTCTAGGCAAAGGTTCCTTTTGGTTTCCAGAAGTGTTCTAAAGTCTGTGGTTTTGGGTGTCCTTCTTATACCCATTTTCTCCTTTGAAGTAGGCCTACTTCAAAGCAAAGTCTCTCTTGAGTGTGAAATCCTGCCTTGCCCAGGCCAGGCTCCAGACACTCACCAGGGGGTTGGAGACTGCATTGTGTGAGGGCAGGCACAGCCCTTTCAGGTGTGAGTGACCACTCCTCCCCTCCCTCCTAGCACAGATGGCTACTCAGGAAATGCAGACTACATCCCAGCTCCCTTTGTGTCACTGTCTAGTGAGAGGTGCAACCAGCCCAACTGTCAAACTGACCCAGACAGGGGATCCACAAACAGACAGGGTCACAGAAATGGTTCAAGCAAGAAAATGCTCACTTTCTAAAAGTGGCATTTTGAAACACACAATCTTAAAACCAACTTCACTAACAGATGTATTTTTAAATTGTGAGCTCAGAGACCCCAAACCCCACATGTCTATCTGCTCCCAAAGGGAATCTACACTTTAGTCATTTTTAAAGGTAGCCCCCATGTTAACCTATAAGAGGGATAGGCCTTGCAACAGTGAAAAACGAATTTAGCAATATTTCACTGTCAGGACATATAAAACACATTACTATTTGCCCCACCTTAACCATACACTGCACCCTGCCCATGGGGCTACCTAGGGCCTACCTAAGGGGTGTCTTACAAGTAAGAAAGGGGAAGATTTAGGCCTGGCAAGTGGGTACACTTGCCAAGTCTAATTTACAGTTTAAAACTGCACACACAGACACTGCAGTGGCAGGTCTGAGACATAATTACTTATGTGGGTGGTACAACCAGTGCTGCAAGCCCACTAGTAGCATTTGATTTACAGGCCCTGGGCACCTCTAGTGCACTGTACTAGGGACTTACTAGTAAATCAAGTATGCCAATCATGGATGAATCAATTACATATACATTTTGTATAGGAGCACTTGCACTTAAGCACTGGTTAGCAGTGGTAAAGTGCCCAGAGTAACAAAAACAGCAAAGACAGTGTCCAGCACACATCAACAACCTGGGAAACAGAAGCAAAAAGTTAAGGGAGACCACGCCAAGGATGAATGGTCTAACACTACTAGTGGGCCTGCAGCACTGATTGTGCCACCCACATGAGTAGCCATGTAAACATGGCTCAGACCTGCCACTGCAGTGTCTGTGTACGTAGTATTAAACTTCCAATTCAACCTGGCAAGTGTATCCACTTGCCAGGCCCACACCTTCCCTTTCTGTACATGTAAGGCACCCCTATGTTAGGCCCGGGGTAGCCCCATTTGCAGTGTGCAGTGTATGTTAAAGGTAGGACATGTACTGATGTGTTTTACATTTCCAGACAGTGGAATACTGCTAAATGGCTTTCTGTTGCAAGGCCTGTCTCTATCGTTCATTAACATGGGGACTGCCTTTTAATATATTTTAAGAGCAGTTTCCCTTGGGAGCTGATAGAGATCTGGAGTTTTGGATCTCTGAACTCACAATTTAAAAATACATATTTTGCTAAATTAGTTTTTTACATTGTCAGTTAGAAAATGCCACTTTTAGAAAGTGGGCATTTTCTTGCTTAACCATTCTGTGCCTCTGACTGCTTGCATATTCCACGTCTGGTCAGACTGACATTTGGGCTGTGGTGAATTCCCTACAGACAGTGACACAAAGGGAGATGGGGTGTAGCCTGCATATCCTGATGAGTCTCCTGGGCTGCAGTTGGGAGGGAGGAGCTGACACTTACACCTAAAAGGGCTGTGCCTGCCCTCACACAATGCAGTCTCCAACCCCCTGATCTGTGTTTGAGGTCAGACCTGGGCAAGGCAGGATCTTGAGAATGACAGAGACTGTCCTTTGAGGTTTTCCTACTTCAAAGGCAAAAAGGGGTATAAGAGTGGACCCAAAACCCCAGATTTTTTTATTACTTCTGGACTCAAGGGGAACCTCTGCCGGGGAGAAAAGCTGAAGAGCTGGAGGAGGGGTTCTGCCCCTTTGCCTGTGACTGTACTTTGCTGGGTTGGCATGCAATTGCTGCTTCTGCCTTGAAGAGGACCAAGAATGGAATATGTGGTATATTCCTACTTGTGAAGTGTCTCTAAGGGCTTTAACTTACCTTGCCTTCTGTTTTGAAGTCTCAGGGCCATCAAAGACTTCATCTGCCAGCACCTGGACTCCCTTCTGAAACTCATGCCCTGCCAAGTGGGGCCCACTTCAGTCCCTGGGCCCTTGAAAAGTGAATCTGATGGAACCAAGGCAGAAATCCACACAGAGGAGCTGTGAGGGGAAAAATGTGATGCACCACCTACAACATGGCTGTAAAAACTACGCACTACCTGCATGGTTGCTGAGAAATCAATGCACCACCTGTATCGTGGCTGGAAAAATTGACGCATCACCTGCATCGCAGCTGGAGAAATGACGCAACACCCACTTGCGGCTGCTAAAATAGACGCAGCGGGGTTCCTCATCACTGTGAGTTCAGATTTCACAGGCATCCTCACTGGGCGTCAAAATCAACATGAACCTGTTCAGATCCAAGGTGCCTGTGCAGAAATCTACGCATCGCTCTCTTGCAGGAGAGAAAAATGACACATCACCTACCTGACAGAGAAGTAACAAAGCACGGTGTCACTTGCGAGTAAGGAATCCATGCATCGCTGACTATTCCAAAGCATGCTCGCCCGGGTGACTTTATTTTTGATGCAAACTAGGTACTTTGTGTTACATCTACGCATCCATTGTTTTCTATTGAGAAAAACTCTTTTCAGTTTAAAAATTCATAACTTTACTAGCGTATGTTGGATTTTTGTTGGTTTGATCTTGTTTGATTTAGATAAATATTGGCTATTTTTCTAAACTGGTGTGGTGTCCATTTTGTAGTATTTTCACTGCATTACTGTGTGTGTTGGTGCAAATACTTTACATCAATAACAAAGGTGCACTGTTCCTGACTATAGGGTGAACAGTTAAAGTTTAGGAGCTAGAACCCTCACACACCCAGTGGGTGTCATGCTTCATCATCGGGAAGCTCCTCGTCAGACCGGCTGGTGCAATGTCTGACGGGCTCCCCTTTCGGGGGCTCTTTGCCGGAGATCTTTTTTGGTGTGTGGTGGCTGCCGTTAAAGTTGTGGAGGTCAGACACTCTGAATGGCAGGAGAGTGGAAAGAATTTAAGATTGATTAGAAACCCCTGAACTCATTCTGTTTAATATGTATCCAGAGGGGTTACGATCAAGATTAAAAACACTATTAAGTGGAGATTGAGAATAATGCTCAGCCACTTAAGGAAGCCTGGAGTACTGGGAAATTGTCACCTGCCCCCTAGGGTCTGGTCAACATGTTTCGCGTAATATTGGTCGTGAAAGATCCTTTAACGCTTCATCAGGACCTACATCAAACTAGACTTCTTCTGGCTATATACAAAAAGAAAGAAAACACTATCTAATAATGTGTATGGAAGGTAAGTAGCAGTCACTTACATTTATGTGAACTGTCTCATCAGTAGTCTGTAACAATAAATGACGCCCTAGAAACAAAAAAAATAATATAATACACACAAAACTGAGAGCACGGTTGTTTGAACTTCACCCCCAATGTGAATCTGTGCATCACGTGGTGTCAAAATAAAAATAAAAAACACACAATATTTGCTTACCCGCCCTCATTCGTATGGGGGGCCCCTTAGGGAGTAGCACGATCCAGCCTATAGCTTCTGGTAGGGGTAAGAAGTTAATAATACATGAAAAACTATATATATATGACCGCCTTCAGTGGGGGACAATATCTGCAATAGAATAACCCCTAAAACAAAAGGTATTGGTGCCGAGATAAATTAGTATACTGTGCAACGTTGAATAACATCGTTCTGACATCGTCATAATTTGTAGATCTCATATCTGTGAAAAAGCCATATATAAATACCTTTTTGTCTTTAACAAATATCTGCTAGAGTAACTGGCTTCATAAGTTAATAGTAATAATATCTCATGGATTAGAGCATATTTCCATCCGACCATCGTTTGGGATCAAGCAGTCTCACTCGGTCAGAGTATATTTAACTTAGTGAAAAAATCCAGAGCTAGTCTCTTTAGAGCGCTATCCTCGAAGTCCAAGAACCCCCCCACCTCACTTACTTGTCTATAGGCGTCTTCAATTTGAGACACCTACCCGCAGGCGTGCTCACCCTGGAAGTGGAGGATCGAAGTTCGATCGGTTCATTATGAACGCGGTTACGGAGCTAATTACTTCCACGTTGTGACAACGTTAGCTCATGGAAATAAAAAACGGACTACAGGAAGTCCGAATAGTTAGCAAGTGTCGGATTGTACACTATCAGTGCGTCGGCCATTTTTAAAAAGGGTTGAGGCGGCTGATCTCAGGTAGAATTAAGAGAATATAAACAAAGGCCACATGGTAAAAGTATATTTGTCAAACGTCACGAATGAATTTATGTAGTCAGTATATGAGATTGTAAGTCATAGATCGGACAAGCTATAAACTAGCAGTAAAAAAACGAAGGTTCATTGTTCTTTTTATTCAAAAACCAGAAAAGTTCAGGGATAAACCCATTGATTGGGGGGCATAAGTGTTTATGAAAAAATTCGTCTTATTTGATGAAAAAAAGTCAATGGTCCATGATCTTATCGAGACAAAGATGCCCAAGGGATATCATCGTTATCACTCTGACCGAGTGAGACTGCTTGATCCCAAACGATGGTCGGATGGAAATATGCTCTAATCCATGAGATATTATTACTATTAACTTATGAAGCCAGTTACTCTAGCAGATATTTGTTAAAGACAAAAAGGTATTTATATATGGCTTTTTCACAGATATGAGATCTACAAATTATGACGATGTCAGAACGATGTTATTCAACGTTGCACTGTATACTAATTTATCTCGGCACCAATACCTTTTGTTTTAGGGGTTATTCTATTGCAGATATTGTCCCCCACTGAATGCGGTCATATATATATAGTTTTTCATGTATTATTAACTTCTTACCCCTACCAGAAGCTATAGGCTGGATCGTGCTACTCCCTAAGGGGCCCCCCATACGAATGAGGGCGGGTAAGCAAATATTGTGTGTTTTTTATTTTTATTTTGACACCACGTGATGCACAGATTCACATTGGGGGTGAAGTTCAAACAACCGTGCTCTCAGTTTTGTGTGTATTATATTATTTTTTTTGTTTCTAGGGCGACATTTATTGTTACAGACTACTGACGAGACAGTTCACATAAATGTAAGTGACTGCTACTTACCTTCCATACACATTATTAGATAGTGTTTTCTTTCTTTTTGTATATAGCCAGGAGAAGTCTAGTTTGATGTAGGTCCTGATGAAGCGTTAAAGGATCTTTCACGACCAATATTACGCGAAACATGTTGACCAGACCCTAGGGGGCAGGTGACAATTTCCCAGTACTCCAGGCTTCCTTAAGTGGCTGAGCATTATTCTCAATCTCCACTTAATAGTGTTTTTAATCTTGATCGTAACCCCTCTGGATACATATTAAACAGAATGAGTTCAGGGGTTTCTAATCAATCTTAAATTCTTTCCACTCTCCTGCCATTCAGAGTGTCTGACCTCCACAACTTTAACGGCAGCCACCACACACCAAAAAAGATCTCCGGCAAAGAGCCCCCGAAAGGGGAGCCCGTCAGACATTGCACCAGCCGGTCTGACGAGGAGCTTCCCGATGATGAAGCATGACACCCACTGGGTGTGTGAGGGTTCTAGCTCCTAAACTTTAACTGTTCACCCTATAGTCAGGAACAGTGCACCTTTGTTATTGATTATATGTATAGGGAGCATGTGCACTGGACCTTTAATTCTCCCGATCCCTCTCTTGGTTGATGCAAATACTTTACACACTGCCTCTGAGATAAGCCTGAATGCTTGTGCCAGGCTACTAAGGTGGTAGCAGGGGTTATCTTAAGTGTGTATCTCCATTGCCCTGACTAGGGTGAGGGTCCCTACTTGAACAGCTTCCTAACTGACCCCATTTCTGACAGTCACATCTGAATATTTCTCTTGGGAGACATTTCTGCTTGAACAAGCAACCACTCCAGCATCCCCCAACTCCTCGTGGAAAAGTTATAAAACCTTTTCACCTGATAAATTCACAGATTGTAAGAATTTTCCTAAATGAGAAATTTGCTAAATTACCTAATTTCACAGGTATGCTAAAATGTAACCCATCTCTACTTGTAACTTTGCTGACATTCACAATAATGTGCAATGCATTTCACACATGTATCAATGCTTCAAAACATATAACTAGAAGGACGAGACAAAATTGCGTCACTAATTCCGGTAAAGTACATACAACACACCATTTTTTGCTGGGCTATGAAGAGACACATGTATTGGCATCAAAAATAATCAATTGCGGCGATCAAGTGATTACTGTTGAATTGGATAATAGCAGACCCTGTTATTTAAGCATCATCAATTCTGTTTGGAGGAATGATAGCACTGTTTTCATCAATTCGTTATGTTTGGAAATTTTTGGTACCAAACATCCACGGAAAAACATTTTATTTGCAAACTCCCAGGAAAAAAAACGAATTAAAATGCAGCACTGATTACAAACATATATAACACTGCTGAACAGGAGCCATCATCAATATGTGAAGAGACACGCATTTTTACGTTGATAAATGCAATTAGAAAATATGATGTGTCATAAAATATGTCAAAAGGAGGGAAATAAAAATTGAGAGACTTGACTTTTAAAGGTCGTAGATTAATTACTAGAAAGCCGGCCCTTCAGCTTTGCGAGCCCAAGAGGGTTCTCAGGCACATCACAAACTGCTTATTTCTGTACCTTGGATTTCGCTTGGCACATGAATAATAGATAGGGTGGGAAAAGTTAATAAATGCAATGAACTACGATACGTATCAATAGTGGGCACATACTAGTCAGTGCTGCATAGTAACAATGTTTTACAATTTTCAGGACCTAGAAGTGACTTCCAATTACTTGGGGCATAAGTCCAGGCAAGCCTTCATTACCCTTGATTACACTTTACCGCCAGAACCTATTATTGAGCAGCGTTGTCAGTGGTCTTGCATGGGGCTTTGCCTTGCTATACCGCCACTCACAAATCGTGCATTTTGATGTTATTTTAGAGACAGGTCGCAAACCTACAGCATAATATGCAACCATGTAGTTCCCATCGTAGGAAACGAAACTAACAAAATAATTCGATGCAAGCAAAACAGTATAGCGAAATTAGCCTACAATGCAAAGGTTGACCTGCTGCACACGTATGTGTATGTTCTTGTTGTATCTACCCACATGTGGAATTTCGTTGCTTTAATATTTCCAAGTATGTTTCGAGTACACATTTGTAAAATGTTCCATGCAGATCAGCTTAACATTTTCCATGTATGTGCTGTAGCTTGTTGGTGTTTTTTTTTAAGTGTCACTGCTATGTGCAGAAATAGAAAACAAATATATAAGTGAAATGTTGATACTGAAGGATAATCTCTCATGGCTGCTTCAGTCTAACCTCAGAACAACATGTGGGAAAATGTACTCAAAGGGGAATGAAGCTAAAGTTCTTTCTACAAGTCAAGTGAGGGCAAACAGCTATTTCATTGAAAGTTTTTTCCCTCTTCTGATGATGGTTTTGTTTCATTCAGTAATTCGAAAACATTTAAATTCGCCTGCTCAGAAATTCTTATGCAGAGAAACAGTGACTGTCCACCTGTTTGTGTTCTGAGGAGTCAAATTTCTCCGATTTACGAAGGACTCTACAGCTCTATGAGCGAGCAGGAAAGGACAATCAGATAGCGATCACAGTTTGATCCTAACTTGATTTTTCACCTTGTGATAGATGTATTTTTAAATCATGGCGCTACAGCACGTGTAGGGGTTCCGGTGACATTTGAAAAGCACCAGGTATTTCATTGTTTTACTATAACATATTTATTACAGCAACGTTCCATTACAGGACAATACACGAACCTTCCCTGCCTGTAAACTATAGGCAGAGTGAAATGGAGACAGAGTCAGTCTGACGGCAGGACGATAGGCAACCACTGATGTGTGCCACGATAATACGAAAAGAATATATAAGTTTGTGCGCATGCGTACACCACTCAAACTAGCACAATAGATCACAATCAAATCGATTCTAATCAGAGCAGAGTTGATTTGTCGATTTTCAAAACGTTTATTCTAAAACTTTGTGAAAAAGCAACCTGGTTATATTAGTCTATGTAAAATAAGAGACGTGCTAATTTCAGTAAAATATCATTTTTACTTATGCATACTTATTTGTGTGTGTTTTGACAAAACTAAATGACACTTAGCCAAAACTGTATGTATCTTTATTTCTATTATACAGTTGTGTTCTTATACTAAGAGCACGTGCGTCATGTATAAAAACTGATTAGCTGTGCAATTTTCTCCGGAAAAGCTTTCACGCAGTGCTCCAGATCCCGATTATGCATAATACTTTTTAAACTCGTTGAATGATTTTCCATTTTCCCCTTACGCTGCTGCTTGGCTATTGATTCGGCTAAATTAATTTTCAGCTCAAACTACCGCACAAGCGACAGCGCGGTCTCTCTCGCATTGCGTTAGCCGCTGCGTCCGCTGAACAGTTCCGGTACAGAGGTTTCTGATGTTCTCTCGCAAGATTTGTTTCTGCTCCAGGTCTCCCGACAGACTTGAAGAGAGGAGACACCCTCACTTCTGTAGCTCCTTGATTGTAGAAGATTGTAGATCAATGCGCTATAATTATATGCCAGTTCGTGTAACAAGTTCTCCTTTCAGGGTTTATATAAACTAAACTAATCTGTTCAAGGGTACAGTTCTATACGTTTACTACAGAAAAGGGAAGGTGAATAAGTGCAGTGTTTGAGCGGACGCTCGTTTCGCTGCGCTTAAGAAACCAACGCGATCTAATCGTTCACGCATCCATTATACGAAGGAACGACTACATAGTATCTCTGCAGTAGTGCCAGCCCAAGAAACCTCTCCTCTAAGGGCGTGACTAAGGTCCCTGCAGCGCAGTAGGGCCCCTACCCTTCAGGGGGTCCCTTCAGTCAAAAGCTTATGGTTAGTGGTGAGGTGGAGTACCGGAGGGCCACGTCACCTTCTGCGGGGCTGGGGAGGAGGGTAAGGTGTTATTTCGCGTTAGGCCTCTGACTGTACTTCAACATATTTGAATATTTAAAACGTCAGATGAAAATCTATTTCCACTGCCGAACACCCCGCGTATATTTTACTTACGAGAGGTCGACGACGCGCGCGCGCAAGAAAAGGATAACTGCTACCTACCCAGACATACATCATCATCTTGAAAGGAGTTTCGCGGGCGCTGTCAGCAAACAGCAGTCTCCACTTCACCGAGGAGGTCGAGGAAAGGCGGCTTGGGAAGAAGTCTCTGGCTTCCTTCTTTCTATCGGCTTCCCACAGTCCTCGTCTTCCTTATGCGAGGCACTCTTCCCGTCTGCTTTGGAGGGAGTCCTTTTTTCGCTGGTTCCTCGTCCGTTTGAAATGGCTTGCTCTGTGCTGCCTTTCTTTCCCCTCTCTCCTTCTCTTCCTCAAATCTTTACCGTTTTCGTACTCTCAAAGCTTGCTCAGGTAAAATTCCGCGCAGTTCCTGCTAATCTGCAGGTCCCTCAGCTAAACAGACAGCCCGCTGCTGCAAACAGAGCAAAATAAACAACTAATTATGTATGAATGTGCAAGTTTCAGGCCTGGTTCAGGAGCCTAACGAGGATTTTACTGGGATGACACCAAGACGTCTTGTAGGAGGTAAGGCTAGTCGGTGAAACCTGTGTTTTTAAATCGTAACGTTTCTTAGGTGGGAAACAAGCAAACTGAACTGTTTACACTCAAAATAGAAGGTTCAGCGCCAGAGAAAGCCGGTGCTTTACTCTCTATTTATCTGTTTAAATGCACTTCAGATAAAAGCCGCATCCGTTCAGGTCAAGGCCTTCCCAGTTCAATTAGCCTGACCGAAGACGGCTCAGCGCACTTTTCTACAGCCATCTACTGACTGCCGTCTGCTACTGCTGCTCAGCACACACAGGCAGCGACCGAGCTGCCAACGCGGCCTCAGCGGAACGGGGAGAAATCCACAACAGGAGTGTAACATGCTTGCTAAATGCAGGTTGCACTGATTAAATGTGCTTCGCCTTGTAAATTCTTCCTGTCACGTATCTACTCATTTTGTATTTAACTGAATTGGGATTCCAATGCAACAACTTCTGCACCTCAGCACACGTTTTTTTTTTTTTTACATCGCAGGGCCATACATACCACATAACATGAACCCTGGGAGCGCTAAGTTAAATCTCAGGGTTGGATCGCAAAGCTTTTTTAACTGGCACTATTCAGATATTACTTTTTAATTTTAGTCCCTGCTTTATAACCCTCTATCACCCTATTATGAAAACAGGATTTTATAGGTGGCTATGTGTGACAAGAACATTTGTGCACATTTGCTCCATGGCATTTGGGTGTGCTGGTGATGTGTTCTGTTGTGTTTTGTGGTGCTGTCTTTTTGTGTAGCATTATTGCAATGTGATTTTGATTTGTTCTGATCCTGCTTTTGTGCTGTGTTCTGTTTTCATTGTTTTGATGTGTTAGATTATATTTTAATTGCAGTCTCATGTGGCTTTGTGTATGTTATTTGTTGTATTCAGTTGTTTACTTTAAATATGTCAACAAATGCTGCTATATTCCCAGCATTGAAAGTTTCTGTGACAAGCAACCATTTACCACTGCTTAAGGTGGTAAAATAGTGCTGCTCTACCTTTTCAACTGTTTAAAACCTGGACAATACACCACTACACAACAAAATTGCATTGCAATAATGGTGAACAAATCACAGCCACATGTAAAGCAATAGAACATATCACTGCCACCACAAAATGCCACACAACAAATATGCCCACATAGGGGGTTATTCCAACTTTGGAGGAAGTGGTAATCCGTCCCAAAAGTGACGGTAAAGTGACGGATATACCACCAGCCGTATTACGAGTCCATTATATCCTATGGAACTCGTAATACGGCTGGTGGTAAATCCGTCACATTTAGGACGGATTACCACCTCCTCCAAAGTTGGAATAACCCCCATAGTCTTGTGACACCTTACCACCTCCAGAATCCAGTTGTCATCATTCAGTGGTAAACAGAGTATGGAGCAAACACTGCTTTCATTTACCACCAAGGGCATGCAATAGTGCTAGTGAGAGATGGGTGAATCACTGAAAGCTCGAGCCAAGCTCAAGCTTGAAACCTGGCTCTGGCTCAGTTTGAGGTCCCCTTTGTACCTCAAGCTTATAATGAGTTAAGCTTTCAAGTAGCTTCTGCCTCCGGTCCTCCTTCTACTCAAGATGTGGCATTATGGCCTGAGATGCAGACTTTAGAAATGGGGATCTAGATTCACGTCTTACTGTCAGATCAACATCCTGTGATTCTGGCCAAATCACTTAGGGTGAAATGTATGAAGCATTTTTGAAGTCGCAAATGTCGAATCGGGCCGTTTGTGACTTGAAAAATGGTATTTAGGATGTACAAAGCCCAAACTGCGATTCGGTAACTTGTAACCGAATCACAGTTTGGGTTTTGCGATTCGGTATTAGGAAGGGGCGTGACAAGGGTGTCCCTTCCTAATACCGAATCCAGATGGTATGTATGATTGTTTTGTGATCGCGAATGCGGTCGCAAGACAATTGCAGTTAGCAACAGTTTAAAACTGGTGCTAACCCATTCGCAAATGGGAAAGCGTCCCCAATGGGACCCCGTCCCATTTGTGAATGGCAGCAAAAATATTTTTTCAGAGCAGGCAGTGGTCCCACAGACCACTGCCTGCTCTGAAAAAATGAAAAGAAAACTTTTCATTTTTGATTTTGAAATACATCTTGTTGGAAATGGGGTTTTTTGTTGGCAGTCAGGTTATCCTCTGTCTAAGCAAGAACCCTCACTCTAGTCAGGGTAAGTCACACACAATCCAAATTATCCTGTGCCCACCCTCTGGTAGCTTGGCACGAGCAGTCAGGCTTAACTTAGAAGGCAATGTGTAAAGTATTTGTGCAATAAATCATATAATAACACCATATAGCACCACAAAAATACACCACACAGTGTGTAGAAAAATATAGAATATTTATCTGGATATTTGTAGATCAACACAATAAAAGATGCAATAAGAATTTGTAGAAATATCACTGAAAAGTGATATAAAGTGTCTTAAGTCTTTAAAAAGCAAACAAAGGGGGTCCCGCCGCCCGCCAAGCGGGAACCGCCAGAAGACCGTACCGCGGTCAAAAGACCGCGACAGTCATTCTGGGTTTCCCACTGGGCTGGCGGGTGACCGCAAAAAGGGGCCCGCCAGCCCAGTGGGAAACACCCTTCCACGAGGAAGCCGGCTCCGAATGGAGCCGGCGGAGTGGAAGGTGTGCAACGGGAGCAGTAGCACCCGTCGCAAATTTCAGTGTCTGCTAAGCAGACACTGAAATTCAAAGTGGGGCCCTCTTACGGGGGCCCCTGCAGTGCCCATGCCATTGGCATGGGCACTGCAGGGGCCCCCAGGGGCCCCACGACACCCCTCACCGCCATCCTGTTCCTGGCGGTCGAAACCGCCAGGAACAGGATGGCGGTGAGGGGGTCAGAATCCCCATGGCGGCGCAGCAAGCTGCGCCGCCATGGAGGATTCTCCTGGGCAGTGGAAAGTCGGCGGTACACCGCCGACTTTCCGTTTCTGGCCGCGGCTGTACCGCCGCGGTCAGAATGCCCAAAGGAGCACCGCCAGCCTGTTGGCGGTGCTCCCGCGGACCCCGGGCCAGGGTCGGAATCACCCCCAAAGTCTCTTTAAAGCACAAAGTACCTGGTTTGGAGTGGAAAATCTCTGCAGAGGGCCGCGGAGGAGGAGATGCATGGAAAAATGGTGTGTGCGTCGGTTTTGCCCCGTTCACACATGGACTTGCGTCGTTATTTTTCACGCGGGGAGACGTGTGTCGTTCTGCGGGAAGAAAAATGGTGTGTGCGTCGGTTTCGCCACTTCACACATGGACTTGCGTCAATATTTTTCACTCGGGGAAGACGTGCGCCATTTTCCGGCACGCGGGCCGACTCCTTCTATGCTTCACGGATTTACCAGATGTCACAGGGTCTGTGCGTGGATTCCTCGGCTTGTTATCCGGCTGCACGTCGTTCCGGGAGGCTGTGCGTGGAATTTTCTTTCTCACGGCAGGCATCGTGTCGATTTCCTCTCTGGAAGTCGGGCGGCGTTGTCCCTGCGAGGCCGTGCGTCGAAGTTCCGGTCGCACCGTAGGCGTCGCGTCGAGCAGCGTCGGCGGGCAGCAATTTTCTCACCGTGGAGCAAACTGTCCGTAGAATTTTTCGGCGCACGAGGAATCCAAATGAAAAAGAGAAGTCTTTTTGGTCCTGAGACTTCAGGGGACAGGAGGAAAGCTCTATCCAAGCCCTTGGAGAGCACGTTTGCAGCCAGACAAGAGTTCAGCAGGGCAGCAGGCCAACAGCAAGGCAGCAGTCCTTTGTAGAAAGCAGACAGGTGAGTCCTTTGAGCAGCCAGGCAGTTCTTCTTGGCAGAATGCAGCTTCTGGTTTCTTCTCCAACAAGTGTCTGAGGTGGTAGGGCAGAGGCCCTGTTTTATACCCAAATGTGCCTTTGAAGTGGGGGAGACTTCGAAGTGCACCAGGTCCCCTTTCAGTTCAATCCTGTCTGCCAGGGTCCCAGTAGGGGGTGTGGCAGTCCTTTGTGTCAGAGCAGGCCCTCCACCCTCCCAGCCCAGGAAGACCCATTCAAAATGCAGATGTATGCAAGTGAGGCTGAGTACCCTGTGTTTGGGGTGTGTCTGAGTGAATGCACAATGAGCTGTCAACTAAACCTAGCCAGACGTAGATTGTATGACACAGAAAGATTTAAGTGCAGAGAAATGCTCACTTTCTAAAAGTGGCATATCTAAAATAGTATTATTAAATCCAACTTCACCAGTCAGCAGGATTTTGTATTACCATTCTGGCCATACAAAATATGACCTTCCTACTCCCATCAGTTCAGCAGCTGCCACTTCAACAATGTGTGAGGCCACCCCCAATGCTAGCCTATGAAGGGAGCAGGCCTCACAGTAGTGTAAAAACGAATTTAGGAGTTTTACACTACCAGTACATGTAAACTACACAGGTACATGTCCTGCCTTTTACCCACACAGCACCCTGCTCTAGGGGTTACCTCGGGCACACATTAGAGGTGACATATGTGTAGAAAAAGGGGAGCTTCAGGCTTGGCAAGTACTTTTAAATGCCAAGTCGAAGTGGCAGTGAAACTGCACACACAGGCCTTGCAATGGCAGGCCTGGGACAAGGTAAAGGGGCTACTTCAGTGGGTGGCACAACCAGTGCTGCAGGCCCACTAGTAGCATTTAATCTACAGGCCCTAGGCACATACAGTGCACATTACTAGGGACTTATAAGTATATTAAATAGTCCAATTGGGTATGATCCAAAGTTACCATGTTTAAAGGGAGAGAGCATATTCACTTTAGCATTGGTTAGCAGTGGTAAAGTGTGCAGAGTCTAAGAGCCAGCAAAAACAGAGTCCAAAAAGTGGAGGGTGCATGCAAAATGTTAGGGGTGACCACCCTAAGGCATGTCAGGTCTAACACATCTCATTTTCTTTTTAAGGAAAACGGGCTGCATTAAAAAAAAACTGCTTTATTTAAAAGCAGTCACAGACATGGTGGTCTGCTGTCTCCACCAGGCCTCCATCCCTGTGAGGATGGCTATTCGCAATGGGGTCGCAAATTGGGACCTACCTCATGAGTATTCATGAGGTAGGTCATTTGTGACCCCATTGGGAATCGCAAACAGTGTCATTGACACTGTTATATATCAGGTTTTGCGACTCGCAAATTGCGAGTCGCAAAACCTGAAGTTTGTACATGTGGTCCATAATCTCTAAATGCCTGAAAAATGCATGAATGTGATTGGAGGTAAAAACAAAGTGTAATATAAAAAGTAAAGCAAAATAGATACCCATTTAGTGGATGATTTGTACAAAGTGAAACCAGAAAACCTGAAGAAATTGCAGCTTTCACCCTCATATTTTTGATCTTAGACAAATATTTTACTTCACCAAAACTCCTTTTTCTTCATTATCCCATGTCAAATGACTTTCAAATATGTGTGTTCAGAATAACAGTTGTACACAAACCTACTTTATTTGATTCAATAATGTTGGACTTTTTTGCTTATGCAGGGTCATCCCCAATCTTTTTGCCTCCTGCCTCCTATTTTTTCTGACCTGTTGCTGTTGGTTTTTGAACTCTGAGCACTTTACCACTGCTAACCAGTGCTAAAGTGCATATGCTCTCTGTGTAAATTGTATTGTTGATTGGTTTAGCCATGATTGGCAAATTTGATTTATTAGTAAGTCCCTAGTAAAGTGCACTAGAGGTGCCAGGGCCTGTAAATCAAATGCTACTAGTGGGCCTGCAGCACTGATTGTGCCACCCACATAAGTAGCTCTGTAATCATGTCTCAGACCTGCCACTGCCGTGTCTGTGTGTGTATTTGTACACTGTAAATTCGACTTGGCAAGTGTACCCACTTGCTATGCCTAAACCTTCCCTTTTCTTACATGTAAGGCACCCCTAAGGTAGGCCCTAGGTAGCCCCAAGGGCAGGGTGCAGTGTATGGATAAGGTAGGACATATAGTAATGTAGTTTATATGACCTGACAGTGAAATACTGCCAACTTCGTTTTTCACTGTTGCAAGGCCTATCTCTCTCATAGGATAACATGGGGGCTACCTTTAAATATGATTAAAGTGTAGATTCCCCTAGAGAGTAGGTGGACATGTGGAGTTTAGGTCCCTGAACTCACAATTTAAAAATACATCTTTTAGTAAAGTTGATTTTAAGATTGTGCGTTTGAAAATGCCACTTTTAGAAAGTGAGCATTTTCTGCGTAAACCATTCTGTGACTCTGCCTTGTTTGTGGATTCCCTTTCTGGGTCAGTTTGACAGTTGGGCTGTTTTTCACCTCACACTAGACAGTGACACAAAGGGAGCTGTGGTGTAACCTGCATTTCCTGATTAGCCATCTCTGCTAGGAGGGAGGGGTGGAGTGGTCACTCTCATCTGAAAGGACTGTGCCTGCCTCTGACAATGCCGGCTCCAACCCCCTGCTGTGTGTCTGAGGCCTTGCCTGGGCAAGGCAGGATTTCAAAAGTAGGTGTGAGTCCCCTTTGAAGAAAGGTGACTTCAAAGACTAAAATGGGTATAAGAAGGGCACCCAAATCTACAGACTGAAGAAACACTTCTGGAACCAAGAGGAACCTCTGCCTGGAGAAGAGCTGATAGCTGTGGAAGAAGTGCTGCCCTGCCCGTGACTGTGCTTTGTGGAGCTTTCCTGCAGTGCTGCTTCTGCCAGAGTAAGAGGGCAAAGACTGGACTTTGTGTGCCTTCCATCTTGTGAAGAAATCTCCAAGGGCTTGATTAGAGCTTGCCTCCTGTTGTTTGAAGTCTCAGGGACAGCAAAGACTTCTCTCTGCCAGCACCTGGAGTCTCTGGAGAGACTCCTGCTCTGACAAGTGGTGCCCTATCCAGTCCCTGGGCCCTTTAAAGTAAATATGGTGGAAATCCAAGGAAATCGACTTCGGACGACTCCGGACCGACGCCGCTGCTGAATCCGGTGACGCCTCCTGCACCCGACGCCGTAACCTTCGCTGGAACGCAACGCTCTTCGCAGGCCCGACGCCTCTGCAGCCCCGCTGAAGTCCGCGACTCTGTGGAAGTCACCGCACCACGTCGTGACCGACGCCGCTCGAAGTGCACGGATTCAACGTTTCGCACAGACGCCGCGATCCCTGACTTCGCGCATCGGCTTGTTTTCACTCTTCCCCTAAGGTACTGTACTTGGGGGTCTACACGACTCCGTGTCCAGCGCCGCTGGTGTCGGCTTGTTGGGAATGACTCCATCACGATGCCGTGTTAACATCTCATCGAAGCATTTTTGTTTCTAAGCGCTATTTTTGAGTTTAATCTTTAAAAATTCATAACTTGACTTGTGTATGTCGGATTTTTGTCGTTTTGGTCTTGTTTTGTTTAGATAAATATTTCCTATTTTTCTAAACCGGTGTTGTGTCATTTTGTAGTGTTTTCATTAAGTTACTGTGTGTGTTGGTACAAATACTTTACACCTAGCACTCTGAAGTTAAGCCTACTGCTCTGCCAAGCTACCAAGGGGGTAAGCAGGGGTTAGCTGAGGGTGATTCTGTTTTACCCTGACTAGAGTGAGGGTCCTTGCTTGAACAGGGTGTAACCTGACTGTCAACCAAAGACCCCATTTCTAACAAATAAGTATAATGTTGCTGTGCAATAACCTGGGCACATACAGAGTTTACATCATAACTGTCCTGCCTCAGTATACTAATGGTTTACGTTTAAAAACTATCACAATAATATGACATATTAATATAAAAGCTTCCACATGTTAAAGAAATACACTTTTTGAATTTTGAAGAGACTTTCTCATATTCTACGTGATGCTTGATGCATGAGTTACATAGCAAACATTTCAGGGCTCAGCCCCTGCACGCCCTGTAAGAGCTGATCCAGAACGTTGACTCGGCTCTGGCTTGGGTCTCTGTTAATTTGTCAGCTAACCCACCTCTAGTGCCAATCAAAATTATTTTATGGTCCTCTCCTCAGTCTCAATACATACGCCTATACACAGTACAGCAGTCAAAGCAAATGAATTCCAACACATTCAGTGTTGGTTGCAAACCCCTGTAATGGCAATCAATGGACCTGCAGACACAATAGTTAATTTGAGCCAATATTTCCTGGTGCTCAGCACCGGCACTTAATTCCTAAAACACTCATTTTATGAAAGCCTACCCCATGTTAGTGCTCTGTCTGCCTATTTTCAGCAGAGAACATTAGTTTAGCAGCTCAAAGTGCACTAAAACATAATATGAGCACATCCAGGCCATTGGTACAGACATTTTGCTGCACTGGCAGGGGCAATGGTTGGTGCAAAAGCTGCAGTCGCATCCTAGGTGATACATAGGGCCATGGTGATGCTTATTTTTAATTAATTGTTAGAAAATAAGCACTGACAGACACTAAATACAGCTATAAACAGTTTCAAATATATGTTGTGGTGAACTGTCACCCATAGGCTTATATTTGCCTTAATGTAGCACCAGCCCTGCAAACCAAATGGAAGAAGATGCTGACGTTCCTGCCACTTTGTGATATGATGACCTTCAGAAAGTTCACAGTACTACAAGGCCAGAATAATGGTAAAGGTATTGTATATGAACACAAAATTAAATCACATAGAATTGCATAAGAATGAAAGTCAACACACAGTACATTTTCCGATATTTACTATTTCATTTTAACTGCAACACTTTTTGTTCACATGCAAATCCATTATTTAATGATTTTGTAAGCTCTCATCAATTAATTAATATCCTTTTTACGAAATGATACAAATTCCTATTTTTTTTAATCCTTTCTCAATCAATGCTAGGCTTAAAATTTAAGAATTGCGTAGTAGGCTTCTTTAGACACTCTGTTTTAGTAATACAACTTATTTAAGAGAAGTCCGATTTATTCCAGCAACATTTTTACATTCTAAAAATAAACTACCAGTTTACTTTATATAAAGAGGTGAATGTGGAAAAAAAGTATTTTTTTGTTTTATATAGTATTTTATGAAACATTAGGCTAAGGAAAATGACAATTGCACATCCAATTTTCTGGTCTCTCTGAACTTGATTCTACATTGTTCAGTGGTTAAGCCTAAACCATCTGTGAGAAAGTAGCCTCTTTCTAGCACGGTTATCCTCACTTTTGGCCTGTTTGTGTGCGTTTGTCAGTGTGGTTTTACTGGGTCACTGGTATCCTGCTAGCCAGGACCCCAGTGCTCATAGTGAAAACCCTATATGTCAGTGTGTTTTGCCTGTCTCACTAAGATGCTGCTAGCCAGGACCCCATTGCTCATAGTTTGTGGCCTAATGTGTGTGTTGTCAATAGTGCTAAACTGTGTCACTGAGGCTCTGGTAACCAGAATCTCAGTGCTTATGCTCTCTCTGCTTTTAAATGTGTCACTATAGGCTAGTAACTTCATTTACCAATTTCAATTGGCACACTGGACCCCCCTCATAAGTCCCTAGCATGTGGTACTTCGGTACCCAGGGCATTGGGGTTCCAGGAGATCCTTATGGGCTGCAGCATTTCTTTTGCCACCATAAGGAGCTCAGACACACCTTTCCACACCTTTCCACAGGCCTGCACACACCATTTCACAGCCATTTTCACTGCACTTAAGTAATTATAAATCAACTGTATGTCTAACCTTCATTTGCTGAAGGTTAGGTGCAAAGTTACTAAGTGTAAGAGCACCCTTGCACTAGCAAAGGTGCACCCACATAGTTCAGGGCCAATTCCCGGGACTTTGTGAGTGCGGGAATGCCATTACACGTGTGCACTACATATAGGTCAATACCTTTATGTAGCTTCACAATGGTAACTCCGAATATGGTCATGTAAGTTGTCTAAGATCATGGAATTGTCCCCCCATTCCAATCTGGTAGTGGGGAGCCAATTCCATGCATCCTGGGGACTCCACCATGGATCCCCAGTACTGCCAAACCAGCTCTCTGAGGCTTGCAATGTAGCTGCAGCTGCTGCCACCTCACAGGCAGGGTTCTGCCCTCCTGGGGTCTGAGCAGCTCAGTCCCAGGAAGGCAGAACAAAGCATTTCCTTTAGGACGAGGGGGTTACACTCTCTCCCTTTGGAAATCGGTGTAACAGGCTGTGGAGGGGTAGCATCCCCTAGGCTCTGGAAATCCTTTGAAGGGCACAGATGGTGTCCTCCTTTCATAAGCTAGTATACACCGGTTCCGGGACCCCCAGTCCCTGTTCTGGCGTGAAACTGGACAAAGGAAAGGGGAGTGACCACTCCCCTGTCAATCACCGTCCCAGGGGTGGTGCCCAGAGCTCCTCCTGTGTGTCCCAGAATTCAGCCATCTTGATTTCCAAGGTGTGGGGACACTCTGAAGGCCTCTGAGTGGCCAGTGCAAGCAGGTGACATCAGAGACCCCTCCTGATAGGTCCATACCTGATAAGGTAGCCAATCCCCCTCTCAGGGCTATTTAGGGTCTCTCCTGTAGGTTTTTCCTCAGATTCTACTTGCAAGTTTCCAGCAGGAATCCTCTTCAACTACTGCTTCATTCTCTGACCTCGGATTGACCGCAGACTGCTCCAGGAACCGTTGTACCAGTAACAAAGTATCCAGAAGGGCTACTTTTCCTTTGCAATTTCAGCTCCAGCCAGCAACTGCAACAGTTTCTACGGTGTTCACGCTCTGGGGACTCCCTGTCTTCACTCTGCACCAGAAGGACCGAAGAAATCTCCAGTGGAGTGACAGAGTCACTTCTCTGCTTATGCAGGCACCTTCTAAGTAGAGGACCGGTTCTCTTGGACTCCTCTCCTGGCTATGAGTGTCCTCCTTGGAACACAGGTAGTGGACCCCTTTAACACAGACTGTACTAACGTCCTGCTGTCCCAATTTGGAGGAGGTAAGGGTTGTCTTCACCGCGTACGACAATACCCCTGTGCACCGTGTCTTCTTCACCTCCTGAGGCCTCTGTGCACTATTTGCAAAGTTCCTTTATGCACAGCTTGGCCCAGTTCCCCAACACACTATCCTGCGAGCCTCAACTCACTGAGTTGACCCCCGGTGGCGTGGGACCTTCCTTTGTAGTGCTGCACCAACTGCATTTTGCACCTCCTTTGTCCCCATGTCTGAAGTGCTGAGGCCCCCAGGTCCCTCCTGGGTCCAGACAGTGCCACTTTGATGCAAAATGCAACTTTGCCTGAACCAAGGCTTGATGGATGAATCCAATGCCAAAACTCACCTGCATCCAACTTCTCTTGGTGGGACATCCATTGCGTCATGCAGGAACACACTGACATCTTCCTTGGGTGCATTTCTGCAGTCTCCGTCCAACCAGGGACTCTTCTTTTGCACCCTATTCTGGGATGGCAGGGGCTCCTTTCCTTCCTGGAACTTCTTCCGACTTATGGACTTGGTCTCCTTTCTTTACAGGTCTTCAGGTCCAGGAATCCACCATTTGTTGTTTGCATTCTTGCTTGGTTCTTGCAATAACTCTAATCACAACTTGCAGTGTGTCCTAAGGAAACTTGTAGTAATTTACTCCTACTTTCCTGGGCTCTGGGGTGGGGTATTTTACTTATTGTTGCTGTATTCTTACTCTCCCAGTGATTCTCTACACACTACACTTGTCTAGGGGGAATTTGTGATTCGCATTCCACTTTCTCAGTATATGGTTTGTGTTGCCCCTAGACCTAATTTCTCCCTTTGTATTCTATGGCATTTCCTATTGTTTGCACTATCTTATGTCTAGTTACTTACCTTATTTTGGTGTCTAGTGTATATATTGTGTATAATACTTACCTCCAGAAGGAGTATTGCCTCTAGGATATTTTTGGCCTTGAGTCACCTAAATAAACTACCTTTTTTTTGGTAACACTGAGTATTGTCTTTACGTGTGTATAGGTATTGTGTAACTATGAGTGGTATTGCAGGAGCTTTGCATGTCTCCTAGTTCAGCCTAAGCTGCTCTGCTATAGCTACCTCTGTCAGCCTAAGCTGCTAGAACACTACTACATTTCACTAATAAGGGATAACTGTACCTGGTGTAAGGTGTAAGATCCAAAGGTACCCCCTAAAACCAGGCCAGCCTCTTACACCATCTAAGAGTGCATTTTTCAGAACATGATAGTTGTCTGAGTCATCCTCTCCGACAATACGGAGCCTGTCTCTCCCCTTGCCAGTGAAAGACAAAAACAGGATAGCAGCCCACTGTGCTTGAGGGACCCTCTGAACTTTACAGGCCCTCTCAAGTGCAGCAAACCACTTATACATTTCATCCCCATCCTTGTAAGGGGGAACAACCTTGTGCAGATTTCTGGAATCAAATGTATATTCTCTAACACTGGAGTTCCTGAAATTATTGCTGCCGCCACCATGGGGAACTAACTGTTGCTGCTGTAGCCTGGCCTCTTCCAACCTCAGCTTTCTGACTTCCCTATCTAGGGACTGGTCCTCAGGGTTGGATATGTGTGCACCTCTGAGACAGAAGGGACATGGGAATTGGCAGAGGCAGATCTTTCCCTAACTTGAGTAACTCAAGTTACCTGGCCTCTAGGTGAGAAGGGTGCCCTACTCGTGTGTGACCCCTTACCACTACCAACTACACTAGGAGGTTTGTTGATGAAAAGATCTGTGGAAGGACCCTCTTCAGGATCTTCAAAATGCTCTCCTGAATCTACCTGTTTGGAATCTTCCTCTACCTCCACCTCTGAGAGTACCTGACCAGTGGTATGTCCCTGGTCATCCTGCAGGGGGAGATTTAAGAGAAATTCCTTGTTGGGGTTCATCCCAATCCCTAAACTTCTTTCTATGCAGAGACCCCTCAAACTGTTGAAATTTCATAAGTTGTCTTTATCACCCTGGGGGTAGCCTCTACACCAGACATAGGCCCTCATTCTGACCTTGGCGGTCTTTTCGCAAGACCGCCGAGTTACCGCCGCGGTAAAGACCGCCGACCGCGGCGGTATGCCGCTGCGCGTATTCCGACCGCTGGGAGCGTTCCGCCGGAATACCGCCAGCAGCCACACTGGCGGTCGGCGGGAAAGTGGAGACTGGTCAACCTCCACCGCCACGCCAGCAGAACACCGCCCCCAGAATTACGACCCACATTTCTGTGTGGCGGTCTTCTGTTGGCGGTCTTCTGTTGGCGGTCACGTCCCTATGGCTCCCTTCGCCTCCCGGAGGACCAACGCACAAGGTAAGTTGATCGTCCGTGAGGGGAGGGGGTGGGGGGGTGTTGTGTGATGTGTGCGTGCATGGGGGTGTGCGTGGGAGTGTGTAGAGGGGGTGTGTGAGTGCGTGCATGCGGGCGGGGAGTGCTGCTGTGCCTATGGGCAATGTGTGTAGTTCGGCGGGTGCGCATGTCGGCATGTATGTGTGCGGGTATGTGTCCCCGTTGTGTATGTGTGTGTGTAGGGGGTGTGTATATGTGCATGTTGGGGGTGTGTGCATGTCGGGGTGCATGTATGTGCATGTCGGGGTGGGGGTGGGGAGGGGGTTCGTACCACCTCTGGGGGGTGGCAGGGGGGTGGAGGGTGTGGGGGGAGGACTCGGGGGGGCAGTGGGGGGTGGGGGAGACCCCTATCAGTGCCAGGGAAGGAATTCCCTGGCCCGATAGTGCCTACCGCCATGGTTCGCATGGCGGTTCCCGAACGCAAGAAACCGCGGCGGTAAGCAGGGTCATGATAGCGTTGGCGGTCTTGGGTCGACCGCCGGACCGGAGTGCGCAGACTCCAGCCCGTCGGTCATGACCGCCGTGGCTGTCGGAGTGGGGAAGTGGCGGTCGGTCGCGGCGGTGACCGCCGCGGTCAGAATGCCATTTTTAATACCGCCGGTCTGTTCGCGGTCCGACCGCCGCCTCTCCGCCGACCGCCAAGGTCAGAATGAGGGCCATAGTGACAGAAAGAGGTTAGGGAAAACAGTAAAAAGTTAGGAACCTATTTGGCCTAACATTTTAGAGAAAATAAAAACTTTTCTGAAACTTCTGAAACTTTTAGAAAGTTTTAAAGAACTTTTTCGAAAGTGAAAAATGGCTACTAGGTAAACTATTTATAGCTTTAAGTATTGGAGTATACTTTTCTTGTGAAAAACACTAGTAGCAAAGCAGTAAAACAACTTCTAGTACTTATCCCACTGCTGTACCACCAATGTCGGAGGCTGGCCTGGTTTGTAGAGGGTACCTAAGGTACTTACCCTATATACCAGGTCCAGTTATCCCTTGTTAGTGAAATGTAGGCAGTGTTCTAGCAGCTTAGGCTGTCTAGAGGTAGCTGTCGCTGAGCAGCTTATTCTGAACTAGGAGACATGCAAAGTTCCTGCAATACCACTTTAGTTACACAGTAGTTATACACAATAAAAGACAATACTCAGTGTTACCAAAAATAAAGGTACCCTATTTTAGTAACTGTTAGACTTTTCATCCTTGGTGTGCTTGCCTTTAACTTTTTGCCTCTGTTTCACAGGTTGTTGATGTGTTCTGGACTCTGTTTTTAATGTTTTTGTTACTCTGGGCACTTTACCACTGCTAACCAGTGCTAAAGTGCAAATGCTCCTATGCAAAATGTGTATGCAATTGGTTCATCCATAATTGGCATATTTGATTTACTAGTAAGTCTCTAGTACAGTGCACCAGAGGTGTCTAGGGCATGTAAATCAAATGCCACTAGTGGGACTGCAGCACTGGTTGTACCACCCACATTAGTAGCTCTGTAAACATGGCTCAGACCTGCCATGCAGTGTCTGTGTGTGCAGTTTTTAACTGTAAATTTGACTTTGCAAGTGTACTCACTTGCCAGGCCTAAACCTTCCCTTTTCATACCTGTAAGGCACCCCTAAGGTAGGCCTTAGGTAGGCCCAAGGGCAGGATGCAGTGTATGGTTAAGGTAGGAAATATAGGCCCTCATTACAACCCTGGCGGTCGGTGTAAAAGCAACAGTAACACTGGCAACAGGCCGGCAGGAAAAGAATTACATAACCGCCATGGAAAACCACCACTTTTACAAATCGACAGCCAGGGGGGTAACGAACGCTGGGCTGGAGACTTTGGTCTCCAGCCCCGCGGGCGTCACTAGACTGCCGGCGGTATCAGGACCCCGCATACCGCCATGGAGTTTGTGGGATTTTCTTCAGCCACGAAATCCATGGCGGTAGGCACTATCAGTGCCAGGGAATTCGTTCATTGGCACTGATTGGGGTCTCCCCATCCCCTGAGTCCTCCCCCAACACACATGACCCCCCTACCATCCCCCAAAAGTAGAAGGACCCCCTCCAAACCTCCGCCGCCCCACAGAAAAACCCAGACACACCCCCCACACCCTCCAACATGCACGCTCACACCACTCATACACATATACGCACACATACATACACACATGCACATAGACATATACGTCACATTTCCAATACACACAATACACCCCTGCATGCATACACACACTCACACAACCCCTCTACACACTCACACGCACACCCCCATGCATGCACAAAACACACAAAACTCCCCCACGCCCCTCCTTAACGGAGGATCACCTTACCTGTTCCGGTAATCCTCTGGGAGGGAACGAGATCCATGGGGGCTGCTCCACCGCCCGCACCCCGTCAACAGAACACCACCACGCCGAATCCTGGGACGTGACTCGGTGGGCGGTGTTCTGATGATGTGGAGGTGGAGCAGCCTCCACTTCACCGCCGACCGCCAGTATGGTTGCTGGCAGCTCTCCGTCCGGAAAAGGGCAGAAGCTGCCAGCAGTAATGATACGGTTGGCAGAAGACCGCCACCACTGGCGGTCTTTGGCCCGGAGTAATCTCGGAGGTGTTCGAAATAGACCGCCGAGGTTGAAATGAGGGCCATAGTAATGAGATTTATATGTCCGGACAGTGAAATACTGCTAAATTTGTTTTTCACTGTTGCAAGGCCTGTCCCTTCCATAGGTTAACATGGGGGCTACCTTTAAATATGATTAAAGTGTAGATTCCCTTTGGGAGCGGATAGATATGTGGAGTTTGGGGTCTCTGAGCTCACAGTTTAAAAATACATCTTTTAGTAAAGTTGATTTTAAGATTGTTTGTTTGAAAATGCCATGTTTAGAAAGTGAGTATTTTCTTGCTTAAGCCATTTCTGTGACTCTGCCTGTTTGTGGATTCCCTGTCTGGGTCAGTTTGACAGTTGGGCTGGTTGCACCTCTCACTAGACAGTGACACAAAGGGAGCTGGGGTGTAGCCTGCATATCCTGATGAGCCATCTGTGCTAGGAGGGAGGGGAGCAGTGGTCACTTACATCTGAAAGGGCTGTGCCTGCCCCCAAACAATGCAGTCTCCAACCCCCTGGTGTGTGTCTGGGGCCTGGCCTGGGCGAGGCAGGATTTCACAAACAAGAGAGACTTTCCTTTGAAGTAAGCCTACTTCAAAGGCGAAATGGGTATAAGAAGGGCACCCAAAACCACAGACTTTAGAACACTTCTGAAAACCAAGAGGAACCTCTGCCTGGAGAAGAGCTGAAGAGCTGAGGAAGAAGAGCTGCCCTCCCTGTGACTGGGCTTCGAGAAGTTATTGTGCAGTTGCTGCTTCTGCCTGTGCTAGAGGACAAAGACTGGACTTGTGTTGCCTTCCTTCTTGTGATGATCTCCAAGGGCTTAATTTAGAGCTTACCTCTTGTTGTTTCAAGTCTCAGGGACAGCAAAGCCTTCTCTCTGCCAGCACCTGGAGCCTCTGGAGAGACTCCTACTCTGCCAAGTGGTGCCCATCCAGTTCCTGGGGCTCTGAGAAGTTGGCACCCCAAGAGTGAGAAATCCACACACAGACCGCTGTGTAGGGTAAAGATCAACACAACTCCGATCTGCGGCTGAAAAATCGGCACGCCGCCGGCTTCGTGGATGAAAATAGACACTCGCCTGCAACGCGACTGGAAGATCGATGCCCATGTCTGGAGAAACGACACGCAGCATCCCTGACGCTGCATAGTTTTCGGACCATTGTGCTGCTGAATTTCTGACGCAAACACCGCTGGGCACATAAATATGGCGCAAGGCCTGTCCGGATCCGAGAGTGCTGACCGGATCGACGCATCGCTATCCTGCCGGGAGAAGAAACGACGCACGCTGACCCGACTAAAGGAGAAATGACGCAAGGTCTCACTCGTGAGTGAAATCGACGCATCACAAGCCCTTTTTGACGCACACTCGCTCGTGCAGGGTTATTTTTGACGCACCCAAGGTACTTTTTCACGCTAACAACGTTAGCGTTGTGTTTAAAACTACATGAAAACTCTTTTGGTTTTTAATTGATAACTTGACTTGTGTATTGTGGAAGTTTGTCATTTTGGTCTTGTTTTGTTAGTGAAGTTAAGTCTGCTGCTCGTGCCAAGCTACCCAGGGGGTGAGCGGGGGTTAGCTGAGGGTGATTCTCTTTTACCCTGACTAGAGTGAGGGTCCTTGCTTAGACAGGGGGTAACCTGACTGCCAACCAAAGACCCAATTTTTAACAGTGGTGATCATCGGTTGGGATTGGACTTGTATTTGTACTTGAAATACAGTGATTAAGTGTACACTACTGTTTTGAGTGCAGACCGCTACATGATCACATACTTCTTGTCTTGTGATTTTTGCTTTTTCTCTTTTTCTTGGATTTTTCTCTACATCCATTTTTGTGGTAATCTTTGATTTACTTCTGAACTTCATTTGGGAACTTGTTTTCTGCCTTTTGGAACTTTTCACTTTTGTTGACTTTTTATTATGTCCCAATCTGGAGATTCATCAGTTGGACCGGCTTTTGATCTACAGATATTAGCGAGCTATACAAAGGCTCAGTTGAAGCAGTTCTGTAAAAGTTTTGACCATCCCATTAAGAGCTCATCCAAGAAGGAGGAGCTGCAAAAGGCGCTGAGGGCTTGGGTGCCAGCCAAGAGCACTGAAGGGTACATGGAGGATGAGGAGGAGGAAGAGCATTCCATATACAATGGTATTGTGGGTGTGCCTGTTATGTCTAAGGAGAGGGTCTCCAGGGTGGGTAGCAGTGTCTCATCTAAGGGTCTGACCCCTGAAGAGTTGCAGACAGACAGGTAGAGAGGGAGCACCAGAGGGAGTTGGAGAAAATGAGGATGGCCATAGAGGAGAAAAAGTTGTGTTGGCTCATGAGCTCAGCTTGAGGGTACTGGATCAGCGGAGCCAGTCTAGTAGGGATGGTGGCAGCCACATCACAGTGCAGCCTGAGAGGAGGGTGCGCATTCCTAAAGATCTTGTGAAGGATTACAAAAGGGAGGACAACATATACTTGTGGTTTAAGGGGTATGAGTCTGCTCTCCACATGAATCTGGTTCCGGAAGCTCAATGGGGAGCAGATCTGTGGAAGCACTTTGAGGTAGACGGGTGGAATACTCTGACAGCCTTAGGGGATGCTCAGAATCTCACCTACACTATCATGAAGGATGCGCTACTCACAAGGTATGGTCTCACCCCTGAGCAGTATAAGGATAGGTTTAGGTACTATAAGAAGAAGGAATCCCAAACATGGTTGGAATGTGTTGATTCTTATTGCAGGTCACTGGATGGTTGGGTGAAGGGCAGTAAGGTAACTACGTATGACGGGCTTAACAATCTGATTGCTTGGGAGCACCTGTACAGTTTATGTTTTCCAGAGCTGCGCCAGCACCTGATTTACAGCAAGCTGACTGATCCCAGGAAGCTTGCGCAGGAAGCGAACCGCTGAGAGAGCACCAGGGTCTGAAAGAGGTATGGGGGAGACCATGCCAAGGGTGGGCAGGGTGCCTGTCAGAAGAAAGGGGGGTAAGGGTAAATAGGGGGAGTTCTTGAAAGTGCCCTAAACTGATTCCCAGTGTAAGGATTCCCAGCCCCCCAGTGAGAAGACACCATGGTTCTCCAAAGTGAAGCCAGTGGCAGGTGGTCCCCACGTAAATGTTGTGCATGTGACCAAGTGGGTCATGTGGGGGGGACCCAAAATGCACCGACAGTACACCAGCACCCACTGGTGCGCAGCCCCAGGGTTTGGCTAGTGTAGCGCTGTGGGAGGAGTTGGTTCCAGGTGGGTTGGAGCCAGCCGAGATGACCCTTGTCTCACAAGGGGACAGTGAGATGGTCCAGAGAACCCTCATGCCTGAGCACACTAAAAAGTACAGGCAGTGGGTGACCATCAATGGACAGAGGGTGGAAGCTCTGAGAGACACAGGAGCCAGTGAGACTACAGTGAGGAGTCAGTTGGAGTCTGAAAACCAGATTGATCCCCAGGTACTTTACCGAGTAGTTGCAGTGGACAAGTCTGAGTGCCTATGCAGAGTGGTGCAGATTCCCTTTGAATGGGGGGGTCTCAGGTTCCTTGACGGCAGCTGTGAGTCCAACCATGCCTGTAGATTGTTTGCTAGGCATTGAACTGGAGGATTCTCCTTGGAAGGAGGTTGAACACAGGTCTTACTTGGAGATGTTGGGTCTGCCTGGGTGGATAAGCGGATCCACCCGATAAATGGCAGTCTGTCAGGGTTGTCAAGAGCCCCTGGAGCCTGAAACAGGGGCCCAGGGGACTGCCAAGAAGAGGAAGGACAGGAGGTGCGGGAAACCGGCCCCAGAAGTTCCCACCATCCGGGAGGAGGCAGAGCCTGAGGGTGACCCACCCGAGCCTACAGGGGAACAGGTTGCTGAACTGGGTGAGGTCCCTGAGCTGTCGCAGTGGCAGCAGGCAGGGCGACCCACCAGGGTAGCATTTTGTGCAGCACAGGGGACATGCCCTACTCTGGAGGGTTTGCGGCAGCAGGCTGCAGACCAGGTGGTTGGCAAGGAGCTAGATTCGCACCTGATCTATTGGGAGGATGACCTCCTGTACAGTGAGTCTAGGGTTCCTGAGCCTGGGTCAGCCCATGTGCTGGTGGTACCCCAGTGATTCAGAGCCTTCCTACTGGGTTTGGCTCATTATGTGCCTTTAGCTGGACATTTGGGGAAAGACAAGACCTTTGAGAGGCTTGTCCTCCACTTTTACTGGCCCCTAATGCGCAGGCACTTGGATTGCAGGTCTTGCCAGACTTGTCAGTCAAGTGGCAAGAGTGGGGGGAAATGTGAGGCTCCCTTCCAACATTTACCTGTTGTCAGTACTCCCTTTGAGAGGGTAGGGATTGACATTGTGAGGCCTCTGGATCCCAAGACAGTCATGGGCAACAGGTTTATCCTGGTCTTAGTGGACAATGCCACTCGATACCCAGAACCCATTCCTTTGAGGTCAATCACTTCCCCTGTGGTGGGTCGTGCTTTGATGGGGGTTTTTACCTGCATGGAGTTCCCCAAGGAAGTGATATCTGATAGAGGTACCAACTTCATATCCACTTATATGAAGTCTCTGTGGAAGGAGTGTGGGGTAACCTACAAGTTCACCACTCCTTCCCAACCCCAAAGTAATGGTCTGGTTGAGAGATTCAACCGCACATTGATAGGCATGATTATGGGCCTGTCAGAGCCCTTGAAGCGGAAGTGGGACGTCCTATTGCCCTGCCTTCTGTTCGCCTACAGGGAGGTGCCTCAAATGGGACCTGGGTTTAGTCCCTTTGAGCTGATCTGTGGCCACCGTGTGAGGGGACCTTTAAGTCTGGTCAAGGAGGCTTTGGAAAAAGCTCCTAGTAAACCCCCCCCCAGAATGTATTCAGTTACATTCTGGCTCTGAGAAACCAGACTGCCTGCTTCAGGAGTCTCGCGCAGGAGAACCTGGAAGCAGCCAGGAGGACATGAAACGCTGGTATAACCCGAATACCTTTCTGTTCGAGTTTGAGTGTGGGTGATGGCACTAGTGGAGCCTAGGGTGCTCCAGGACAAGTGGACTGGGCCATTTGAGGTGGTGGAGCGCAAGAGTGAAGTCACCTACCTGGTGGACTTGCAGCCTCCAAGGAACCCTTTAAGGGTCCTGCATGTCAACCTCCTCAAGCCACACTTTGAGCGGACTGAACTGTCCATGCTCCTCACAACAGATGATGGGGTGGAGGAGTAAAGTAAGTCTCTTCCTGACCTCCTGTCTGCAGGAGAATAAGATGGGTCTGTGGAGGGAGTGATCCCCTCCCTGACTGAGGAGCAGCAGGGTAACTGTTGCCACGTGTTGGGACAGTTTGCCTCACTGTTTTCCCTGATCCCAGGAGTCACACACTTGTGCACACATGATGTGGACACTGGGGACAGTACACCCATTAAACAAAAGGTTTACAGGGTGACTGACAGGGTCAGGGCTTGCTTTAAGGATGGAGTATCCACAATTTAACCCTAGGGGCTATTGAGCATTCCAGCAGTCCTTGGGCCAGCCCAGTGGCACTGGTCCCAAAAGCTGCTGCACCAGGTGCCAATCCAGAACTCAGGTTCTTTGTGGACTACCGGGGTCTCAATGCGGTCAGCAAGACTGACACAAACCTCATCCCCCGAGCTGATGAGCTCATAGACAGGTTGGGAGCTGCCCAGAACCTCAGCACGTTTGACTTAACGTCTGGGTATTGGAAGATTGCCTTAACTGACGGTGCCAAGGAGACGTCAGCATTTTATACCCCAGATGAACACTTTCAATTTAAAGTGATGCCATTTGGAATGGAGAATGCCCCTGCCACCTTTCACAGGTTGGTCAACCAGGTATTGCCTGGGCTGGATGAGTTCAGTGCCACCTACCTGGATGACACTGCTGTGTTTAGTTCCACATGGAAGGAACACCTGCAACACCTCTGGAGACTGTTAGAGGCCCTGCAGAAGGCAAGCCTCACTATTAAGGCAACCAAGTGCCAAATAGGGCAAGGTTATGTGGTGTACTTGGGACACCAGGTGGGGAGTGGCCTGGTGGCACCCCTACAGCCAAAGATTGATACCATTCTGGCTTGGGAGCCTCCCAAGACCCAAACTGAAGTGGGAGCCTTCTCAGGTCTCACAGGATACTACAGGAGGTTTGTCAATGGGTATGGTACCATTGTTACCCCCTTGACTGAGTTGACTTCTAAGAAGCAACCCAGGAAAGTGATCTGGACAGAGGCTTGCCAGAACGCTTTTGATGCCCTGAAGGCTGCTATATGCACAGCACCTGTGCTGAAGGCACCTGACTACTCCAAGGAGTTTGTTGTGCAAACAGACGCCTCAGAGCATGGTATTGGAGCAGTACTCTCACAGCTTGATGAAGAGGGCCTAGATCAACCCATAGCCTAAATTAGCAGGAGGTTACTTCCTAGGGAACGTAGGTGGAGTGCCATGGAACGTGAAGCGTTTGCTGTGGTCTGGGCGCTGAGGAAGCTAAGACCCTACTTGTTTGGGACTCACTTCCAGGTTCAGACCGACCACAGACCCCTCAGATCGTTAATTCAGATGAGGGGTGAGAATCCAAAACTGTTGATGTGGTCCAATTCCCTACAGGGGATGGACTTTACAGTGGAACACCGTCCTGGTACAGAACACCCCCATTCTGATGGTCTTTCCAGATTCTTCCACCTTAATGATGATAACTCCCATGAGGTTAGGTAGTTGCTCCCCACTTTCAGCTGGGGGGACATGTGTTAGACATGTGTTAGACTTTTCATCATTGGCATGGTCTCCCTTAACTTTTTGCATCTGTTTCCCAGGTTGTTGATGTGTGCTGGACTCTGTTTCTACTGTTTTTGTTACTCTGGGCACTTTACCACTGCTAACCAGTGCTAAAGTGCAAGTGCTCCTATACAAAATGTGTATGTAATTGGTTCATCCATTATTGGTATATTTTATTTACTAGTAAGTCCCTGGTACAGTGCACTAGAGGTGCCCAGGGCCTGTAAATCAAATTCTACTAGTAGGTCTGCAACACTCATTGTGCCACCCACATTAGTTGCTCTGTAAACATGGCTCAGACCTGCCACTGCAGTGTCTGTGTGTGCAATTTTAAACTGTAAATTAGACTTGGCAAATGTACCCACTTGCCAGGCCTAACCATTCCCTTTCCTTACATGTAAGGCACCCCTAAGGTAGTCCCTAGATAGCTCCAAGCGCAGAGTGCAGTGTATGGTTAAGGTAGGACATTTAGGCCCTCATTCTGGCCCTGGCGGTTTGAAACCGCCAGGGCAGAGGGCCGCGGAAGCACCGCCAACAGGCTGGTGGTGCTTCATGGGCAATTCTGACCGCGGCGGTAAAGCCGCGGTCAGAAAAGGGGAACCGGCGGTTTCCTGCCGGTTTACCCCTGGCCCAGGGAATCCTCCATGGGGGCGCTGCTTGCAGCGCCGCCATGGGGATTCCGACCCCCTTCCCGCCAGCCTGTTTCAGAACCAGGCTGGCGGGAACGGGTGTCGTGGGGCCCCCTAACAGGGCCCCACAAAGATTTTCAGTGTCTGCTTTGCAGACACTGAAAATCGAGACGGGTGCCACTGCACCCGTCGCACCCCTGCAAATCCGCCGGCTCCATTTGGAGCCGGCTTCCTCTTTGCAGAGGCTTTCCCGCTGGGCCGGCGGGCGATCTTTTGAAGATCGCCTGCCGGCCCAGCGGGAAAGTTGTTATGACCCCCGCGGTCATTTGACCGCGGTGCGGTCTTTTGGAGGTTTCCGCCCGCCGCCTGCCAGGGTCGGAATGACCCCCTTAGTAATGTGTTTTATATGTCCTGACAGTGAAATACTGCTAAATTCATTTTTCACTGTTGCAAGACCTGCCCCTCTCATAGGTTAACATGGGGGTTACCTATAAATATGATTAAAGTGTAGATTCCCATTGGGAGCGGATAGATATGCGGAGTCTAGTGTGTCTGAGCTCACAATTTAAAAATAAATCTTTTAGTACAGTTGATTTTAAGATTGTGTGTTTGAAAATGCCACTTTTAGAAAGTGAGCATTTTCTTGCTTAAGCCATTTCTGTGACTCTGCCTGTTTGTGGATTCCCTGTCTGGGTGAGTTTGACAGTTGGGCTGGTTGTACCTCTCACTAGACAGTGACACAAAGGGAGCTGGGGTGTAGTCTGCATGTCCTGATGAGCCATCTGTGCTAGGAGGGAGAGGAGGAGTGGTCACTCACACCTGAAAGGGCTGTGCAGGCCTTCACACAATGCAGTCTCCAAATCTCTGGTGTGTGTCTGGGGCCTGGCCTGGGGAAGGCAGGATTTCACAAACAAGAGAGACTTTCCTTAGAAATAAGCTTACTTCAAAGGGAAAAATGGGTATAAGAAGGGTACCCAAAACCACAGACTTTCGAACACTTCTGGAAACCAAGAGGAACCTGTCTGGAGCTGCCCTGCCTGTGACTGTGCTTTGTGGAGCTATCCTGCAGTTTCTGCTTCTGCCTGTGCTAGAGGACAAAGACTGAACTTTGTGTTGGCTTCCTTCTTGTGAAGATCTCCAAGGGCTTGATTTAGAGGTTGCCTCCTGTTGTTTGAAGTGTCAGAGGCAGCAAAGACTTCTCTCTGCCAGCACCTGGAGCCTCTGGAGAGACTCCTACTCTGCCAAGTTGTGCCCATCCAGTTCCTGGGGCCCTGAAGAGAGAACCTGGCGGCCGGGGAAAAGGTCGATGTGCCTCCGATCTGCAGCTGAAAAATCGACACACCACTGGCTTTGCGGCTGAAAATCGATGCTCGCCAGCAACGCAACCAGAAGATCGATGCCCGCGGCTGGAGAAACAGCATGCAGCATCTCTGACGGAGGCTGGTGCGATCGCAACCCGTGCTGCGTGGTTTTTGGACCATTGTGCGACTGAATTTCTGACGCAAACACCGCTGGGTGTGTAAAAACGACACAAGGCCTGCCCGGACCTGAAGTGCTGACCGGATTGACGCATCGCTTCCCTGCGGGAAGAAGAAATGATGCAAACCGACCCAACTAAAGGAGAAATGATGCAAGGTCTCGCTCGCAAGTGAAATCAACCCATCACAAGCCCTTTTTGATGCACATTCGCCCGTGCTGCGACCGCCGCCCGCCAATCTAGGAATGAGGGCCTATATCCTTAGTGGAATAGGAAAAGTCTCTAAATTGTAACTGCCAAACTCACAAGGTACTCTGATAGCATCTCTAAGGCTAAAAGGAAAGGTCTCCAGCTCATCACCAAAACCACTGGTTTTTATACACATTTTACTCTTAGGTAATAAGCAAGACTACAAAGTGGGCATAGCTTTACTAGTGCTAACACATATGGAGCATATTAGAATCATGACCTTAATAATATTAATTATAACACTAACTCATTTCTATGGCAAAGGAAATCTTCTATCAGCTTCCATAGCACAGTCCGGAGATGCACAACACAATACAAAACATGTTTTAAACAAAGGATGATACACAAGTGTCCTCGTAGGCCTACATCATAACTTCTAGCAGAAGTGTCCTTCGGAAAGTTACATTAGGAAATGAAAAAAGTTTCTTTCACAAATCACACTCTAAGGAAAATAATCAACTGTGTCACAGTGTCCTGTGCTCTTTAAAGACTCTGCGAAGAGAAAACATGCAGCGAGACATTGATTCAGAGGTGTAATGAGGAGGAGGAAGATGAACAGAACAACAAAACAGCATCCATTTTACTAAAATGGTGTCTCTAAAAAATTGTGGTATAACTAGGCTATGTTAATAGGCACACTTTTAAACCTCGAAATAAAATAGCTTTAAATGCAACATTCATAAATTATCGGTCACAGCTATATTCATCGTAAAAATCATAAACATTCTAAAATAATTTGTCAACCAAAAGTGCACAATTAGAAAAAGCTTCCACACTGGCCTCCCACCACTAACATGGATGTTAGGGTTTAAACTGGAAATTTGACCTGTCAAAATAGGCCCTATGACATGCCTAGACCCTCCTTTTAAATATGAATAAGTCTTCCCTAGGTAGGTATTTAACAACTACAAGGTAGGGTGCATTATATTTCAAAGTATGATATGCAAAAGGTTGCTTTTAAACACATCCTTACAGTGACAATGCCCTAAAAGCTATTTTCACTCTAGCGAGGTTAACTGTTCCATAGGAAAGAAATAGGATACATTATTAGAAGTGAATAATAAAATCTCTGCGTAGGAACCACATAAAAAGTTAATTGTTCGACTATTTATTACAAGCTAAATTAATTGGAAAAGTTGGAATCATAATAAATATTTAACAAAAGTTATTTTTAAAAAGCCACCTGGAGCCCACCCAAACTATCTAGAATCCCAATTGTCTGAACTTCTAACTGCTACCCATGAGCTGAATAGCTCTTTGATGAGGTATTTATTAGCTCCCAGAGTTGACACAAAGGCCTTGGATGTGGAGAGAGGTTGACCTTCCTTTCTCAGGATGGTCTGGGAGCTGGTCCCAGCCTTTGCATATCTTCAAAAAATACCTACCACATTCATTGGCAGATGTACCTTGCACCTGGGCCGATTTCTATTTATTCTTCCTCGCCAGCCAAGGTTCAATCACAGTGGGAGAGGAGCTGCCCCAGAACAAGTTAACTTGTCCACAGAGGAGGGAGGTGCTTATTTCCATGGCCATACGTCTATTGTGGGCACAAAAGCTCTGCAAAGGGAAAGGTTCTGCCATGTTAGATTTAGGGAGCAAAGGGCACGCTGGGATTGTTTGCAGTAGGGCACAAATGGACTTCTGAAAAAGTGGGTAGGATTATCCATAGGAACAGTTTCCCTATTGATCAAAGAGGGATCAGGATTCACTCCCACCCATAGGCAAGTGCTAGGCATAAATGTGGCACCTCTGGGCACCCTCATCAGAACATTATCGGACCTGTGGAAGTCAGAAGAAGGCTTTTCCTGGCGAATATGTGACAGAACAACTAGGTCCTAAACAACTATAGCCTAAACCACTACTGCTAAACAACTAAAAAGTCTCTACAACTAAGCACTGAACAACTACTGTCTGAACAACTACTGTGTCTGAATAACAATTGCCTGAACAACTAATATATATATATATATTCTAAACAACTAATAAACCATAAAAACCAAAAGGAAAACCTTACCTTAAAATTAGTTGTTCAGGCAATTGTTATTCAGACACAGTAGTTGTTCAGACAGTAGTTGTTCAGTACTTAGTTGTAGAGACTTTTTAGTTGTTTAGCAGTAGTGGTTCAGGCAAGTAGTGGTTTAGACCTAGTTGTTCAGGATGTTTCCCTTTCCCGGCTACTGAAATCCATGCAGATAACCCTAATGGCTGGAACTACCACAACCTGTACACAGGACAAAAAAGAGGACTCTAAAGGTAAGTTAGATGGCATCCTCTTAAGCTACTGTGATATAAAAGCTGCAAGAAACACATTTACCTGAAGGACCCTAGCTGACCAGTTTCAACTGGACCTGTCCTGGACCCTGATGGTAGCTTTGGTTGGAGTAAGCACTAATCATCAAGTGGTGTCCCCTAGGTCCTGGGTCCTTGGTTGGTGTGAGGGTGTACTTCTTTCCCCAAATTGCAAGAAGTATGACTTAGATGATGACCCATCGATGACCAACTTATGCACCGTAAGAATTTTTCAGTCAACAGTTACACTTTTTCCCTGGACAAACTTAGTCCATGTATCTGACTAATGATCAATCATGGTCAGGCCTAACCTCTGACTTTGACCAGGTCTAGTGTGACCAGAAACCCACTGTTGGAGTTTTATGGCTGTTGGTGCGATTTGTGTGCCACAGACATCCATGTGTATCCAGCAAATCACAATTAATAATACTGTTAAAATAGCTCAGGTGAATAATGCACTTTCTGGAGATACCAACATGTGTAATCTCTGCAGGTTTAACTTTAATGGTTAACATATATGCTTTATAATATTGCATGTAACATCAAGGCCACACATTTGCAGTATGTGTATGATAGCTTGGTGGGTTAATGCACTGTTTGAGAAATCGTTATGTAGACTATAAGTCTAAAGTTACAATGATGGAAAAGTAGATGAGAGCATTATGAGTGAGCTGCAAACAACTGTATGTAGTCAGCCAGGAACGGAAACTGCTGTTCTAAGGTTTGTTTTCGGGCATTACACTCCTAATTAGTGCCAAAAAGAATTCAGTATATGGCTGGCACAATGGTTCAAGGAGTTGAATGCTCGCTGATGAGACATGTTGTGATCTGCTACTCACAGTTTGAATCTTGGCAAGGCTGACTCAGCCGCCCATTATTCCAAGGTAGGTAAGTTAGAGACTATTAAATTAGGTGATAGAAAAACTATTTATTTAGAGCAGTTAAAACTGTCATACATGCAGTAGGGGGAAACAGCATTTTTTGCTATATAATGTTTTATTACTAATGTATTTACACCATGGAAAGACATACTTGAGATCTCTACAGAATTTTCAGACCTGCATATCTTAATGAAGAACAAAGTTCAAGATAATCACAGCTGTGTATCTCTTGATATCTTCTAAAATGACAAGCAGTGAGTGAGGAGCAGAAGTGTGATGTTCCAGCTGTGCTCTATTTGCCATGTTTGAACTACTATGCGAGCTTTCAGCCCTGAAGCAACGCTGACAAAAGGATGTATCATTTGTCTATGAGTTGAGGCTTTTGTATTCATATAGAGCTTGGGAGGGAGAATAAAATTCACATATACACATATACCTCAACAGGCTTCTGTAGAGTACATCTGTCACTCAATAAATATCGACTGTATTTATGTTAGATACAGCATGCTTCTCTTTTTCTGGAAACATTATGATAATCATCTTGGCTAAGCTACTTCAGCCTCCTACCTCTGGCACCTCTCTACCTATCTCTCCCGAGAGCACCCCTCAGCTGTGGCAGCTCTTTGCTACTCTTGATTCCACACACAGTCATGAAAGTGTGCACACAAACATACTATTGCAGCATATATAGAAAACAAATGAAGTAAACATTGGTCTTGACCCCCAAGTGATGTTCCCAAGGTCCTCAGACCATTGGTTGTGTCAAAGTGTACTACTCCTAAAACCCTAAGAAACCTGGAGTTAGATCTGATAGCCTTAGGTTGGTCATCCCCTAACTTTTTGTCTGCCTCCCTCCACTTTTCTGACACTGTTTTGCTGGTTTTAGGACTCTGTGCACTATACCACTGCTAACCAGTGCTAAAGTTCATATATTCTCTCCCTTAAACATGGTTACATTGGTTCCTCCCCAATTGGCATATTTGATGTACTTATAAGTCCCTCTAAAGTGCACTACATGTACCCAGGGCCTGTAAATTAAATGCTACTAGTGGGCCTGCAGCAATGATTGTGCCACCCACATAAGTAGCCCCTTAACCATGTCTCAGGCCTGCAATTGCAAGGCCTGTGTGTGCAGTTTCACTGCCACTTTGACTTGGCATTTAAAGTACTTGGCAAACTCTCATTTTTCTACATTTAAGTCACCCATAAGGTAGGTCCTAGGTAACCCATAGGGCAGAGCGCTATGTAGGTAAAAGCAGGACATGTACATGTGTGTTTTGTATGTCCTAGTAGTGAAAAACTCCTAAGTTTGTTTTCCACTACTTTGAGGCCTGCCCCTTTCACGGATTAGCACTGATACACTTTTTGATTGGTAGACTCTGATTGAAAGTAGTAACCAGGTCATATTTAGAATGCCCATAATGGTAATATAAAGTCATGCTTATTGGTGAGGTTGGATTTTATATTACTATTTTAGAAATGCCACTTTGAGAAAGTGAGCATTTCTCTCCACTTAAAACCATCTGTGCCTTGCAGCCTGTCTCCAATCAAGGTCTGGCCTGTGCTAGTTGACAACTCCCTTGTGCATTTTGTAGGAGGCTGGCCTGGTTTGTAGTGGGTACCCTGGGTACGTACACCTTATACCAGGTCCAGTTATCACTTATTAGTGAAGTTGTAGTGTTCTAGCAGCTTAGGCTGATAGAGGTAGTTATAGAAGAGAAGCTTAGGCTTAACTAGGAGACATGCAAAGCTCATACAATACCACTTATAGTTACACAGTACTTATACCCATGTAAAGACAATACTCAGTGTTACCAAAAATAAAGGTATTTATTTGGGTGATACAGTACCAAAAATATCTTAGAGGCAATACTCCTACTGGAGGTAAGTATTATACACAATATATACACTAGACACCAAAATTAGAGAAGTAAATAGTCATAGAACAATGCAAACAATAGGGAATGCTATAGAATGCAATGGGAGACAATAGGTCTAGGGGCAACAGAAATCATATACTAAGAAAGTGGAATGCGAATCATGAATTCCCCCCTAGATATGTGTAGTGTGTGAAGAATCGCTGGGAGAGTAAGAATACTGTAAAGGTAAGTAAATTTCCCCAACCCAGAGCGCAGAAAAGCAGGAGTAAAGTACTACAAGTTTGCCTAGGACAAACTACACATAGTGATTGGGATTGTGCGGTAACCAACCAAGTCTGCAAACAAAAACTGCTGGATTCCTGGACCTGAAGACCTGCAAAAGAAGGAGACCAAGTCCAGAAGTCAAAAGAAGTTCCAGGAAGGGCAGGAGCCCCTGCCAACCCAGAAGAGGGTGCAAAAGAAGAGTCCCTGGTTTGACGAAGACGGCAGGAATGCACCCTAGGAAGATGCCAGGGGTTCCTGCTTGATGCAGAAGATGGATGCAGACGTGATTTTGTGTTGGAAGTTGCCAACAAGCCTTGGTTATGACAAAAGTGCGTTTTGTGTCAAAATGGCATTAGCTGGACCCAGGAGGGACCTGGGGGCCTCAACTCTGTGTGAGGAGGAAGACGGGGCTCTCAGCACTTCAGAGAGTCCTCAGGATGCCAGGCAGTACCCACGGGAGTCCCAGAACATGGGGACAAAGAAGGTGCAAAATGTGGTTTGTGCAGCACAGAAGGTCCCACGCTGCCGGAGAACAACTCAGCAAGATGAGCGTTGTAGAATAGAGTGCTGGGGACCTGGGCCAGGCTGTGCACAAAGGAATTTAGCAAATAGTGCACAGAGGCCCCAGGAGGTGAAGAAGACGCACTACACAGGGGTACCGTCGCTCTCAAGGAAGGCAAGGTTTTACCTCCTCCAAATTGTGTCAGCAGGACCTCAGGACAGTCTATGTCAATGGTGTACAATATCTGTGTCCTTAGGAGCACGCTCATCACCAGGAGAGGAGTCCAGGTGTACTGGTCGTCATCTTAGAGGGTGCCTGCTGGAGCAGGGGAGTGACTCCATCACCCCACAGGAGATTTCTTCGGTCCTTCTGGTGCAGGGTGAAGACAGGGAGTCCCTAGAGCATGCACACCGTGGAAACTGTTGCAGTTGCTGACTGGAGCTGAAGTTGAAGAGGAAAAGTATCCCCTGTGGATACTTTGTTGCTGTTACAGCAGTTCCTGGAGCAGTCTGCGGTCAATCCGAGGTCAGAGGATGATGAAGTAGTTCCAGAGGATTCCTGAAGAAAACTTGCAAACAGAATCAGAAGAGAACCCACTGGAGAGACCCTAAATAGCACTGAGAGGGGGATCGAGTACCTTATCAGGTAAGAACCTATCAGGAGGGGTCTCTGACATCACCTGCTGGCACTGGTCGCTCAGAGCCCTCCAGAGTGCCCCCACACCTTGCAAAGCAATATGGCTGATGTCTGGGACACACTGGAGGAGCCCTAGGGTGATGATGGACAGGGGAGTGGTCACTCCCCTTTCCTTTGTCCAGTTTTGCACCAGAGCAGGGGAAAAAGAGTCCCTGAACTGGTGTAGACTGGTTAATGCAAGGAGGGCACAATCTGTGCCCTTCAAAGCATTTCCAGAGGCTGGGGAGGCTACCCCTCCCCAGCCTGTAAGACCTATTTCCAAAGGGATAGGGTGTAACTCCCTGCTCTCAGAGGAAATGCTTTGTTCTGCCTTCCTGGGACTGGGCTGCCCAGACCCCAGGAAGGCAGAACCCTGCCTGTGAGGTGGCAGCAGCTGTAGCTGCAGTGCAAGCCTCAGATAACTGGTTGGCAGTACTGGGGGTCCATGGTGGAGCCCCCAGGATGTATGGAATTGGCTCCCCAATACCAGATTTGAAATGGGGGGACAATTCCATGATCTTAGACATGTTTCATGGCCACATTCGGAGTTACCATTCGGAAGCTACATATAGGTATTCACCTATATGTAGTGTCCGCGTGTAATGGGGTCCCCGCACTCATAAACTCCTAGGAAATGGCATTGAAATATGTGGGGGTACCTTTGTTAGTGCAAGAGTTCCCTCACACCTAACCTTCAGCAAGTGAAGGTTGGACATATAGGTGACTTATAAGTTACTTAAGTGCAGTGAAAATGGCTGTGAAATAATGTCTACGTTATTTCACTCAGGCTGCAATGGCAGGCCTGTGCAAGGGTTTGTCTGAGGTCCCTATGGGTGGCAAAAGAAATGCTGGAACCCAAATGCCGTGGGTACCTAGGTACCATATACTAGAGACTTATAAGGGGGGGGTCCAGTGTGCCAATTGAAATTGGTATATGAAGTCACTAGCCCACAGTGACACATTTAAAAGCAGAGAGAGCATAAGAACTGAGGTTCTGATTAGCAGAGCCTCAGTGACACAGTCAAGCACTATACAGACACACACATTAGGCCATAAACTATGAGCACTGGGGTCTTGACCAGGAGGATCCCCGTGAGACAGGCAAAAACATACTGACATACAGGTAAAAATGGTGGTAACATGCCAAGGAAGATGGTATTTTCCTAGACATTTCACCCAGACAACCACATACACAGAACACTCAGTCACATCTGCATTCATCTACATAATGAATAGGTCTTCCTAGGCTGGAAGGGTGGGGGGCCTGACCCTTATATTTCAAAAGTCAGTGGCCTTTTCTTACACAAAGGGACTGATAACCCCGGCCCCACTGGGACCTTGGCAGACAGGACTGGGCTGAAAGGGGAACGTGTGCACTTCTAAACCACTCTTTGAAGTGTCCTCCACTTCAAAGGCATTTTTGGATATATATGCTGGGTCTCTGACCCTATCAGATCAGACATTTTTGGACCTACACCTGCACTCTGTCAGAGGAAGTACCTGGTTGCCCGAAGGACTCATCTGGAATGCTTTGCTGAGAAGGACTGCTGCCCTGCTGGCCTCTGCTGGAAGGACTCTGCCTTCCTCCTAAAGTGCTCTCTAAGTGCTTCTGATGTCTCAGGGCCAACAATGACTTCACCTCTTCAAGTAAATTCTTGTGCATCAAAAATTGGCAGAATGCCTGCAGAAATCAATGCACACCCTGCATCGTGGCTGTGAAGTCGCTGCACCGCCGACTGGAAGGATGCTGCACCAACTTCCAGACGGAAAATTTGTTGCAGTGCCTGCCTTGCAATGGAAAATTTGCACATTGCCTCTGGATCGACCCAGCGCCTGCTCCTTCTACCAATGTGTCAAGGATTTTCAATGCATCATCCCTGGGCATCAAAGTATTCTCGCATCGCAGTGAGGAATGAAGACTGTGTGCATGAAAAACAATGCAACCCCTTCCTGCGTGGAAAGAAATGACACATCGTCTGTGCCGCACCGGAAAGTCTGACACAACACCTTATTTTTCCATGCATCTGCTCCTCTGCAACACTGTGCGTCATTATTTTTTACTCATCCAGGTACTGTGTGTTACAAAGAAACAAGTGTTTATTTCTAAGGATTGATACTCTTTTAAAGAAGTGATATTTCAGCTTGTGCTTATTGGATCTTTGTCGTTTTTACCTTATTTTATTCAGATAAATATTATCTATTTTTCTAAACCTGTGTCGTGTGTTTTTGTAGTGTTTTCACTGTGTTGCTGTATGATTCATTGCACAAATACTTTACACATGCCTTCTAAGTTAAGCATGACTGGTTAGTGCCAAGCTACCAGAGGGTGGCACGGGATAATTTGGATTGTGTTGTGACTTACCCTGGCAAGGTTTGCGGTCCCTACTTGGACATAGGTGTATACTTCTGCCAACTAGAGACCCTGTTTCTAACACCTGGAACATTTGGCTGATTGGCTCAAAAGACTTCCAGGAGACTGGGATAATCTTAGAAAGTCAATCCTCTGAAGATAATTTGAAGATAAGAGTCAGGTTGCTCATTGTAGAAAATTAGGTTATCCGTTGTTTGGCCCGCACAAGTAATAGGCCCACAATTTCCGCTTACTGGGAACCAAGCACCCCCATAGTAGCACTTGACTCTCTAAGGGTAGTGAAGCAGAGTAGTCCAGGGCCTTCTCAGTGGAGGTGATGTGGGCTAGTAGTCAGCATTTTCAGGCACACAAAAGCACTCAATAAAAAATGTCCAGTCACTGCCTTTTCTTTAGAAAAAGAAAAAAATACATTGATTACACACACACAGTACTAAATACTACACACTAATTTACAAATATGTAAATTAGACAGAAAAAAATACCATAGATAACATTGTTCAATGATATTTGACCCCTTAAGATCATAGAAACATTTAGGGTAAGTCTGTTGGATTGGGCAAATTTTCAAGATCAACAATCCACATGATAAAAATACCATCAGTTTGTACACAAATGCAATAATCCATAATAACGGTATGTAAATGTACTTATCGACATTAATATAGCATGTTCCCCTTGATCAATAATCACTGTCAGCATTATTACATAAATAAAGCATTTTATAACACACAAAACATGTCTGTGCTTTTCCTATACTTTAACGTTACATAAGGTCAATCATAAAAGCAGTCTGTAGAAGCATCGCTTTTTGATCACAAAATGCTATAAAAGCAGCCTCTAGAGGGTCATTTGACAAGCCCTTGAAGAGAGCTGCCTTCTCAGCTGTATAGTAGAAGCACCAGTCTTGGGAATGTTTTTAAAAGTTGAGTGAAAATCCCAAAGGACCACGGTTAGCTTGACCCAACAAACATAGGGTAAATTCTCAGATATTGTTCCCAGGAGAAAGCTGATACCCTTCTGCAGCCCCCACAACACTGTTCAAATTTTGTTGGGAGTGCCCAAGTCTTCAGGGGGCCATCACAAGAGAAGAACTGTACAGGCAAATTATCTCTGCGTTGCATTATGGGGTGCTCCAAAAGCAGTGACTATCTAAAGAGTAGCTGTCATGCTACCCTGCGTAGAGCCTCTGTTTTTTACCTAGCACATAGCCTCTCTCAGCACACGTCCTTTCCTTTCCTTTTTTTTCTTACAGTGCTTCTTATGCATATGTTTTTAAATTGCAGATACTAGTTGCTCACACCCTGTCCTGATGATGACCTCATATGGCCAGAGGTCAAAACACCATTGACAATAAAGTTATACAAACTCCATTTATATTCTGTAAAATAACCTTAAGGAGTCAGATGTCTTTTTATGTGTGATACCCATTTTCTTGCCCCCTTTTTTCGCCTTAGTGTGAGCACTGGATCTTTAAAATAACTGAAATTAAGATTACAGTTATGAAAGTATGCAATGAATAAAATAATTACTATAAAATGTTGATTACCTGCCTGTTCCTTACTTGTCTGGGTAAAACCTGGAAAATCCTCATTATAGAGCTGTTACTTTCTAGAATTGATTAGCAATGAGGACCCCACGCTTGCCCCCTCCTGGGGACAAAGAAACAAATAACTCCTGGCCCACACAGAGGTTTATTATTGACAAAGTGGCAGAGCCCCGCGCACTCTGTTATCTGGGGACGGTCAAAGGTCACAATCTTGAAAATGCCATAACTCAGGTTCGTTGGGCCAACTGGGATGATCATTTTATTTAATTTCACTCCAGATCTCTAGCCACCAGAAGCAGTTTTAGCAGATCTCTTCCCTTCCAAAGTGATTCTCCTGGCTGTCTGTGCCACCTTTCCTCCTGATGTTTTGTTTGTCGCTGCATGCAGAAGTCCAGGGCTTTCCACCCAGCTGGTCTGTAGAGATAGCAAAGGGGTCAGCATCACTGGCCCTTGAGGAGACCCTCTGTTCCTGGGATCAACTGGGGTGGAGGCCTTAGTCTTTATTAGGCATCAAAGGGTTCCTCCTTTCTGTTGTTCATAGCTGGGGTCCAGCAGCAAAGAGCACAAGAACACCAACCAAGTGAAAGTATCCTCCTTCTGCAAGACATTTGTAAGGTGGGTGGAAGGTTCTAGAAGCCAGGCAGGCCTGGCCAATCCTGGGGTGCCCCATCACCTCTGCACTCTTGTCCCAATGCTCCGCACAGCATACTGGGACAGTTCAAGATGGCGTATTCCATGAGTCAGTGGTGACGTGCTCCTGGGTTATCGACTGTTCTCCTCGCTGATGTCACTGTCAGGGACTTTAAAACCAAAAGTTCAAATAGGAGCCCCCTCCTGTTCTACTCCAATTGTCAGGGGTTCCTTCTTTGTTCAGTGGGCATGAGCTGACCTCAGCCCTGATGCTGTGTGACAGGTAATTAACAGATGCATATTTTTTTTATCCTCACCCTTCTCTCCTCAGGAACTGAGAGAAGCCCATGTTAATTACTCCTTTTGTGTGGGGCAGCCTTTGTTCCTGCTCCTGGAGATAAAAGTAATTAATGTGGCACAGTAGGGTGAAAGAGTCTTGGACTCTGATCGTAGACTGAACCAGAGAAATAAGACAATTCTGGATGACCGATAAGTTGTACAGATATCATCTTAGATCTCACAGATTTTATTTTCTTGCACAGGCTCCACCCCATGTTGATATTTCACCTGACTTTGTAGCCCGAAGGGAAGCAAAACTGCTTTCTAAGTCAGTTTTCAATCTATGTGTATAAAATGCACTTCAGACAAAACAGTAAATGATCCTGACTTTCCCTGTGGGTGTAGATTTACATTTAAATACCTAGCCCAGATCGATATCTAACCCTAAAGAGTCCCCTGTCTGCCAGGCTACCCGTGCACAGTTACCGCGATGCGCAAAACAGTAAGCTCACATGTGCTGCCCTCCGATGTGTGAACACGTGTGTACACATGTTCAAGTGTAACCAGCCAAGTGCCCCTTACGCTAGCTGAATCGCAACAGCCTTATCGTAAAAGGGAGACAATGGTAGTAAACATGTGCAATCCATTCCTGTATGATTACCGTAGGCGAGACACACTAGTGAGACTCATCCACAGTAAAAATACCAAACTGAATAATAAAAAAAGCAAAAAAATTGCGGATGTACCTGATGGGTAGGACCGAACTGCAGTGCTCCCATTCTGAGCTTTTCTGCAGTAACAAACTTTCAGTGGAATGTGGTGGAGAGGGCATCTGGCCTCTTGTGTTTGCAGACTTGACCCACTAAACAAATCTGAGGTCCAAAAAAGTGACTTAGGGCCTGATTTAATTTTTGGTGGACAGATGACTCCATCACAACAGTGACGGATATCCCGTCTGCTGAAATTGAAATTCTATTATTTCCCATGGGGTTTATATTTTGGCGTACAGGATATCCATCACCGTCGTGATGGAGTTAACCGTCTGCTGAAATCTAAAGGTCTCAGCACTTCAGAGAGCCCTCAGGATGCTAGGCAGCACTCGCGGGTGCCCAGGACATGGGAACAAAGAAGGTGAAAAACACAGTTGGTGCAGCACAACTAAGGAAGTTCCCACACCGCCGAAGAACAACTCAGCGAGTTGAGCATCACAGGATGGAGCCCCAACACTCCATCCTGTGATGTCAGGGTCAGGCTATGCATGAAGGAATTTTGCAAATATTGCACAGAGGCCTCAGGAGGTGACGAAGATGCAGTACACAGTGGTACTGTTACTCTCAGGGAAGGCAAAGTCTTACCTCCTCCAAATTGCATCAGCAGGACCTCAGGACAGTCTATTTTGATGGGGTCTGAAGTAATCCAAGAAGTAAAATGCCAATTAGAAGAGTAAATATACTTGCATATTTATTTGAGACAGGAAGGATAAAAACTCCAGCCACTCCTGCTCTGCTCCTTCTTCAACTGCCTCCAATTCAACATTCTAGGCAGTACCGTTCTAAGAGCAGGGGAAGCAGGAAGATACCATTTCACATAACAAATATAAACAAAGAGTAAAGAGACAAGGTACAATACCTTAACATTTGAAATACATTACACATACATGAAAGTTTTACTACAAACAGAATACTACACCATCTTTCCCCTTAAAACAAATAACTATATACAAATATACATCATTTTATTTTGACAATTCTATTGAGATTCCATACACGTGCATCATCCAATTTAACCGCTCCTTTATAGATTTTAATGATTTTAAAGATTCTACTAAAGTGAGACTGCCCTCCACCAGTTCTCCCTGGTAATTTGACTTTAACCAATTCCCCTACACTAAAATGCATCTCCTTTACAGATTTTCTCACATCATACACAAGTTTTCTTTTTTCCTGGCAAGACAAATGTTTACTCATTGCTGAAACTCTCCTGCCTTCATAATTGAGATGTTCTTTGGTATAATTCTTAACCCACAGTGGATTTATCACAGTGTGAGGTATGCGTTTCTTGAACATGATGAACGGAGATTGACCAGTGCTAGTGTGTGGGGTGAATCTATATTCCTCAACCTTCTTCTTGACCATATACTCCCAATCACAGTTTAAATGATTTGCTAACTGGATGGTCTCTTTTAATGTTCTGTTGAAGCGTTCTACCATGCCGTTGGTTTCTGGATTGTATAATGCCCTCTTTTTATGTAAAATCCCTCTTCTCCTCAAAAACTCACACATAAGTTTGGATGTAAATTGAACGCCATTATCGGTCAAGATAGATTTAGGATTACCCTCTCTACTAAATACGTCAGTGAGGAATTCTAGAACAGTCAAAGATGACACCTCAGAGGAAATAATGACTTCCGGCCATCTAGATAACTCATCCATGAGAAGCATCACATACTTCGATTGAGATTTATAATTCAAAGGCCCCAAAATGTCAATGGATACTGAATCCCACACCTCACTGGGATTTTTTTTTAGTATAATAGGTTGAGTTCTGACTTCCAACGACTTATCGGCAACATTACACTCCACACAATCTCGCACCTTTCTCTCAATAGTTAAATCCATTCCAGGCCACCAATACACTCCCCTAAGTCTTTCTTTAGTTTTGCAAATCCCATGATGACCACTGTGAGCAAGATCCATAATACGTTCACGCAAGTTGCACGGCGGAATTAACGTTTCTCCTCTTAATACTTTTGCATTCTGAATGGACAATTAATGCCAAACCTTACCATAACCCTCACCTATACTCTCGCTTTTATCAAAGACCTTACCTACAGAGAGCAAATCTTTCACACGGGGAAGTTCAACATCTTCATCCATTCCTTGTTTCCATTCCTCCTTGGTAACACATCCATCCGTTACAGCACATACTTTTACCTCCTCATCTACCCACCAGGAACTTTCTGTGTCATCTTCACACAATCCTTTATTTCTTAGTCTGGATAAGCAGTCTGCAGCTTTATTCTCACAACCTGGCACATACTTTACATCAAAATGGTAATCCTGTGGACCAACAATCCATTTACATATATGACCCAAAACATTATCCAACCCCTTCTTCTCAAAAATCTCACATAGGGGTTTGCGATCTGTGCACACTTCAAATTTAGTTCCCCACAGAAATTGTTTGAATTTCCTTATTGCCCAAAAAATTGCCAAAGCTTCTTTCTCAATAGTTGAATATTTATACTCCGCCCCACGTAAACTTCGTGACGCAAAAGCAATGGTATTGTTCTCATTACCCTTAAGTTGTTTCAAAACACAACCTAACCCTTTCTCAGATGCATCTGTAGTAATTGAGCAAGGAAGACCAGGTTGGAAACTACTTAGGGATTGCGCCGATGACAAACTCACTTTTAAATCATCAAATTCCCTTTGACAGTCTGAGTCCCACATGAATACAGAACAGCTTTTAAGTAAGTTCCTAATAGCACAAGTTCTTTTAGCCAGATCAGGAATGAATCTAGAATAAAATTCCACCATTCCCAAGAACATCTGTACATAAGATTTACATTCAGGTACAGTAAGCCCGATAATGGATTTTACTAGATCATCTTTCAGCTTTACACCTTCTGCAGTAATCATGTGTCCAAGATAAGAGATTTCAGTTAAAAAAAAATTACACTTATCCCCTTTAAGAGTTATACCTTTGTTCCGGAAAATGTTGAGAACACTCCTCAGCGATGTTCTGTGTTGTTCAAGAGTGCTCAAGAAAGTGAGAACATCATCTTGAAAAAATTTCACAAACGGCAACTCGCCAAGAAGCTCATTCATGAGTCTTTGAAAGACCGAAGCCTCAGAACATAAACCAAACGGCATCCGGTTGAATTTGTAAACACCAAAAGGAGTGATAAAAGAAGTCAACACTTTAGATTCTTCACAAAGTTGAACCTGGTGATAAGCTGAGCTGAGATCTAAGGTGGGGAAAAATCTGGCATTACCTAACGAACTTATAATTTTGGTTATGTTAGGTAAGGGAAACCTGTCTTCAACTACTACTTTATTTAAATTGCGCAAGTCCACACACAATCTTATGTCTCCATTGGCCTTAGATGCAACCACAATGGGTGCAATCCATTCCGCAGCCTCCACTTTCTCAATGATGCTTTCTGATTCTAATCTCTGAAGTTCCCTTCTGACTTTGTCCCTCACACTAAAGGGAATATTTCTAACTTTGCACGCTACAGGTATTGCTCCTTTCTTAAGTACAATATGATGCTTGTAGCCCAGTTTCAAACTGTGGCGTCAGCGCGCAAGTAGGAATAGCTCATCGGAGCTCAGTGTTTACTTTGGCTGCCTGCCAATAAAAGGGTGTTCAACGGAGTTTGGCAACAGAAGAAGGGATTTAAGGGAGTGTGACGTTGTTTTGGCTCCCTGCCAATATTTACATTTCGATGTTCCTGGAGCCGCGCGCCCTGGGCGATTGTTGTTTCAATCTGTGGTGTCAGCGCACAAGCAAGATTAGCTCATCGGAGCTTGGTATATACATTGGCTGCCTGCCAACAAGAGTCACCAAGTGTTCAACAAAACTTGATGTGTACCTCGCTTCTCAATGTTTATCGGAGTTGGGTATTTATCTTGGCTTTTGGCCAATACTTGTATCTCAGCATTGAGGTTCTGTTGGCAGGCAACACCCAATCTTTAGCAGTTTCAAGAGCAGGTGTTTTAAGACTCTGTTTTAAAACATTTTAGCATCTTCATGAACAAGTGTTTTAATAATCTGTTTTTTTTCTTTCTCTGTTTATTTTCTGCTATGTATCGTTTTACTATGCTCTGCTCTGTTACAGGTGTTAATTAAGAATCAAAGCAGTCTTACATCTTAAGGGTAAAATTTAAGTAAGGGTAATTCTGAGTCTATTATTTTTTGTCTCTCCTGTTACAAGCATGCAGAATATAACATCGCCTCCATTATTCTTGTCTTTACCTGGTGATCCACCTATACCGTGGAGTAAATGGAAAAAAGTTTTTCTTACGTACATTCAGGTTTGTGGCAGTAATTTGTCAGCAGACCGGAAAACTTCCATTCTCCAACGTTGTCTAGGGGCAGAAGGTCAGGAGATTTTGGAGAACTTACCAGTAATTGATTCACCAGATGGAGCGGAAGGTGACACAAATGTGAATGAGTTTGAAATAACTTTGCTCAGATTAGATAGACACTATCTCCCCAAAGTGTCTATTATCTTACAGAGATCTTACTTTGGTAATGTAAGCAAAGTGAAACTGAAACAGTGGAGGATTTTGTGACTAATTTACGTAAATTAGCTGCCCAGTGTAAATTTGGTGACTCAATGGAGGAGCGCATTAAGGACCAATTTATGCTGGAGTGCTGGAGCGACAAGATTTGAGAAGCCTTGTGGTCCAAAGGTGATCCGAATCTGGGTGAAGTTATAATGGTGGCAAAGCAAATTGAACATTCTGAACTTTGCATGGAAGACTTAAGAAAATCTAAAAATGCCTTGAGGGGTATCCAGTTAGTTGAAACCAAGGTGGCAACAAAGAAACCAACAGGATCGTTTAAATCAAAATTGTTATGCTATAGGTGTAATTCTTCATCACACTTAGCTAATAGCAAGGATTGTCCAGCATTTAACATGTTATGTAAAAAATATGGTAAGAAAGGGCATTTTGCTAGATGCTGCAAGTCAGGTGAGAAGAAAGTAGTGAAAGTGAATGAAATTGAGCATGCTTGCAGTGATGAAGAGGAAGAAAAGTCGTTTGTATTACAGGTTGTTAATGATGTAAATTGTATTGCCAATGTTTGCTGTGATTATCCTATTGATGAAGTTGATGTAAATGGGATCAAGGTTTCCATGATGATGGATTCGGGCGCAAAGTTAACCCTGATTTCGGAGTCAGATTATTTGAAATATTTTGTCAACAATGTAACTCTTCGTCCTCCGGATGTGATGCCGTTTAGTTACGGTGGAAAACCTATTGAGTTAAGAGGGTATTTTGAGGCTAAGATCACGTTCAGAGGAAATGTAATTGAAGGAAAAATATATATTCCTGTTGTGGGTGACACAATTTTGGGATGGCCTCATCAAAAATTACTTAATATTGTATTGAACCCTAATGCAACCCCTCAAGTTCAGGTTCAGAAGTTATGTACGGAGGGTGAAGATCTCAAGAATGAATTTCCTGAGGGTTTTTCCATTAAAATTGGGTGTGTAAAGGGCTACAAGCATCGTATTGTACTTAAGAAAGGAGCAATACCTGTAGCGTGCAAAGTTAGAAATATTCCCTTTAGTATAAGGGACAAAGTCAGAAGGGAACTTCAGAGATTAGAATCCGAAGGCATCATTGAGAAAGTGGAGGCTGCGGAATGGATTGCACCCATTGTGGTTGCATCTAAGGCCAATGGAGACATAAGATTGTGTGTGGACTTGCGCAATTTAAATAAAGTAGTAGTTGAAGACAGGTTTCCCTTACCTAACATAACCGAAATGATAAATTTGTTAGGTAATGCCAGATTTTTCACCACCGTGGATCTCAGCTCGGCTTATCGCCAGGGTCAACTTTGTGAAGAATCTAAAGTGTTGACTTCTTTTATCACTCCTTTTGGTGATAACAAATTCAACCGGATGCTGTTTGGTTTATGTTCTGCGGCTTCAGTCTATCAAAGACTCATGAATGAGCTTCTTGGCGAGTTGCTGTTTGTGAAATTTATTCAAGATGATGTTCTCATTTTCTCAAGCACTCTTGAACAACACAGAACATCGATGAGGAGTGTGCTCAACATTTTCCGGAACAAAGGTATAACTGTTAAAGGGGATAAGTGTAAGTTTTTTAAAACTGAAATTTCTTATCTTGGACACATGATTACTGCAGAAGGTGTAAAGCCGAAAGATGATTTAGTAAAATCCATTATCGGGCTTACTGTAACTGAATGTAAATCTGACGTATAGACGTTCTTGGGAATGATGGAATTTTATTCTAGATTAATTCCTGATCTGGTTAAAAGAACTTGTGCTATTAGGAACTTACTTAAAAATCGTTCTGTATTCATGTGGGACTCAGACTGTCAAAGTGAATTTGATGTTTTAAAAGTGAGTTTGTCATCGGCGCAATCCCTAAATAGTTTCCAACCTGGTCTTCCTTGCTCAATTACTACAGATGCATCTGAGAAAGGGTTAGGTTGTGTTTTGAAACAACTTAAGGGTAATGAGAACAATACCATTGCTTTTGCGTCACGAAGTTTACGTGGGGCGGAGTATAAATATTCAACTATTGAGAAAGAGGCCTTGGCAATTTTTTGGGCAATAAGGAAATTCAAACAATTTCTGTGGGAAACTAAATTTGAAGTGTGCACAGATCACAAACCCCTACGTGAGATTTTTGAGAAGGAGTTGGATAATGTTTCGGATCGTATTTGTAAATGGATTGTTAGTCTATAGGATTACCATTTTGATGTAAAATATGTGCCAGGTTGTGAGAATAAAGCTGCAGACTGCTTTTCCAGACTAAGAAATAAAGGATTGTGTGAAGATGACACAGAAAGTTCCTGGTGGGTAGATGAGGAGGTAAAAGTATGTGCTGTAACGGATGGATGTGTTACCGAGGAGGAATGGAAACAAGGAATGGATGAAGATGTTGAACGGAGATTGACCAGTGCTAGTGTGTGGGGTGAATCTATATTGGCAGGCAGCCAAAACAATCTTCAACTCCTCTGAAATTACTTATTCAGTGCGCGCTGTCAAAAACAAAAAAATAGGCAAAGGGCATGGACCCGTCTGCCTACAGTGAACACAGACTCTCCGTGGTTATCCAACCACCTGCAGAGAGGAAATCCCTTCAGCTCCAGCAGTTGCCAAGGAAACCGGCAATGCAGAACGGAGCAGATCGCGCTGGGTTTAAACACAGGGTTTAAACACCAAAGGGATTAAAAGTTCAAATATGAAAGTAAAAATAAAATCCAGGAGGTCACAGAGTCCAGGATGTAACTTCCGGTAAAGGGGAGTCCGCAACAAGTATAAGTATAAACAAAAAAATATTCACAACATAACACAGGTCCTGGAAAGAATAAAAGTTCAAAATCTTGAGGGCTGGAGTTTCAAAGGGCGCACCCCACCCTTGTCGCCAAAAGATGAAGTAATCCAAGAAGTAAAATGCAAATTAGAAGAGTAAATATACTTTCATATTTATTTAAGACAGGAAGGATAAAAACTCCAGCCACTCCTGCACTGCTCCTTCTTCAACTGCTTCCCATTCAACATTGTAGGCAGTACCGTTCTAAGAGCAGGGGAAGCAGGAAGATACCATTTTACATAACAAATATGAACAAAGAGTAAAGAGCCAAGGTACAATACCTTAACCTTTGAAATACATTATACATACATCAAAGTTTTACTACAAACAGAATACTACAGGGTCCAACCTCTGTGTCCTCAGGACAAGGCTTGTCACCAGGAGAGGTGTCCAAGGGTACCGGTTGTTGTCTTAGAAGGTGCCTGATGGAGCAGGGGAGTGACTCCATTACCCAACGGGAGATTTCTCCGGTCCTTCTGGTGCAGGATGAAGATAGGGAGTCCCCAGAACGTGCACACCATGGAAACTGTTGTAGTTGCTGGCTGGAGCTGAAGTTGCAGAGGAAAAGTATCACTTGTTGATACTTTGTTGCTGTTACAGCAGTTCCTGGAGCAGGCTGCAGTTGATCCGAGGTCAGAGGATGAATGAAGTAGTTCCAGAGGATTCCTGAAGGAAACTTGCAAACAGAATCAGAAGAGAATCCGAAGGAGAGACCCTAAATAGCCCGGAGAGGGGGATTGGCTACCTTATCAGGTAAGGACTTATCAGGAGGGGTCTCTGATGTCACCTGTTGGCACTGGCCACTCAGAGCCCTCCAGAGTGCCCCCACACCTTGCAAAGCAAGATGGCTGAAGTCTGGGACACACTGGAGGAGCTCTGGGCACCACCCCTAGGGTGGTGATGGACAGGGGAGTGGTCACTCCCCTTTCCTTTGTCCAGTTTCTCACAGTTTCACACCAGAGCAGGGGGCAAGGGGTCCCTGAACCAGTGTAGACTGGTTTATGCAAGGAGGGCACCATCTGTGCCCTTCAAAGCATTTCAAGAGGCTGGGGGATGCTACCCCTCCCCAGCCTATAACACCTATTTCCAAAGGGAGAGGATGTAACACCCTGCTCTCAGAGGAAATGCTTTGTTCTGCCTTCACGGGACTGGGCTACCCATACCCCAGGAGTTCAGAACCCTGTCTGTGAGGTGGCAGCAGCTGTAGCTGCAGTGCAGGACTCAGAGAGCTGGTTTGACAGTACTGGGGGCCCATCGTGGAGCCCCCAGGATCCATGGAATTGGCTCCTCAATACTAGATTTGGAATGGGGGGACAATTCCATGATCTTAGACATGTTACATGGCCATATTCGGAGTTACCCTTGTGAAGCTACATTTGAACAAACTGTCAGTGGAATGTGGTGGAGAGGGCATCTGGCCTCCTGTGTTTGCAAACTTGACCCACTAAACAAATCTGAGGTCCAAAAAAGTGACTTAGGGCCTGATTTAAATTTTGCTGGACAGGTTACTCCATCACAACAGTGACAGATATCGCGTCTGCTGAAATTGAAATTCTGTTATTTCCCATGGGATTTATATTTTGGCGTACAGGATATCCATCACCGTCGTGATGGAGTTAACCGTCTGCTGAAATCTAAATCAGGCCCTAAGTCTGAACATAAAAATATTCACCTGGTGAAGGTGCCAAAAACATTTGTCTAGCAAAGGACCTTCCTTGGGTGCAAATTATGCATTTCTCCTGCTCTGAGTTTTACGACCACAATCCAAGAGCTTCACTACCTCCCCCAACCGCTATCTGGCCCCATGGAGCCCTTCTCATCAGCAGCCTGTTGAATTTCTCTGCTGAGGATTTTTGAATTCCATTTTAGTGACTAAGTCAGAACATTAAACTTTTCTCTGGGACAAACCTGGTTTCTGTATCTGGCCTGTGCTCAATTGTTGTATGCCTTAAATAACACCTAGGTATCAGTCAACTGGAACCACATGACTGCAGTTTGAGTTTCATGAGCAAAAGAAATTATGTTATTAGTTGTGAGGGATGAGAGTCCCAGTCAAAAAAAAAATCACAATCCTTCCAGGAAGAACCACAAAATTCATTAAATAAATACATGCTTATCCCTCTGGTAACTTGGCACAAATTAGTCAAGCATAATTTAAAGGCAATCTGTAAAATATTTACACCCTTAAATAGCAATAATCCAATTTATAAATAAGAGTACATTTTAATAAATAAAATGACATCAAAACAACAGAAATTCAATAAGCAGAACAGAAGGTATGAATTTAAGTAAAGTAAAATGAGCATCAAGAAACACAAAGTTCATATCATGATTATCTGGTAATGGTTGACTGGGCCAGTGCTCCCTTTCTAGGCGCACACACACAGTCTGATCGTGCAGTATGAAGGAGGAATGAACATATGTCCAGTGTGAAATTATATGATAAATTATCTCTTCTTCTCTAATTCTAGACAATACAGAGGAAAAATTCCAGAATGGTCTGTATTAGTGTGCGTGCTTCATATTTGTTTGTGTTATAGTGTCACACCATCAAGAGCTTAGCAAATTGGAAATAGCAACCGACACAAAGTAGGGATTAGATTTGGCTTGGACCTGATAAAAGCCTGTTGACCTTCCGAGGCATATAGAGAGGCTAAATCATGTCCACTCCAATTTGATGCTTTGGGCCACTGTACCAAGTCACATCAATCTGTATTTAACCTTGCCGAAGGACCTCCAATTAAAAACACAGAAGGAGGATCCAGATGGCAATTTCAATTGATCCAATTTCTATTAAAAATGTGCTCCCGTAACAAACTGCGTCAAGCTCATCCACTCACACCAGGTGCAGTTCTTGAGGATCCAAAGATAAAGCATGCCACAGGTGGTCCCTGTGTGTGAGGATCCTATAGAACTTTCTAAGATATGCCAGGCCTCAAAAATATCTCCTGCAGCAGTGAGAGCATTGAGGATTAGGTTAAGCCTCCAAGATTGTTTAGGCTGCACTATATTTGGGGGAATATACCCAGTGCTAGCCTCTGTGTGGGCATCAGGAAGTCAGGAAGGGTATGGGTACAGCCCCCAGAATGCACTTTAAAGCCTGGGAAGGGTGGAATACAACTTCACACGGCCATCCTGCTTAGGAGCGGAACACTCTTTTGGACACCAATGCCCTTTTGTCTAGTTTCTAGAAGTAATACACATCGTACCAAAGGCATGTTTGGTATAGGCAGGATAATGTCAACATTCTAAAAGTGGTATTTTCACAATAGTAATTCAAAATCTGACTTTACCATTAAAGAGGATTTTAAATTACAGTTCAAATGAGTGGAAGTGTAACTCTCCATCTGCTCCCAAATTGAAGTTATCACTTATTAAGTGTCATAATGTAACCCAGTGTTAGTGTATGAATGAGCTAGACTCACTATAATAAAAACAGCTTTAGGAGTTTTTGCACTACTAAGACATGTAAAACCTAAGTACACCCGCCCTACTTTTAAAAATATAATGCACAGCACCTATGAGACTTTAGGGCCTACCTTAGGGGAGGACTTATAAGTATTAAAAAGGAAGGTTTAGGTCTGGGAGAGGTTTATTTTTTGCCATTTTGAAATGCCAGTTTAACACTGTACTACAGGCTGTAGCGGCAAGTCTGAGACATGTTTTACAATAATAGCTTAGAGTGTGGCACAATATGTGCTGAAGCCCACCTATAGCATTTAATATACAGCCCTTGGATACATGCAATACCATTTATTAAGAACATACAAGTAAATTAAATGCGCTAATTAAGTGTAAGCCAATTTTACCATGTTTCACTCTAGTTTCAATAATTGGATTTTTGTGTTACTGAAACCCTTTCTAGACCTAACAAAAATAATGATATTCTTACTTCTGGTGGACTAGCATCCACTACAACTAATAATCAACTTTATCACAAGGACACTTATTAGAGTGTATTTTATATTTAATATTTTCCTTCAGTTATTTCAGAAGTGCAGTGTAGTATATATTTAAGCTGCAGAGCAGTGCTATTATACAGTCAATATTTTCCTGCAACTTTTTAGAATTTTGTAGAATCATACTACAGTGATGTGTTGCAGTCAAATGTATACAACCCAGGGTATGGGCCATAGCGAGTTAAAAGAATTAACTTTATTTCAGCCGGATAGGGCATAAAGGCACGCAGAAACATGCAAAACACCATTGCATAAATTACAGACAGAATTTTACACATAGTACTACTACTACTACTACTACTAAAACATGATAAATTAGGTCATAGCCTTTAAAACACTAAAAACTCATTTTATCACATAAAAGTTCGATATACACAGTTAAATACTATACCTTTAAAATTCAATAACACATGTCCTAATTATAAAAATACACCATGTAAAAACCCTACAGTATAAAATAGCTTTTCACCCTCAACCTGGGGGATCGATCACCTCATTGTCTCTCAAAGATGTTCCCACAGTGATTAAAAATTGACCATTGCAGGTAACATCAAAAAATCTCATGTCCATCAATGGATCAGTCGCTTGTTCCCTATCTCTAGTACCATATTTGAAAAGAATAGTCTTTAGATACTTTTCCCATGGGGGTAAAAACCATAAGCAATCAATAAGGATGTGGAGAGAATTCATTTTCACATTAAGACCACATTGACATATTTTCTGTTCAGTTTGTAGAGCCTCCCGATTTCCTGACATAAAAACTACGTTTATTACACAACAAAACCTTAATAAACTATAGTGCATCTTAATAGTTGGGATGTTTTTCCAAATAAGGAAAGATTTTATCATTCTCCCAGGAATTTAGCAATTAGGAAACTGAACATTTGTTGCTCAGGTACAACAGATCTTCATCCCTGGAGACCTGTTTTAATAACCTTTTGAACTCTGCCTAACTTACCCCATCTCATCAATACCCCGTATTACCTGTATATTTAATGTCCTTGTGCAAGCCTGAGTTCTTCCTTTTGCTTCCCGTGCCAAGGATAATTCACTTTTTAATATCTCCTATTTACATAGCAGGGAGATTTTAGATATTCCTGCATTGTCCATTCTTGTCCAAAATTTTAATATCTCTACACAAGCGATCTGTGTCCACCCTAATAAACCTGTCCCTACTCCAATCTGCTGTGCTATGCTGGAGGATGGGAGGCTGAGTAGCCTTTTCAGGCACCTTCCTTCTTCCAAGTCCCAGATCTTCTTAACCCCTAGCCACATCAGCTCTACCCCATACATAAACTGAGATCTTACCATATCTTTATAGGCTTGCAGTACTGGTCGAAGAGATGGTCCCCCATATTGTTTATCAAATTTCCTTAGCCCCGCAATTGACACCAGTGCCTTATCCTGTGGGGAGGCAAGATGATCCTTCCAACCTAAATTATGCGAAAACCATACCCCTAGGTATTTATATATATTCACTCTCTCTATTTTAGTTTTATGAATTACCCAACTCATATTCTTCCTTTTATTCCCTATTTTAAGCACTTTATTTTTTTCCATATTTATTTCCAATTGCTTCCTGATGCAATAATACCTGAATATGTTCAACGTTTGTTGTAGTCCAATTCCTGTCTGATCAAAAATCACCAGATCGGCCCCATATAAAAGACAGCTAATATTTTTGCCAATCATTTTAGGACTAAAATCGTTTGGCAAGCTTAAAACTTTGGGAAGATCAGCGAGAAACAAGGAGAACAATGCAGGGGTCAAGACACATCCTTACCTTAGTCCATTTCTTAGACTTATTTTCCCAGAGAGAGAGAGAGAGAGTGAGAGAGAACCTGCCCTGTCCAGCTCCACTTGTGTCCAGCTGTCCCTATGCAGTTATCCCGCAGAATTAAAAGCAAATCTTTTGGGATTCCATTTCTCTTTAATACTTCCCATAGCAGAATCCGATCAACTGAGTCAAAAGCGGAGCTAAAATCAACAAAACAACACTAAAGTACCCCGCACCCTATGAATTTCTTCGGCCCATAAACTAAAACAGTGATCCATAGTCAAATGACTCTCCCTAAAACCTCCTTGCTCCTGGGGAATGATTTACTTTACCTCCACCCAATCCTTAATCTTAAGTAATATTTCTGAAAAAATCTTAACTCCTATGTCCAGCATGTTCATTTGCTTATAATTCCCCAGGAGAGTATTGACTTCTTTTTTGTGGATTGGTTTAATCACTGCCCTCTTCCAACTCTCCAAGAATTCTCCTGGAAGACAATATAAAACAATCTAGACCACCATGTAATATTAATTTTTTTTACCTCTGAGGGAACATTATCTGGTCCTGCAGCCCTAGTGAGCTTTATCCTCTCAATAGTTTCCTTAATTATTAGTTTGAAAAATCCCATCTTTGTTTCCTTTTCAATACTGAAAGTGGAGGGGCTCTGCTCTGTCGGGACACCATGATTATATGTCTTCTCTAAAAATTGAACCCACACATCCTCTCCCACTTGTCCCAAAATCCGCTTTTGTAGGGAACCTGACTCACACTTTACCAACCTCCAAAATGTCCTAACATCGTTAGTTTTTAACCTCGTATCCCAACATTTTGCCTTTGATTCTCATTTCTTTCGCTCTACCAAAATTCTGAGTTCCCCTTTCAACCTAAGAAGCTGCAATCCCCCACCTAAATCTCTTGAATGCCTTTGGTATCTTTCCAATTTCCTAATATTACTTTTTAGTAACCTGCATTCTTAATCAAACCAATTATTTGTATCATGCTTCCCAGCTTTATTATTTATTTGTCTAATATTAAAATTCCTAACTTCGGGTTTAAGGCATGCCACCACCTTATTTATTACATTCACATACCCAAATAAGGAATCTAAGAGAATCTCCCCAAGATGCAACTCACTATAATTATACTGCAATTCCTTCAATAAACCTAGGTGCTTTTCTGAGAGCCTAGTTCTTAAAAGCTTGGAGCAATCAATATTCAGCATAAGTTCCCCCGTCTATCTAGGAGCAATATCCATTCTAATAAGAATTCTTAGAGGATAATGGTTGTTCCCCTCAACCCGCAGGACCTCAAACTTCATCATCCTCTCAAATGCCCATATCGGTCCAAACACATAATCAATTGGGCACACCTGATTGCCTCGTTTAAATGTTTTTCTACCCGAGTTATCTGAGGGCACACGACCATTTAAGTTCATTTGACAAAATAAAATCTAATAAAGCAATCTCCTTCCCAGTTGCCAAGTTATGCGGCATACAGGCAGGTTGTATATTGAAGGCATTCAGGCACTCCCCATACTTTCCATACACCAACTTGGAAAGCAATTTGTGTTTGAAATCTCCCATTATAATGAGCAGGGTTTGAGGATACAGCGCACCTCTGGTGATAACATTGTCCTTGAACAATTCCATCTGTCTGGTATAATTGGAGGCACCACACACGTTCACCTGAACATGGTAAAGGATAATATATTTCTTTTTCCAGCCTATACCCAAAAGTTGAATTCCACAGGCCATTATCCAATTACACCGCATTTTTATCTTCCATACCCTGGTAGCAATTTGTGTGGAGACCAGAATTAACAATCCCCCAGAAGGCTAACCGGCATTATTTTCTACTGCCTCTTGATAAATACCCTGGAAACCATCTAACACTGGGGGTTCTCTGCACAGCCATGTCTCCTAGACACATAAAATAGAATACTGTTTTATAATTCCATCAACAGCTTGCCATTTCCTTCCGGTACTAAACCCATGTATGTTCCATGATGGGCCATGTCATTCAAATAAATCAAGATGAAGGCCAGAGAGTGGTGAGATGTTATTTGTGATTATTTTGTGATTTGATGGATGTTTCTGTATCTTTGAGGTCTGTGCAGTTGATTATCCTGATTTGGGTTTGAAACAACTTCTCTAATTGTATCATAATTTATTAGTCAACTTTAATTTCCCAAAATTCCACTTTAGGAGTGACCACTAAAATACCTCTGCTTCTCCTTGTCCCATGTCTAATGAATCCTACTACCTTCTTGCCATAAGCACTGCTGTGAGAGTCTGCCTTCTTCGTCCACTTAAGAGCTCACTGTGCTTACTCCTAAAATCCACCATTATTCCTTTATATGCTTTAATTTCACTACTACCAACTGCCTACTTTTTTGTTTGCTTCCTTCTTCTCTCCCTCTAAGTTCTCTCTTTCTCCTCCTATCTGCGCCCTGTTTCTGTGTGCCTTTTCCTCTAAGTTACTTGATCACCCTAGTTTGACTTGGGTGAGCATTTGTCCATATGAGTTGCCCCTCATAGTCTGTCTCAGTAGTCATTTCTCATTGCTTTCTCTTTTTTACACACTCCTCCTCCACCCACCTCTGTCACTTTTGTTTTGTTAGCTACTGTCTCCATTTCCATACCTACATTAGGTGTGGCTGGATTTGCAAAAAAAAGCTTTACCGTGAAATTTCACAAAAAACGGCATTGAATTTGTGATGTGTACTTGCCAGTATCTTGCATGACAGTTGGAAAAAAAGTACATATCTTTTGTTCAAAAATCACACAATATACCAGCAGCTTTATTGCACTTGTAGTTTCTCACAGAACAAAAATCATAGGAAATGTTATGATCAAAATCATGGAATGCACAATTTGCAAAATTCATAGAATGCACCATATATAAAAACATTTCTGAGCTTAGCCTATATATTGAGTTGGCCTGCTAAATGCCTATACATACCCTTCACATATGTAAGGAACATCTTGGGGCTTTGGAAGCTTCTGGAGTTGTCTATGCTAGGCTATGTTATGTGACTCATGCACCAGGACCCTCTGTAAAGCCAAGACCTCAAGTGATCCCTCACCAGTTGTGAGATTTTCAGCGACGTGAGGTTATTAGTTGGGATGGCTGGTAATTCACCACAAAAAATAATGCCACTATTGTTGTTAGGTGGAGGAAAGGCTTCAGTAATTTAAACCTGAGCTCAATCCCTGGTAGCTATGTGCCTAATCAGACAGGCTTAACTTAAGAAAATGTATAAAGCACTTAGAAGTACCAAAACAGTTAAAACAAATCAAAGACTCAACACAAAAAAGCCCATTCTATTTTTTATAAAAATAGTAATTTAATGAACAGGCAAAAAAATAATAATATTGGGAACAAAAAGTAAGAATTTTTAAAGTTAACATTTAAAAATAGCACAAAAAATCGGTAAGCATAAACCCCATTAAACTGTTTGCACTGGACCAGTAACTGGTGATGGGCTTTGAAAAGCAGCTATATGTCCGCCCATCTAAATTAGTTGGGCTGACATATAGCCCAACCTTCAATGGCCTTTACTCCTTCGGGCTGTTGGACGAGTTTGACCTTAACACATGCAGATTCGTATCCACTATCATTAAACTATGGTTCACCCACCCATAATTAAATTGGGCAAGTGAACCATAGTGTTGGTGGTGAGGCCAAGAAATAAAACAGGTCCTTTGCCACTGAAAAGGAAGACAACAATCCTCAGCAGGGAAAGGCAGTAGGTTGTGGTCAAGAAGGGCTCTTTGAGGCCAGAGAGCCATCCGATGATATCCTGGTGAAGACCTTGACTTTCACCACGAAAGGTCAGAGGGGAAGAAACTTAAAATTTATATCAGAGGAAGGTCTCGGAAAGGACAGTTACTTTGGATGCCTTCGACTGGTGACAATTTTAACCTTTTCACTTAGTCACGTTTTAAGAGCTGGTATTACCTCAGCAGGGCAAGGCTGCAGGCTGTAGCCAAACAGGGCTCCAGAGTCCCAGATACCCTCTCCACGAGGTCCCACTGAAATGGATTTCAACTTTGTTGGATTTACTTGGCAGAGTTGTCCCAGACCTCTGGGGTTCTTTGGGGCCAAAAGATTTAAAGTCCCTGGTTTCTCTGGATGTTAGTAGGAGTACACGTTGACACACCCAAGGGTGCCAGGACCTAAGGCACAGAACTTGGGGGTCAAGACTAGCAGAAGCAACAATAGCGTGCAGGGCAGGTACCAGTTCCTGTTGTGTACCTGTAGCTTATCTAGATGTCAGCCACCTGAACTTTACCTCAACTTTGGGGACAAAGCCATGCAGATGCAGCCTTCAGGTTTCCTCACAGGTCTCAATAACAGTTGCAGGCCTTTTCTGTCTTCTACAGAACCCACAGTGTTCTGAGGATGGTGCCAAGGGGCCCCACATTTATGTCTGGCACTAGCCTGTAGGTGGGGTTGACTCATGGTCCCTCATGGTCCCTCCCTATCAATAGGGAAACATTTCCCAGGGGTAGCACTATGCACTTTTGCAGCAGTTCCTGTGTGTCATAAGGCAAACAATCCCATACTGCCCCTCTCTGCCCACATCCACAATTGTGAAACACTTTTTCTCTCGTGCAGACCCTTTGTGCCCATCCCAGAGGTGTGCCCAGTGAAATGAACAACCACTTCACTGTGGTCACTTCAAACCAGTTATAGGGGCAGCTCATCTCCCTTTGATACTGGTGCATGCCCAACTGTGAAAACAAATAAAGGGCTTGCCAAGATTTTAGAAAATATTTGCCTGTGTCAGGGCAGGCCTTGGAAGTTAATAGTTTCTGAGGACAGCCAAGATGATCATCCTGCCAGAGGAACAGAATATCTCCCCACATCCAGGGCCTTTGTCCTGATCTGTGAGAATGTTTCACTCCTCGTCAAGGGTGGTATTCAGCTGCCAAGTGATAGAATGAGCTCCTGCAAATGGTTCTCCAGGGGCTTTAAGTAGGAAAAAGGTAACTTTCTAAAAGTACCTTTTCCAAAATGTTTATTGCAAAAATTACCTTACCAGTGAATTGGTCTTGTAATAAATATTTGAAAAGTCTAATGAAAGTTGTAGGTATATCCCAGCCAGAGATAATATTATAATACTTAAAATTGTAACCCAATGCTTTTCTATGGAAAGGCCAATGCAGCTACAGTTAAAATAGCATTTGAGCTTTTTCACTGAAAGGACATGTTTAACCTTAAACATTTACATGTCCTAGTTTTAAATGCAAAGCACCCTGTAATATGGGTAGTAAACCTTAATTAAGGGTGACATTAATATTTAAAAGGAAGTGTTTGTCCTCTTAAAAATGATTATTTTGACAGATCAAATTTGAAGTTTTAAAACTGCACAGCCAAGCTAAAATGGTGAGCTCATGGTAATGCTTATACTATCACTGTAGTAGGTGCCACAATAGGTGATGCAGTCCACTAGTAAAATTTAACTTACAGCCTTGGGGTACATTTTGAACCATAAACTAACGGGCTGATAAGTAAGGCTCCCAGTTTTCTCTTTTTACTGATTTTACAGCTAAATACAGACAGAAAGCAATGTGCTTCCTGTTTCTATTACTTTTTTAAAGTGGAAAACTACTGAAAATTGTGTGCTAGAATTTGGGTCTCTAGTTGGCAGAGATATGCACCCTGTCCAAGTAGGGACCACAATTCTAGTCAGTGTAAGTCACAACACAATCTAAATGAAGCTGTGCTCATCCTCTGTTATCTTGCCACAGGGCAGGCAGGCTTAACTTAGAAGGCAATGTGTAAAGTATTTATGCAATAACTCATACAGTAACATAGTGAAAACAACATAAAAAGTACTCCACACCAGTGTAGAAAATAGATAATATTTATCTGAATATAGCAAGACCAAAACAGCAAAGGTCTTGTATATACAAGTCAAGATGTCACTTTTAGAGGTTCAAGTAAGTCTTAATCTATAAGAATCAATGGATGTATTTCTTTAGCACAAAGTACCTGGAACACATCAAAAACAAAGATGATGATGGCCACAGGGGAGGTGAGGCACCAGAAAAGCGAAGCGATGCATTGGTTACTTACTGCACAGGGCAGATGATGTGTCAATTGTTTCCTCACAGGAAAGACGATGCATCAATTTCCGGACATGCAGCCTTGGTTAGTTACTGCAGTGCAGGTTGATGACAAATTGAGGCCCAGGGACAATGCATGTAAAATACAGACACAATGTGATGATGGAACAGCGGTGAAACAGGCGCTGCCTTGATTCTGGAGGCATTGCATCATTTTTTCGGTTGCAAGACGGGTGTTGCATTGATTTTTCTGGAGTGGTGCTTTGAGACATGGATTTTCTCTTTTAGGTGAAGTCTTTGATGGTTCTGAGACTTCTTAACAGGTGGCAACCTGACAAGTCCTTGATGATCACTTTTGGGAAGGCAAAGTCAGTCTAGTAGAGTCAGGGAGCAGCAGGCAGCAGGGCAACAAGCAGAAGAGCAATCATTCCAGAAAAGCAGTCTATTAGAGTCCTTAGGGCAGCACTGCAGGGGAAACAGCCTTAACAACGTGGCTCGAGTCACGTTGTGCCTTTACAACGAGGCCTGAACCACAAATGCATCTTTACAATGCATTCCTTTACCACTCAATTAATTACAACGACTTGCCTTAGGGAAAGTGTTGTTGGACTAATGTTGGACTTTAAGTCCAACACTTTCCCTACCGTGGCGCTGACTGGAGTTGGAATAGTAAACTATACTATTCCAAAGTCCAGTGCTTTCCCCAAGGCAAGTCGTTGTAATGACTTGCGTGGTAAAAGAATGCGTTGCAGAGACACATTTGTGGTTTGGGCAGCGTTCTTAAGGCAGGCGTGCTAAAGACCTGCGTTGTGCCGACACACAACCGCACTGCAGTCCTTCTGACAAATTTCAGTGGTAGCTCCAAAAGTGTCTAATTTCAGGGGGTCACAGACCCAGTATATGTACCCAAATGTGCCTTTTAAGTGGAGGAGACTTCAAAGAATGGTTTTCAAGTGCACCGATTCCCCTTTCAACCCAGCCCTCTCTGCCAGGAGATCTGTGGGAGTTATCAGTCCTGGGTGTGGGGTCAAGCCACTACCCTTTGAAGTGTAAGTTAGGGCACCTCCACCCTTCATGCCAGGAAGACCCATCATTATGCAGATGAATGCAGATGCAACAGTGTGTCCTGTGTTTATGGCTGGCTGGGTGGAATGCACAAGGGGAACTGTCAACCAGCACAGACCAGACGTAGATTGGAGACAGGCTGTAAGGCACAGAGAGCAGTAAATGCAGAGAAATGCCTACTTTAAAAAAAACTAACTATCAAGACAGGGCAACCCAGTATACCACCAAGGAACTGGGTACTATAATCTTCAAAAAATATATATGTTCCTGGTTGATTTATTTCCACTCTACTTAATCTTTCTACCAGTGACGCAATGGTGTAGACAAAAATATATATTTTTTTCTACACAATTACGTCACTGGTTTCCTTATACATGAAAGTTGCACTGATGTTATTGGATCATTTGTTAAACCAGCATAAAGATTTAGTAGAGTGGAAATAAATCCTCCAGGAACATATTTTTTGAAGAGTACTTCCTAAAAGTGCAATTTCTAAAATAGTAATGTTAAAACCAACTTCACCAGTAAGCAGGATTTCTCACTACCATTCCATCTATACCAAACACAACAATGCCACTCCTTTCAGATCAGAAATTGCCACTTAAAAGTATATAAGGGAATTTACAATGCGGGTCTGTGGGAGGAGAAGGCTTCACAATAGTGAAAAACAACTTTAGGAGTTTTTCACTACCAGGACATTAAAACATACAGGTACATGTCCAGCCTTTTACTTACATAGCACCCTGCCCTATGGACTACCTACGGCCTACCTTAGGGGTGACGTATATGTAATAAAAGGGGAGTTTAACGCTTGGCAAGTAGTTTTGAATACCAAGTTGAAGTCGAAGTAAACTACACACACAGGTCCTGCAGTGACAGCCTGAGACATGGTTAAGTGGCTATTTATATGGGTGGCATAATCAGTGCAGCAGACCCAGAAGTAGCATTTAATTTACATACCCTGGGGACATGTAGCACACTTAACTAGGGACCTACAAGTAAATTAAATATGGCATTTGAGTATAAGCCAATGTTACCATGTTTTAGGAAAAGAGCACATGCACTTTAGAACTGGTTAGCAGTGGTAAAGTACCCAGAGTCCTGAAGCCAACAAAAATGAGGTCAGAAATAGAGGAGGGGGAAGGCAAAACATTTGGGGTGACCATTGAGAGAGGGCCATCTTCTAACATTATCCTTTTTGTGAGAGATTCTCCATGCTGTCTTTCATGAATTCCAGGCAAAAGCTGAGCAGATAGACAACTTTGGGAGTTAAAAAACAGGATGAGATTACCTTAAATATGTTATCATATATTTGGAGTATAATTCTAATATGAACCTGTGGGTGTAGTGTTTCACTAGATCCGACTGCTTATTTTGCTAAAACGCGACAGGCCTCCATATATGAATGCATGTCTAAGAGTTAAATAGATGTAGAAATATACTATTTTATGACACCATTTATTCTCAAAATACAAAATAAATATGGATAAATACCGGTAAGATGCCCAAAAAATACATATGGATAAATGCAGATGTAAACATTTAAAAAATAAACACCAAAAAACAGGAAGCCCTACTTATAAGTAAGCTAAATGTGTCTAGGAGTAAAGCCAACTGCAGCATCCATCACAAAAAACAGGGATGATCATTCAAAAGGAGGCCTTATCTTGTATACGTTTTGTAGGACTCTGTAGATAAGATTCACTTACAGCAGAAGCCTTAATAATAGAACTCCGAAATCCAAAAATATACAAAATTGTATTTGCTAACTGACTGTATTTGAACCATATGCTGGGGGTTATACTAACTATAATAGTTCAACGGAATACTGACTCTTTTGAGACTATTGGACAAGTTATTGGATTTTATCAATTTCTTTGTACACAAAATATTTTTACAGGGGCTGTATTCACATTTTGCCCTATGAGGTATTCACACTTCTGTCAGTAAATTATATTTAAACGTTTCTTATGATTTAGATATGGCAGGTTTGTATTAAGGTATATACAATAAATGTATTTCATTGATCTTACATTGATGTTGACAGAGCATGTAGAGTAAAATCTAGGCCCATATTTATACTTTTTGACGCAAAACTGCACTAACGCAGTTTTGCGTCAAAGAAATTAGCGCCGGCTAACGCCATTCTGAAGCGCCATGCGGGTGCCGTATTTATTGAATGACGTTAGCCGGCGTTAGCCGCCGGCGCCGTCTGGTGTGCGTTAAAAAATCGACGTACACCAGGCAGCGCCGGCGTAGGGGGATATGGGGCTTGGGCATCAAGAAATGGGGCAAGTCAGGTTGAGGCAATTTTTTCGCCTCAACCCGATTTGCGCCATTTTTTTTTCACTCCCAACCCCCATAGAAATGACTCCTGTCTTAGCAAAGACAGGAGTCATGCCCCCTTGCCCAATGGCCATGCCCAGGGGACTTCTGTCCCATGTAGGGGCACAAATCAGGCCCCCCTATGCCACAATTTTTTTTTTTTTTTAAACTTACCTGAACTTACCTTAATGTCCCTGGGATGGGTCCCTCCAGCCTTGGGTGTCCTCCTGGGGTGGGCAAGGGTGACAGGGGGGGGTCCCTGGGGGCATGGGAGGGCACCTCTGGGCTCCTTCAGAGCCCACAGGTCCCTTAACGCCTGCCTTTTGCAGGCGCTAAAAAACGGCGCAAAAGCGGCCGTACGTCATTTTTTTTGACCCGCCCACTCCCGGGAGTGAATTTTGCCCGGGAGTATAAATCCGACGCACATGCCTCGGAGTCGATTTTTTAGACGGGAACGCCTACCTTGCATATAATTAACGCAAAGTAGGTGTCCACGCTAAAAAATTACGCTAACTCCATGGACTTTGGCGCTAGACGCGTCTAACGCCAAAGTATAAAAATGGAGTTAGTTTTGCGTCGGAATTGCGTCAAAAAAACAACGCAATTCCGGCGCAAACGGAGTATAAATATGCCCCCTAGTTTCTTAACTGTCGCATGGAGACTGTCACGTGGAGACAGCAGAAGTTCTTTAATATGAGTAGTAGGGTAGTACAGTCAAGAAACACTGACTTGCTGGAGTTGCATAAAGAGGGATTTCCGCAATTAATGTAATTTGCATGCACTGGCTTTCAGAATAATCTTTTTAAAAATCACGTATTCCCCAGCCCTAAATTATGTAGACAGAGGTTTTTTTTTAAAGTTTGATGGGCTGTACTCCGTTTTGTCAGGTGAGCAAAGAGATGTACTCTTTTGCTGTAGCAGACCACAGCTTATCCCATTTAGAGGTCTTTCCTTGGCTGAGGCCTCTGTCCTTCTGACGTTTTGCTGTGCTGGTGCCATAGTCACTGTGCCCACACTGCTGTCTATTGTATTTAAAAAACAAACTGCTTAAGCGATAGTTTGTTTTTGAAACACAAAAAATGAAAGTTCCTACATGCTGGGAGTTTTCTCCCAGCATGTGCGAGTTATTTGTTTTTTTTCTTGTTTGGAACCAAGAGGCTTCTCTTGGCAATCCCAAACAAGAAATACATATGTTAAAACATTCATCTTAAACAGAGCAGATGGTTTTAATACTTTGACTGAAGTCCCAATGTTATTTGAGCTGGCAGTCAAAAGTTTCCACCCGCAGAGCCAGTGAAAGCTTTACTTACCAAACTATAGCAATTCACCAGACTCTAAATGAAGCATCATTAAAACCAGTAGTTTGGTGAGAAGGATACACCACCACTTTTGTGTTGTAATATCCTGTCTGCAAACTCTAAGTAAGACACAGAAACTATGGCCCATATTTATGGAAAGTGGCGCTGCACTAAGTGCAACGCCACTTTTCTTGCACCCCTTAACGTCCCCTAATGCCACCATGTGTGCACCGTATTTAAAATATGTTGCACCTTTGCACCTTGGGGGTAGTCACGTGGACTAGCATCATAAATTTTGACTCTTTTCCGGCGCTTTGCAGAACTAGCGTAACTAATTATGACGCTAATCCTGCAGGCACCCAGAGACCTATTGAACACAATGAGAGCCTATTTGTAATTCCTACACTTAGCAGGCCTTAAAAAATGCCGATAAAAATGGCACAAAGGAATCACATATATTCCTTAATGCCATCTTTACGGCCACCCATGTGCCAGAACGCCTTCCTTGCATACATTATGCCCAGCACAGGAATAGTGTGGTGCAAGGGGTTTCAAAGTGGCGCAGTGCAAGCATTGCTCCACTTTGTAACTATGGCATGGCATTTTTGCCCTTCCAAAGCCACATTACCATGAAAAAAATGATGCCAATGTGGCGTTGGAATGGTGCTAACCACCATAAATCTGGGCCTATATTTCTCTAAATTCCAAAAATGGGCCTGAGACAATGTCCAGTCAGACTAAATATTGAAGAAGGCTTTTCTCTCCTACTTTCCCACTATTTTTCTGAGTGCATTCTCCTGCATTCTGCTTCACTGCTTTCTTCCACCTTTACCCCTGTTTTTGAGTGCTTTCTTCTGCTGTCTGTCTTGTTTTCACTGCTTTCTTCCTCCTTTCCATCTGTTTTTCTCAGTGCTTTCTTCTGCTGTCTGCCTAGTTTTCACTGCTTTCTCCCTCCTTTCCCCATTTTCTGAGTACTTACTCTTGCTTTTTGCCTCCTTTCTTCTCTGTTCATTCTTTTTATCCCCATTGCCACTCCTACCTGCTGCCCATTTTGCTGCCTCCTGTCTAGCCCCGCCCACTGCATCCCAGCACCCCTCCCTCCTCCAAGGACCTACTTAATGGAGGCCGCAGCGCGGCCGCTGGTGTGCCAAAGGCAACCCTGTCTGCACCTGGACCACCCCCATGACATCTGACTCTTCCACCTCACAAATATACACCGCCACTGACCTTGGAGCCCAGGACCCCAAACAAACCTGCAGCCACTGCTGCCGCCTATCCCCTCATACCACCAGAGGACCGTTTTCCTGCTGACACTGCAGTTTCCCCTTCAGCACCGAAACAACCAAGGCACCCAACACATCAACTGAGAGCACAATGACAGAGCTCCGGTGTATCGTACTCAGTGCACGTTCACTAGTTAAATATGCCACCAAGGTCTGGGACACGATCTCGTCCCTCACCCTGGATGTCATCTTCCTCACAGAAACCTGGTTCGTCCCCACCTCCTCAACAGACACACACACCCATCCCCGAAGGGGACAAATAACACACCTGGATGGAGGCGGAATCACCATCATCTACAGGACACCATCTACTGCACGATATCCCCTGATGACATGACACTGGTAATAGAACACCCCGACTTCCAACTCCACACAGACGGAAAAAGAACCATCAGAGGCACCCTTACCTAAAGACTACCAGGACCATGCCCCAGCTTCTGCAACACCATCCCGGAACTCAATGCCCCACAATAAATTGACTGAGAGCACTACATGTTTCTAGGGAACCTCAACTTTCACCTCGACGACCCCGGCAATGCCAACTCCACTGACCTCTTGGAAAGTTTGAGCAACATCCACCTCAAGCAGCTCATCATCAACCCTACCCACATCACAGGACATACACTAGACCTCACCTTCACCTCCAGCGACACAGTCAGGTACTTTGACACCACACCACTCACCTGCTCTGACCACCACAGCGTACACTTCACCATCTCCGAACCCACATACCCTGGCACCGTGCCCCCCAGATCCATGTGAAGAAACTGGAGAAAGGTTTCAGACCAGTGAAACAATATTCTCCGCTCCCACCTCCCAAAGTCTCACGTGACCCTGAACAAGTAACAAAGAGTTTCTCCCATTGGATCACAGAATGCGCCAATGTCATCACAACCACCAAGACAGCCAAGGTCAAAGAACAAAGCATAGTACTAAGCTGGTTCACCAATGAACTGCACTCCTCTAAATGACACTGATGACAACTTGAAAGGCATTGGTGCACCAGCAAAAAACCGATGACCGCACAACCTTTAGGACAGCCCTCAACCGGTGCCACCACCTCCTGAAAAAAAGCAAGAAGAACGCACTAGCAGACCACATCAAAGCCAACACAAACCACATCAAATACCTTTTTGCCATTGTAAAGGAGTTCACCACTCTTGCAGTCACAGAAAATTAAAATCCCTCCCTCCCAGGAACTATGCGACAACCACACTGACTTCTTCCATGACAAGATCTCACCTATGAACGGGATTTTCGAATGGCAACCCCCCTCCACAGACAGCATCAACCAGCTCACATGCACAAAAAAGAACCTCAAACAATTACCCACTGCTAACTCTTCACTAGGCAAGGCAATATCTCCAGCATGAATTCTGTACACTCCGGATCACCCACAGACTCTTGCCCCACCACATCTTCAACCTTGGAAGCAAGGTGGACGGCGACAAGCTCCGGAAGATCCTGAATACTTCCATCACCATGGCCTCCTTCCTGGAGGTCTGGAAACACGTTGAAGTGAGGCCCCTCCTGAAAAAGCCCTCTGCCAACCCAGCTGAATTGAAAAGCTACTGGACCATCTCTCTGCACCCCTATCCAGAAAAAGTCTTCAAGAAAGCAATAAACCAGCAACTCAAACAACACCTAGAAGATCACAACCTCCTGGACCCCTCCCGATCTGGATTTGGAGCTAACCACAGCACTGAGACAGCCCTAATTGCAACCACAGGTGATGTCAGAGCACTCCTGGACCATGGGTAAACAGCAGCCCTCTTCCTCCTTGGTCCTGTCCACCGCGGTTGACACTATCTCCCACCCCATCTTTCTCAACAGACTCCACCACATCCAGATTCAAAGAAACACCCTCAAATGGATTGCCAGAAGATCAGTCTCCCACCGTACACCTCAGAGCCCAAAAAGATCATCTGTGGAGTCCCCCAAGGATTGTCACTCACCCCAACTCTCTTCATCACTTCCATGACCCCCTGGCTGTCATAGTCAGACCACAAAGACTCAACTTCATCTCCTATGCCGATGATACACACCTCATCATATCACTGTCTGAAGATACCGCCACCACAAAAGCTAACTTCCACAGATAGATGATGAATGTAACAGGCCAGATAAAGGACGACTATCTCAAATTCAACACTGGAAAAATGGAAGTTCTCATCTTTAGGATCAGCACCTCAAGATGCTGACCCATGCCTACAAGGCCCTGCGCAATGAAGGACCAGCATACATCAACAAACACCTGACCATCCACCAACCAATCAGACACCTCTGATCAACTTCTCTCTCCATCGCAGACACTCCATGGATCCGCCAAGACAATATCGAAGGATGCTCCTTCTCGCAACTAGCAGCCAAGGCTTGGAATGACCTCCCCCTTCACCTCAGGACCGCACCGCCAGTCCAGTGACTCAGAAGAGAACTAAATACCTGGATGTCAAAATATACATTCCTCTATACAGCAGCATACAGACCCAGCGCCTCAAGACCCTCATGGGTGATTTGTCGCACTCCATAAATGTTGATTGATTTCTTATCAAAATACAACAATGATTTTGGTGTACCTGGATAAAGAAAACTACGATGAACAATCATTTTTTTGTGCTCTTAGTTGTCAGGTTGGAAGCTGCTTCCCAGTAAGTGTGACATACCAAAAGTAGAATTCCTCATATCCCACCATCACTCAAGAGGTGAAATGTTATCAACCCCGTTTTCACAGAGAAAATGAACAAAAAGCAGATATAACATCATCAGTTCATCATTGCAATCTACACATGGTTTTGGCTTGTCCATCTCCAAGCTTAGATGTTTGCATAATGTTTGTTACTTTGGGTACATCTGTGTGGGATCTACTTCAAAGGATTCTCTCTGTGTTTTGTTGCTCAGTGCAGTACTACATCCTTAATAAGGAGTGTTCGGTGCAATTTATCACACCCAGTGATGTTAGATACCTTGGAATGTGGAAATCACCAGATCTGAAAAAGTTCAAAAGGTTCAACTTTGTTTCTAAAATAGGGCATAAAGTGTGGATTTTGCTGCTTTCTGTGGCAAAATTAATATTCCCCAGTACTTACCTGGAATTTTACCATTAAATTTCAGCATTTGCTACCTAATGAAATGTAAAAGAAGAAAAATGTTGCCAACGCAACTATGTTGCAGGATTTTCTATTCCCACACTCCACAAACAGGTTTATATACAGCAAAATTTATCTTTACAGTTTCCTCGTCTCAAAACCAGACATTATGCATCACCCTTTATAAGCTTAGTATGTAGGTAATTTTAATCAATGCATGACATTCTCCTGTCACAGATTTGCATATTTGTCATGCATTTTGAGACCTCAGTATATCTTTCTGAGAAGATTTTCTTTCTCCAGTTCTCAACTAAATAAATAATTTCTTGTTGGCACTAACCAACCGTTGTTAGCACTCAGATGACACGGCCTTTATTTTCTGTTAGAGATAACCTTGCTCTCAAACAGTTAACAATCTAACGTACATGTCGACCTTCCTGTTTTCTCAAAAAAGGCTGAGGGTGCTTTGATCCTTTATTATTTTTCATATGGGATTCAATGATGGTCATACTTTTAGGCTCATCTTTGCTTTTCTGTTATACACAGAAATACTTTTACTCATGGTAACTGGTAATTTCTAGATTGTCTATGTTCTTCATTGGTACAGCAGGATTTAACCTACATCCCTTAAAGAGTGTACTTTTTCTTTGCAGCTGGTAGAGCTTTAATACTCTTTCTGAATTTATTTCTTGTCAATAGCATACAGGTCTTTTAGCACAGTGATTGGTAAATCAAATGGTGCTGCTACCAACAAGAGTTTTCATAATCGCCTTGCGGCAGATTTACAATATTATAGTTGCTAAGCAGGTACCATGTCATAAAGTCACCACAACTCTCAAGCTACTGGAATGGAAACAAAACCAGTTGAAATGTATTTGTTATGCTGCTTTATAATTTGTTAGTTACAATACGCAGCACTACCGTTGTTTAACTTACACATAGCACGGAAGTATACTTCATTCAGCCCTAAACAGTAGCAATAGATATGAATATTTTATAGTCAGACTCTGCATTCTACAGAAACATTAGAATTGTTTTGAAAGAATCCATCTAAAAAAGAAGACATCCCCAAATTTACCAGCATTGATCTCAACAGTAAGTGACATCACTGCATTTTCCTGCCTGCCTTAGCCTTCAAAGGCCTACCCTGAGGCCGCCACTTGCCCGGCATTCCAAGCTTAAGCCATGAAAAGGGTATAACCTGTCTAAACTTGTTTGGATCTGTTTGGATCCGAAGGACCGAAGGCCAGAAAACCTTCTGCCAACGTGAACCACCCATCATGTATGTCTTTCATGCACTACTACACACACCATTCTCACGTTCACACCAAGACCCTGTAAACACATTCACCACCCTTATACATTTAGCATCTGCAACCTAAATTACATACCACTCACTGAAGTACACACACCTCAAACATCCTACCATCTTTAACTCAATCAGCAACAAGTAACGTCCCCAACAATGGTAAAATCATCACACACCAAAGCCCAGTTGCTCTTTTAATCACAGATACCTAGTTCATACCGTTCTCCATACATTATTATGACTTTCTACCCTCTGCATACAGAGTTCAGCACACGGAGCACACTTGCAAAACTCGGGGTGGGGGAGAGAGGATTTTACAGTCATAAACAAGTCCACATTACCATGCACCATGCTTAGCATGACTACACCAAGGTTTTTGCAAACTTCTCCTGCAGCTTTCCTCGCTCAGCCTGCAAAAAAACCTCCTTCCAATTAATCTGCATGCCATCCTATATCCACAAGGACTTCATAGATGAAATATCAAATCTCATCACCTGTGCTTCAATCCAAGACACTCAGCTCACCTTCCTCGGAAACTTCAATCTACCGTTCAACTCCAACAACAGAACCATGATGGAAGTCCTCAACACTCTACTCAACACCCTAGAAATAAAACACCACGTCACTAACCCAATTCACACGAAGGGCAATACCCTGAAACATATCTTCTCTGCATCCTCTAACAATCACTGCAAGTCTGACATACTACTAGACTGGAAGGATCATCTTGCCAACCCCTTCACTATCACACAAGTCACTTCCCCACATGAAGGCCAGCAGAAAATAGAAAACTACTTTCTGCTAATTCACAGACATCCATCTAGAACTCCAACGTAAGAAAATCAATCTTGTCATCAGTAGCTGTCAACACCCTTTAAACATCTACAAACGACTCTGAAGAATCACATAGAATCCTATGCTGATTTGAAAACTCACAGCTCAAAAACTAAGCCATCACACCATGCTAGAACCAAAATGTCATTGAAAACAGCATACAAAGACAGGAAAAGAAATGTAGAATACCATGCCAGAAGGAGCTTACCCTTCTGAAAGCCCTCTAACCAATATTCCCTCATCCCTATGCCCTAAGCCACTTACTACAAGACCACCATTAATAAAGCACTCATCAGAAGCAAACCCATCTTTAATGCCATTAAATAGTGTGCTCACCCCACTACAGAACCCACTTTTTCACCACCAGCCAAGTAATGCAACACTATTAACCACTTTCCACAAAGCAAATCATGAAAATCAGTCTCAACAGCAATACCCATTGCATGCCCCTTCCACGTACAGTGCTGCGTGGGAAGGGGCTGTATTTACAAGGTGGTGTTAAGCCACAAAAAGTGGCTTAATCCCACCTTGTAAATACGGCGCAGTGCTTAGTGCCACAGAAGCATCACAAAAAGTGATGCTCCTGTGGAGGTAGGGGCCTATAATTACGGCCATAAATACTGCAGGAATGAGAAAACAAGAAAACAAGCATTCCCAGTTTACACACCAAGAATACAAAACGACATCCTTTCTGACATCAGAACAGCACCAACATTCCTATAATTCTGAAAAAAAGTGGATACTCACATCTTCAACTACCACTGCCTTAGCTAGGTTGACTTCTCATCTCTTACAACAGCTTTATTTAATCCTACTGTCTTGTTCCCCCACGATGCATCCACACTCGGGATTACCATCTGTACAGTGTTTCACTGCTAGCCAATTAGGCATACGCTTTAGAAATACCAAGTCATACATGCTTGTAAATAAGTAATTTGTGCATTACAGAATGTGCTGCTATGCTATTTAGTGGCTTACTGCATGTTTTATAAGATCGAAGCAGGAATAACAATATTATATTTGCTTTTTCTGTTAAAAGGGGTTTACTTTAGAATTAGCTCTGAATAGCAACTGAAATAGTGTGAATCACTGCTATATGTCACCTGGTTGCCTTCTAATCTTCTTTTTCTGTACTCCCATAGATAGCAGCTTTTTCTTACCTCAACCTATTTTCTGGGTCACATGTTGGGAGTAACTATGTGATTCTCATAGCACCACTTTACAGAAAACAATTAATCTTAACAAATATAATTTCTTGTGATTTTGAGTTAGTTTTAATGGGCATAAAACATAGGATCCAACCTATATGCAATCATCTATTTCACATAGAAGGTATTCGATGGATAAATCAAGTTATTTCTTAATTTAAATTAATCATTAGGTGTGTGACAACTGGGATACTACACTCTCAAAAAGTCATTTACATCCTTTCAAAAAGAAAATGCTGTAAACTATATTTATCGTGCAAGAAGCTGTATATTATTTTGATTAATTTCTTACAGGATGTCTATATTAAGCATACAACTTCAAACGAGACCATTGTAATTTATACTTGGCACTGATTAGGTAATTCCTTCCTTCTGGAAGCCATTGTTTGTGTTTTTGTGTACGAACAGATAATTGCAAATCAATCCCACGCTTAAAAAACAATTTAAAAAATGTGCTTTTAAAACAGACTTTACCTTTCAACCGATTAAACAGGAGACAATCAGCACATTATACAGTCCGTGCCTCTATAAAATGCTTTTTTTTGGGGCCAACTATGTTTTGGGAATTGAACAACCTACTCAAGAGAAAATTTATTTAAGATGTTTTTCGTATATCCTTATCAAATTAAAAAATGCCAGCCTACGATTATTTACATGGCTATACAATATCCAATTCAAGGATTGATATTGTTTGTATTGAAAAATGTGCTTATCGTATTTTTGTTTAAAGTGTGCTTATGATAAAATGTGATTTTGAATTGGTTTTCAATGCTTGCTGCTCCTTTGACATGCGGTCCTTTTCGTTCTGCCCAACAGTTCAGCGGTCCTAAAGATGTAACCATGTCACACTAACAATGAAAATCTAAACATCTAACTGATTTCAAATTTGTTGTAGTATGTCTGAGGATAGGGGAGATGACAACATCAAAAGCCTGTCATCATTCCAAACCTAGATGCCGACTGTCTGACTGAAACTCAATCAAAAGAAGGTAGATATGATACTCATTCAAATTTGAACTACAAATTCAACCATGTTGTTTAGTATTAACCTCTGTGACTACCCACTTGAGCAACCCTGACGCTTAGACACTAACCAGTTTTCAAAGAGTATGTTTTGAAGAAATCTCAGAAATGCTTGTACGATCTGAACATTTCACGCAGAATCATGCCCTTGATGTTGCCACAACTAGGGCACGGGCAAAAACGTGATTATTATGGTGATATAAGCTTGTATGATTACCATCACTTAGTGCTTTACAAAATGCCTGGGACTTTCCATTGTGCAATGTCAGTAATTGAGATTATGCTCGACTAAAAATCCTAAAGAGGCGAGTTCAAGAACAGCGCAAACACAACAATGAAAGCAGGTGTTTTTGTGTCAAATGCAACTTTGTGTTATTTTTAAAGCGCAAAATGTGTTTTTGTGTCCAAACATGGCTGAGATTCATTTCACATGATTTCACCATATTTGTTCTGGAATTTTGCATCATTGCTGCAAAGCAAGATACGTGAATTCTGCTTAATTCTAGCCACAACCTCTGTCAATCCTCAGTTTTATATGACATAGCCAGTGACATCACCCTGCTCACAGACCCCACAGAGAGTACAGAGGCACTGAAGAAAGTCTTTTTGCATTCTGCTGTTCGTCTGACCGTGAATTGCGTCACATCAGCTTTCCAATAAATTTCCTTTGCATAATATTATTAATTAGTATCAAAGCATCAACTTCACATTGTGCTGCATAATCTTCAGGAGTAAAAAGAAAGGATCAACTAACAGGCAAAATCTAAAAATCCAGTTTCCTCCCTACAGCCTGCATCATCACTATAATAATGCAGTTTGGGATCCCAACAGCATAAAACAAGAGAACACAGACACTAGCCTGCTATGCCTATTCTTCATATCTCTTGCTAAAGTCAGCTCTCTATTTCATACTCCCCATTCCGTGCAATGCATTATAAAAGAGGTACAAAAGTTAAGAATTTCCAAATTTCTGCCACCCGCAGTGACTTACTACTATACTGTTGGACCTGGCCCTTTTTGCAGGGTTATACCCAAACCTTTTACCTTCTTCCGCCTGCTTTTTTCTGACCTGTTTTTGTTGGCTTTAGGACTCTTGGTACTTTACCACTGGTAATCAGTGCTTAAGTGAGTATTCTCTCTTCTAAAATGTATTGGTGATTGGTTTATCCATGATTGGCATATTTGGTTTACTAGCAAGTCCCTACTATACTGCCCCAAGTGTGCCCAGGACATGTAAATCAAATGCTACTAGTGGGCATGCAGCACTGATCGTGCCACATACGAGTAACCCTGCAGACATGTCTCAGGCTTGCCATTGCAGTGCCTGTGTGTGCAGTTTTACACTGCCATGTCGAACTGGCAAAAACACTAACTTACCATGCCCAAACCTTCCCTTTACTAAGTAGGCCCAAGGCAGCCCCATGGACAGGATGCAGTGTATTTAAAAAGTATGGCATGTACTGGTGTGTTTTACATGTCCTGATAGTGAAATATTGATACATTTGTTTTCACTGTTGCAAGGCCTATCTCTCCCATAGGGTAACATGGGGATGGCCTTGAATTTGATTTTAAATGTAATTTCCCATTGGGAACAGATTGAGATGTGGAGCTTGGGGTCTCTGAACTGACAATTTAAAAGTACATCTTTTGGTGAAGTTTGTTCTTGAATTGTAAGTTTGAAACTGCCAATATTAGAAAGTGTACACAAAGTTCAAATATAGCAGCGAAATGTTTCACCAGAAATCAATTACACGCTGTTAGAAGATTTTTTCATTTATTGAATTTGATTTATCGTTAATTATAACATTAATAGTATTCAATATTCCTGAAATATTTGTTTGCAAATGATTCTTCCATGAACACTGTGTGCTTTACAGTTTAGATTACCCAGTTCTGTGGGGAATATTGGGTTACCCTGTTTATTTGTAACTATTAGAAAGTGGTAATTTTCTTGCTTAACCACTCTGTGCCTATGACTGTCTGCTGAATAAATGTTTGGATCAGGATGACAGTTGTGCTGTTTGTGTATTCTCTGTAGACAGTCATGCAAAGGGAGCTGGGATGCGCCCTGCATATCCTGATGCAAACAAACCAAATGAAGGACGGAATACAGAACAAATCATACATTTACCCCAGTTGCAGATCTGGGTTTAATCCATCAATTCTTTTGCTCAAGACGCCACCCCAGCTTTGACCCAGCCACATGCAAATCAGTCTTGACCATGTTCCCTATGGGAACAATCCAGCCCAAACTGCCATGCCAGGTCATCCCGGGACCAGAAACAAGCATCCTGGGACTGGTTTCGGGGTATCACCCTCATCAGCCAGGCTAGCTTGAATCTAGTGGCATAGTGAGCCCGGACTCACGTCTGGGCATACTCAGTGCACTTAGGGTGACAAAAGCAAACAAACCAAATGATCGACAGAATACAGAACAAATCAAGCATTCACCCCCAGTCACAGATCTGGGTTTAGTCCATCAATTCCTTTACTCACCATGCCACCCAGTTTGGACCCAGCCATATGCAAAGCAGTCTTGACCCTGTACCCCATGGGAAATATCTAGTCTGAACTGCCAGACCAGGTCATCCCTGGACCAGAAACATGCATCGTGAGACTAGTTTTGGGGTATCATCCCACATCAGTCAGGCATCCAGTGGCATATTGAGCCTAGGACCCATGCCTGGGCAAACCCGGTGCACGTAGGATGACAAAAGCAAACAAATCAAAAGATGGACGGTATGGGGAACAAATCAAACATTCAGCCCAGTCACAGATCTGGGTTTAATCCATCAGTTTCTTTGCTCACCACACCACCCCAGTTTAGACCCAGCCATAAACAAATCAGTCTTAACCCTGTTCCCATGGAACCAGCCCAGTCCGATCTGCCAAACCAGGTCCTCCCTGGAATAGAAACAAGTATCCTGTGACCGGTTTAAGGGTATCACCTATCATCAGCCAGGCGAGCTTGAATCCAGTTGCATAGTGAGCCCAGGAGCAACATCTGGGCATACCTGGTGCACTAAGGGTGGCAAGAAACAAACAAACCAAATGATGGATGTAATGAGGAACAAATCAAATGTTCCCCCCCAGTCTCAGGTCTGGGTTTAATCTATCAATTCTTTTGATCACCACACCATTTCAGTTTGATGGATTAAACCCACATCTGTAATTGGGATGAAGGTTTGATTTGGTCTGCATTCATTTCATCATCTGTTCTTTTGGCATCTGCATATTCTGATGGCCCATCTCCAAGATGATGGGTCTTTCTGAGCGAAAGTGGTGGGAGGAGCTGACATTTGCACCTCAATAGAGCTGTGCATGTCCTCACACAAAGCAGTCTCCAAACCCCTGGAATGTGTCTGGGCCAGGGCAGGGAAGTTGAGGGTTTTGTACACTACAAAGACTTCTCTTTGCCTACTTCAAAGATAGAAATGGGTATAAGTGCTGGACCTCTGACACCACAGAGTTAGAATCCTTCTCGACTGAGGAACTTGTGCCAGGAAGAAGAGCTGGCTGCTGTAGAAGAGACTGTCACTCTGCCTGTTGCTTTTTTGAGCTGGAAAGCTGCTTGCTGTCTCTGTTCTGGGAGTGCAAGGACTGAACTTGGCTTGCTATGTCCTGCTTCCAAAGGTTTTTGAAGGACTCATACTGAGCCTGCTTCCTGTTAAAAAGTCTCAGAGACATCAAAGACTTCACCTAACAGTGCCTGGGCTCTTCTCCTGAAAGTCCTATCTTGCCAAGTGGTGCCACTCCAGTCTCTGAGCCCTTGGAAGTGCAAGTTGGTGATATGAAGAGGAAAATTCATGCAGCAATGTGCCGTGCCAGAAGAGTCGATGCAGCACCTGTCTTGCGTCTGGAAAATTCACACAGCACCTGTCTTGTGTCTGCAGAATTGACGCAACACCTGTTTCACCGCAGTCCCATCAACACAGCACGTCTGGATTTTCCATACATCATCCCCGGGTAGTAATTCTTCATCAACCCTACAACGCAGTAAGGAACCAAGGATACATAGCCAGAAATTAACGCATCACATTTCCTGTGAGGAAATAATTGACGCATAACCTCCCGTGCCAGTAAGGAACCGTCACATCGCCTCACCTGTGAGGAAAGAATCGATGCATCACCTCCCCTGAGCAGTAAGGAAAGAATACATAATTTTGCTTTTCTGGAACCTCACCTCCAATGTGGCCTGCATTGTTTTCTTTCTTGACACATCCCAGGTACTTTCTGCTAAAAAGATACAACTATTGGTTCCTATGGATTTAAACTCATTTAAACTTTTGAAAAGTTATATCTTTACTTGTGTATGTTGGATGTGTGTTGTTTTGGTCTTGTTTCACTCAGATAAATATTGGCTATATTTATAAACCGGTGTGGAGTACTTTTGTGGTGTTTTCACTGTGTTACTGTGTGTACAAATACTTTACACATTGCCTCTGAGATAAGCCTGGCTGCTCGTGCCAAGCTACCAAGGGAGTGATCAGGGGTTTTCTTAGCTGTGTGCCTCTCTTACACCGACTAGAGTGAAGGTCCTACTTGGACAGGGTGCTAACCCCAACCAACTAGAGACCCCATTTATTACATATACACTCAACCAACTGATGTATCCTTTAAGAACCTCAATTAGTACTTGAGGGGTTGAGAGCCCCACTCAAGTAATGATTACTATCCTTGTAAGGGTGAACTACAAAAGGCACCGAATAAACCTTTGCTTAACCATCTGGTAGTTTGGGACAAAAGCAGTGAGGCCTAACTTAGAGGCAATTTTCAAAGTATTTATGTATTACTCCAACAGTGATGAAGTGAAAACTCAACACAAGAAAAATCCCAAACCAATTTAGATAAACAGAAAAAATGTGATAAATAAAATTACACCAAAACTTCAAAAGTTCAATAAATAGATTAGAAGTTATGAGTGTTTAAAATTAATTTCAGGTACAAATAGCACAAGAAGCAAAAAGTGCTACTGGCGTTTGTCTGGTTCAAAGTCGAAAACTAAGGACAACTGCAATAGGGAGCATGTTGATACAGGCACCAGGTTTGTTCTGCTGAAGAATTTGCTTTCTCAAATTAGAAATCCATGTGAGGAGGCTCAGCTGGAATTTGCAGTGGTAGGGGCTGCAAGGAGATCATTATAATAGCGAGGAGTGGTCATTGCTGGAGTTTCACACTGGCAGGAGACGCAGGCGGTTGCCGTTTGGTACATAGAGCAGGTTGCCATTGAAAGTTTGCATTGCCAGGAGACATGGAAGTCATTGCTTGATGTGAGGAGCCCACTCACAGTCACAAAGAGCCCCAAGACTCTACTTTTACCTGGAGTTCATTAGTGAAGCGAGAGGAGTACAAGCTGATGCCAGTCAAGGGTCCAGTATATGAAGGGAACCTCTTGAGGATCAGGAGTGACTACAGCAGAGGCCAGCACCATGGTTCAGGCAGGTTCATGTTGTGCTGGTCAGCTGAACAGTTGCAGGGAGACTTCTGGAAGCTTGTTGTGCCCTGCAGCTCAAACAGGAGATCAGCCAACTGACCCTTGGAGTAATTTCTGGAGTTCAAGGCATGCAGGTCCAGTCTTCCTTCTTCAGACAGTAGGGCAGTTATTATTCTTCCACCGATCCAATAGTGTCTGATGAGAAAGACTGTGGGTGCTATTCTCAAATCCAATGCCAGTCTAAGGGTTTTGGATGCCCCCTTTGTCTAACCTTGTCCCTTTCCTGGGTCTGGCACCAAAAGGTCTAGGGTAACAAATGACAGGCAGGTCTAAGTGAGAGCTGCATTTGTTAGGGGCAGGACAGATAGCCAAAGAAGGCAAGAAGGGAGTAGGCAGCTCACTCAGGCTAATGTTAAAAACTTAGGAAGAGCTGAGTACCTCCCGCAGGCCGTCCTACTCAGCAGAAGAACACCCTGCCCCACCTTCAAGACATTTCTGTCCTGATGCTTGGAAGAAATACATAACATGCCACAGAAGAGCCTTGACACTGGCCAAAAGGCACATTTGGATTGGGCAAAAAAATTCAATTTTCTAAAAAGTCAAATTTTCAGAATAGTAGCTTAAAATCTGACTTTACCATTAAGAAGGATTTTAAATTACAATTCAAATGAAAGAACACAGCATTTTCTATCTGTTCCCAAAAATAAGTTATCAGTTTTAAATACCATGCACCCCACCTTATAAGCCTTAGGGCCTACCATAGGGCTGACGTGTAGGTATTGAAACAACATTTTAGGCCTGGCAAAATTTTAAAACTGCACTCCAAGCTGCAGTAGCGGGCCTGAGACATGTTTTAAATTACTACTTTAATTGGTAGCTCGATGTGTGCTTTATCCCACTTGTAGCATTTATTTACAGGCCCTGCTTACATGAAGTAGCCTATACTAGGAACTTACAAGTAACTTAAATTTGCCAATTGGATGTATACAAATTTTACCATGTTTAAGGGAAAGAGCACAAGCACTTTAGCACTGGTTAACAAGGTTAAACCGCTTAGAGTCCCAGTGCCAACAAAAACGAGTTCAGGACAAAATAGGAGTGAATGCAAAAAGTGTAGGGGAATACCACGCCAAGGGTGTGTTTAATATATCCCTTCTTTCTTCTTCTTCTATGACATCTCTTCAGTTGATAACACTCTATGTGCCAGATGCATAAAAGTATTTAGCCGTTGCAACTGACCCAATTCACAGAATCGGGTTGTTTGGGACTGCTAAAAAGCATTTTGGTAAGTACATGGTCCTATTTGCAATCCAGTAACCTATTACCGAATCACAAATAGGGCTTGCAAGTTGGTATTCAAAAGGGGCGTGTTAATGGCATCCCTTCCGCATACTGAATCGTACTAGTATGTAAGAATGTTTTGCAATCGAAAACATTCACCTTTTACCACCAACTTCAAGTTCATGGTAACCTATTTGCAAATTGGTAGGGGTTCCCAAGGGACCCCTTCCCCTTTGTGAAAGTTGGGAGAAACATTTTTTCAAAGCAGGCAGTAGACCTATGGACCACTGCCTGCTCTTTAAAAATAAAAATAAAACTTTTAATTTTTATTTTTGAAACACATCTCACTTCAAGGTAAACAGGCTGCATTTAAAAAATATTTCTTTATTGAAAAATTAATCCCAGCAAGCCACAATCCCTGTGATTTTTGCATTTCCCAATAGTACGCAAATGAGACCTACCTCATGAATATTAACGAGGTAGGTCTATTTGAGACCCACTGAGAATTTCAAAATGTGTTAGAGACACATTAGTACATGGGTGTTTGCGATTTCCTAATTGTGAAGCACACAAAATTGCAAACAGGAAATCACAAATACAAACTTATGTACATCTGGCCCTATTTGAATATTGCTTGTAAAATAACAAGTTTGCATGGGAACTGGATACATGTACTGAGAAAGTTTTTTTGGGGATGTTTGTTGTGATGTATACTGTGAGCCTTTAAGGAAGAGTTTCTTATGGTTGGAAACATGTGCCGGCAGGGACTTGCTGCAAAGATTATTTTTTTTAAATGTGAATTAATGAACTGAAAGTCATTTCTTGATAGCTACTCCAGGTTTTATTTCATCTGTTTATTGTGAGCTTCACTACAGCAGGGTCGCCGTAAGCTCGCATCAGCGTATTCAGTACTAATATCTTGTATTTTGGAGTGGTTGTTGATACCTACTATAATACGCCAGCACCATGAACTGATTGCAGCCTTCTATCATCGGGAGGTGTGGAGTATATGAAATAGAGGAATGTTTGCATGAATGCTATAATCACATATGCATTGGTAATATTCCTGGGATTATGTAAGCTGCTTGACTGCTATTTTGGCCAGCTTTGTACTATGCAAATATTCCCAACAGAATGAATTATGAAACAAACATATAAATTAAGTAATTATTTTAGGAAATGCAAAGGACTCGACACTAAGGCCCATATTTATACTTTTTTAGCGCCACATTTGCATCATTTTCTGATGCAAAAGCGGCGCAGACTGACAAAATACAATTATATTTTGTAAGTGTGCGCCGCTTTTGCGTCAGAAAATGAAGCAAATGCGTCACAAAAAAAGTTTAAATATGGACCTAATTTTGAAATCCCCAGGGCTCAAATTCAATCTAGATTCACCAGGCATCTTTCTTCTGTTTTAGATCCAGAGTGATTAGCACAAGTGTGCTAACATTAGGTTTTGAGGGGCATTACACATCTGCTGTGTCCAGTAATAGAAGTAAGTTAATTGTTGTACTCTCTACATAGGAATAACAGGATGCCTCCTGAAGAGACTCCAGACAATAAAGAACTCAGATGCAAGACTCGTATTCGACCTCCCCAGAAGAACCCACTACACACCCATCTCAAAAAACTACACCGGGCCCCAATTCAGAAGATATGCCAGTTGACCCACGACTACAAGGCCCTGCACAGCGAAGGACCACATACATAAACAAATGCCTGACCTTCCACCAACTGACCAGACATCTCCAATCAGCGTCACTCTCCTTCACAGACACCTCACGGATCCATTGAGACAACAGCGAAGGATGCCATTTCTCACACCTGGCAGCCAAGGGTTGGAACAACCTCCCCTTGCACCTCAGGGCCACACAGTCACTCCAGCAATTCAGAAGAGAAATAAAGACCTGGTTGTTTGAATGATCATTCCTCCACGCAGCAGCATACAGCTCCAGCACCTTGAGACCCTCACGGGTGATTTGCAGCGCTCTATAAATGTTTGATTGTTTGATTGATATAATGCTTACTTTCCGCATGGGCATTATAACAATCCCATCCTGAAGAGCGTTGTGTTAAATGATTTAAACGTTCAAACTAAGGTCTTTATAAATTATAATTTTACCTTCACTCTTGGTTATATCACTATCCCATTTTATTTTTTTACAGAAATTTATCAATTCACAGTACATTTCAAATGTTCCATTACCTCTATCTATCCAAATAGGCTTTCCATGTGATTATATGAATTAAATAATCTAGGTTTTAGTCTCATTCAGTTTCCCATTTTTCCAAGGAATGTTCTGGTGACTGCAAAGTTCAAGTAATGCTGTCCATTAGTGACAAGGGCAGAAAGTTTTAAAGAGAAAGGCTATTCAGTTGTAAGACAGAGCCATCTGTTTTAATTCTATTTCACACCCACATCACATAACATCACATATTGTCACACTAGAAAAGATTCTGTCTTACTTATTAGACTGGATGTAAGATTTAGAGAAATTCTTTCTCTTGCAGTGTCCTGAAAATGTGTCTACCATCATACTAGATTTGCTTTGTTAAAGTGCTTGGTGAATTTGAAACAAGTGTCTATGATTTGTCATCTTATATATCATTTGCTGTAGCTGTGTACCACTGGGTTTAGGTCTGAAGAAGATGTGATGAGCTTTGTCAATTCCTAAGGTCAAGTTTATGGCCAGTTTTCATAAGGCTGTGAATGAACATTTCTAAGTGTTATAGTCAATTATCAATCCCCTTCTTGAATCCAAATTCCAAATCATGCATTTTGTATAGTCTGTTCTTTTTTCTTTAGCATCTTGCAGGAATGTCTCCAATTGGGTATGGGGAATGTGTAAGGAAATTTCCTGTCAAACAGCGCTTCACTAATATTTCTGATAAGACACTTGTGTGTTGCCCTTTTTGGTATGGGGCCAAATGTAAAGACTAGTCAAACAATATGTGAGGCAGCAACATTTCAAGCAACAATGTTAAGAGATGTTATAGTGGAGAAAAGAGTAAGCAATTTTCAAAGAGGATTTTGGGTCAAAGTTAGGGGTATGTGAAATTTGTATATGCTTTTGTTTAATTATGTAAACTTTTGGCAAAAGTATGTACAATTATGCATATTTGTGCAAATTGCATAATTTGCATTAGACGCTCTATTTAGCATGAATGTTGCCTTCCTTTATACTTTGGATGAGAGGATGATTTTCAAAAACAAAAACACAGCAAATTATAGCCGCTCGCATTTGTCTTTCAGGTTGTTCACATTTATTCATAGTAATTCTTTAGAGCGAACAGCATATACCCTATAAATTTGTACCACAAACGCTGTGTAATTACTTGAAGTAATTGTGCTATTTTCGGAATCTGATGTAACAAAAGTAATTCTCTTTTCAGCAACTCTGGGCCGTTTCACATAAAATAAACAATGCAAATTTAATACACGTTCTCTGGTACAGTTTTGGGCTGAATGGTTTCTTTAATAGTTGAAGAGCTAGGGCAGAGACATTTAACCACCTTAGATGGTGGCATAGAATTGCTTCTTACTGAAATTTGAAGTTTTGGGCTGCTTTTGGTTTGACATTTAATAACATTTGCTTAAATATGTAAACAAAATAACATAACACAATTGTGTACACAAATCAATGGTTCGCAGGCCAGACAGAGCAGCGGACCTGTTTGGGGCCCATGACTAATGCTGCCTGAGGGCGGGGACCAACTGAACATGAGAGGCCCAAGCCCACACAAGGAGAGGTGCACTGATTGGTCGGTGTGCTTCCCACAGTCCAATCAAACACTAAGGAAACGGGCATTGTGGCACTTAAAAAAGAGGTGCAGGACGGCACCCCAGAATTCAAGCAACCACCTCCATATGGAAGGGAACCACCAGCATTTAAAGTGACCACAAAACGCCAGCATTGGAAGCCACCAGCATTGATGGAATAGATCTGCCCGACAACATGGAGAGACCAGGTAGTGTTGTGGAAGCAGCTTGGAGCAGTGGCATCAGAGTAAACTTCAGGTAGGAGAGCGGCCACTGGGGAGCCGAGGCAGTTGATCATGGGAAACACAGCTGACCCAGGACTGCGGCAGTGATCTATAAAGGAGCCAAGCACATACCAGCAAGAGAGAAGGAAGGAAAGGCAGACATCCTGAGGCGCCCGCCAAGCAACCTCATCGCCAGCAGGTAAGCGTTTTATCAAGAGCAGAAGGGAAGCAGTGCCGCATTGGGGGAGAAGCAGGGCTTCGATGGAATGGGGTGTAGGCAGGATAATAGGCTGATGCCTCCCAAGGTAATAAAAAATTAAATTAAAGGGACAGGACACTCTTCAACCCTGGAGTCAAGAGTGACCACAAGTTATTCTGGTGGCAATACATTTTAAAGTGGTCTTGATTAATTGTGAGAGGATCGGGATATAGCATGGTGGCAGAGCTATTGATCACATAACAGCAGATTACAGACATGCACATGCCCCTCCCTGGAGGTAGTATGATAGTGGCCATGGAACCAACCCAAGACCAGCGGACAGCACAGGAGGATAAGCAACCAGTGCAGCGCGAAGCTCACATGCAATGCAGCGCAGGAGTGGCCAGTGGGAACATAGCAAACTTTGGCACACGAGTTGGGGTGGTGAACAACACCCATCAGCACCCTCCATGGCAGCAAGGCACCATCAATCAATTCCCCCCCAGGGACAACCTGGCACTTAGGTAGGGGGGAATAGGTTCATGACCTTAACAACCATATCCCTTGACACCTTCCACAGGAAGCCAGTGGAGGGCTTGACCAGGTATGGGACCGCCATTCTCCCTGGGCCATGCACATTTCAGCTGGCCAGGTATGGTTCCCTGGCATGGCCAGGCTATGGGAGTGGGGCACTGAGCTGGCCTCAGATATGGGCAGGCAAGCAGGGATGACAAATGCTAATGACAAAGAGGGGATTGCCCCAGGTGACAAACAGAACAAAGATAAGGAGGATGCCAAGAAAGATGTGCGGGCAGCCGCCATGGGTGATTCCCCTCTAAAGGGACCTATCCAACAAATGCTTGGATGAGAGGGGCATCCTAGGGGACAAGATCGGGAAAGTCATCAAGCGAATACATCAGACCATCCCCGGAGACCCCCTCATAATGGCCAGGGAAATGGTCCTTGCTAGCCTAATTCTACTGTCGGTGAAAGAAAGGATATGGAGAAAAGAGTTTAAAGACATATTCTTCCTCCTCAAGGTGCGGAAGACTGTATTGGATGTGACAGTAAATGACAAAAAAGATGAAGCTAGAAGGGAAATGCACAGGCCAAGGGTGGAGAGAACTATCTATGAGCAGTTCAAACCCTAGCCTGCATATTCATTGAAAAAAATGCCCAGAGAGTGTGGCAGGGCTATTCCTTCCTGAGCAGAGAGTGAATTCAGCTCATTTGAGATCCCAAGGTGATGCTTGGCTCTGTTACAACAAGGGATTCCATTAAAAAAAAGCAGACATGGCCTATTATTGAGTGGAACCTTCAGGACGTTGAGGGGTTTACAAACCACATGGTGGCAGCCAGAGAGGGCATGAAAACACAGGACCATAATTTTCACCCCTCGGGATAAAGACAACCATGAAAGAAGCACACACAGCAGCAGGGCAAAGAAACAGCCAGGGAGTGGGCAGGGCAGGCCCCGCTCAACTATCTGCTGAAGAAATGACAAAAATGAATGCAAGTGGAAACAAGCCTGAAAATTCAAGCATAACTGCAGAAACTGTAAAAGGACTCACTCAGTAGTCAAATGTAGAAAGGCCAAAGGAGCAGGGGAGGGAAAAGACAGCAGCAAAGGCAAGTAGGTCACTCGGGGCAGAGCCCAATGGGAGAGGGCCAACAGAAACCCTACATCTTTAGATCCCTATCTATGTAGAATGGCTGTTATACTTTTCAGTGGATGCCCAAAACAGAAGGAGGGGCAACTATTGGCTGATAGTTTCACAGTAGGATTCAACATCCCATACAAAGGCCCCCATGGACACATCTTGTGCAGGAACCTGAAATCAGTAGGGAAAACCGGGAAGTGGCTAGGCAGAAGGTAGTGAAAGAATTGTCCTTGGGAAGGGTGGCAGCCCCATATTTGGCACCCCCCCATGGGTGACTTCATGGTGTGCCCCCTGGGGGTTGTGTCTAAAATAGAAAAGGGGAACTTCAGGTTAATACATCAGCTGTCTTACCCCCTTGGAGGTTCAGTGAATGATTGGCTTGACCCAGGAAGCTGCTCGGTATCCTACGCCATGGTGGATGATTCGGTGGACTGGATCGAAGCGTTAGGAAATCCACCTTCTGACAGTGCACCCAGATAGCTATCATCTGTTGGGGTCTCACTGAGGCAACCAATTTTATTAAGACAAATTCCTGCCATCTCCTGCATGTATTTTGAGGTCCTTCCTGGAATGGGTCCTGCTAGAGAGTTGGCCGGGGTGGAAGCGTTATCTGGATGACTTCCTATTCATTGGTAAGGTGGGTACTGGGGACTGCAAGTAGCTGCTACAGGCTTTCAAGATGAAAGCTAAGGAGCTAGGGGTACCATTAGGGCAGGAAAAAACAGAAGGCCCATCCACATGCTTATCTTTTCTGGCCATAGAAGTGGATACCATAAGTGGTGTGTGCAGAATGCTGCAAACCAAAGTAGAGGAGCTACAGAAGGTAGGCTTGCATAAAAGAAGGCAACGCTAGGTGAAATCCAGCAGCTCTTGGGCAGGCTCAACTTTGTGAATAGGGTGATCCCGGCAGGCAGGCCTTTTTCCAGGCTTATAGCATGGTTGAGCAGTGGTCTCAAGGAGAAGCACCATAGAGTACGCTTCACAGAAGGGGTCAGGATGGACCTGGAACAATGGCTGAGTTTCCTGGGTAATTTCAATGTAACACTAATCTGCAGGGAACCCTGAGTCCCTGCTAGCTAACTCAAACTGTTCCTGGATGCAGCATGGGGCAAGGGTTTTGGAGCAGTCCTAGGATCAGCATGGATGGCAGCCCGCTGGCCCACCACATGGCATGTAGGAAGGGTAACTAAGAACATCACAGTGTTAGAACTCTTTCCCAAAGTGGGGCAGGCTCACAAACAGGCAGATCACACTATGGTCTGACAGTCACACGATGGTGCAAGCCCTAAATCTCAGAACAGTCTGATACCCTCTGGTGGTCCATCTTTTACACTACCTAATGGGATGTCAACTAAAGGACAACATTGCCATGAGGGATAGGCATACTCCTGGTTGTGAAAATTCAATGGCTGACACATTGTCTCATTTCCAATAGCAGAACTTCAGGGAGGTGGCTCCTCACACGGACCCGTGCATAACACCTATACACGGACAGCTCTGGGGACTAGTGGATCAGTCATGACGATGTTGGTGGACAGCACGCTAGCACCTAAACCAGCCGCAAGATACAGTACGTGATTCAAGGTTTTCCAGGAGGTCACCGGCTCAAAGAGGTGGGGCGATGTCACTGCAGAGGAGGTACAGAGTTTTATACACTGGGATTTTAAAGGGGGTAGGAGAAAGGCTTGGGCACAGGCTCACCTCAGTGCAGTTGCATACTACACATGTCCTAAGGGGACAGACCCTACTAATTTATTCTACTGCAGGGCAGCTATGAAAGGTTGGGATAGATTACAGCCAAATCAACGGGACCAGTGTCTACCAAATGAGTTCTCAATGTTAGGGCTGCTAATAGCAGCTCTGCCAAAGGTATGCAAAACAAAGCATGAGAATGTACTGTTCAGGACAGCTTTTTCACTGGCTTTCTTCAGGGATTATCGGGTCAGTGAGTTTGTTGCACCCTCCAGGTCAAACCCACGGGGAGGTTTGCCTCCAAGGTCAGGATGTGCTCATTGCGGACAGATTCATGACAATCGGAATACACAGGTTGAAGACAACACCAACGGGGTAAAGGGAAATATTCTCATCTTTATTGCCTGGCTGAGGACACCCTCTGCCCAGTATGCAAGATTACAAGGGGCTGGGCATCCAAAAAAGCCTACCACTTTTCCGACATGAGAACGGGCTTCTGCCTCAACAGTTTTCAATTCACAGCAGGAATAAAAATGGCCATCACAAAAGCTGAGGTCCTGCTGGCAGGTTTGGAACCCCCTCATTCTGCATTAGTGTAGCCACGATAGCAGATGCAAATGGGTTCAGTGATGATTGGATAAAGAGATTGGGATGCCTGGTATTGGGCGCATTTAAAGGTTACATCCACCCTGCGGGTCTCTAAGTCCTAACCCTCTTGTTTTTTCTCTTTCCCTATGTCATGTCCCTGTCCAGCAATGGGCACAGAATATGGATTGTGGGCCAGTCCTACATCTCAGGGGGACAGCAGTGGGCAGCGCAGAAGAACTACAGAGGGCTGGGTTTGCAGCACACAGTGGGGTTATGGCTGGACCGGCCAGGGATGAGATGGCCCAACCTTCTTCCCTCCTTGCAGAGCACACTTCTGTGGAAAGGCAGGCTGGACGCCATGGTAATACACTTAGGGGTAATGATCTAACTTGCCTTGGTAGGAAGGACTTGGGCACAATTGTGCCAGGGCTCATGGTGGTGGCAGGACCGTTAGCCCTGCTGACAATTTGTGGTTTGAAATAATAGCGAGTGGAGGGGGGGGCAAAGATGGGAGGGGGCAGGGGAAATATCTAGGAGGAAGCTGAACATATCCATGTCCAAGGTGTGTCGGGCTCACTCCTGGTGTCTTGTTAGGCACAGGTTCATTAACCTCAGGACACCTGAGTTTTATGAGGCAGATGGCATCTACTTGATGGGGGTGGGCATGGATATGTTCTTGTTAAACATAGTGGGGGCATTAGAACAGACAGGTTTCCATTGGTGAAGGACAAAAAGGGGTGGTCGGGTAACCACATGCAATGCAGCAGAAAAAACACAGCCAGACGGATAGCACATTAGTCTAACGAACAAGAGCTGCTCAGGTAGTGTTCTTGAGATGCCTCATGACAGGGACACAAAGGAGCAGACAAAGGGCCAACAAGGGTTAGCAGCGGGCAGACACTGCACTGCAGCCCCGCCGAGGCCGGGAGATGTCCCACTGTGATCCAGTGGCAGGGGAAGCTTAGCTGCAGAAACACTGACTAAGGGCCCCTCATGAGAAATGGCTGTGCAGGAACACAGGCGACCAGTAATGTAACAAGTGAACCCAGGTTAACTGGAAGGACACAGAAAAAACTAATTGTGCATTGAACTTGATGGCCAGGAATTACATGAATGTGTTTGTGATATGCAAGTAAATAAGCTGCAGCCTTTTATATTCCAGCAGTGTTTTCCCTCATCTGTGTCACAGGGAAAGAGAGGGAACCCAGAACTTCAAGGAATGGCCAGGAGGGGGGGATGGTCGCTAACCTTCTAAAAGGGGTTGGTTCATGGGCTGGTCTGCAAAGTAGACCTGTTTGGGGCCTGCAACTAACGCTGCCCGAAGGTAGTGATCAGCTGGCCGCTGGAGGCTTAAGCCCATGAAGAAGAGTCATGCCGATTGGCCGGCGTGCTTCAAACTGGTCAATCAGGCACTAAGGTAACGGGCATCGTGATGCTTAATATAGGAGTTCAGGACTGCAACCCAGTATTCAAGCAACCACCACCATTTGACCCACACCATAGGAGTGGGGGTTGCAGCTGCTGAATTTTAGCTAGGTGTGGGGTGGAAAAAATGCAGACAGACAGACAGAACATTAGCCTTAAGAAGAAGAAGTGTTCAGGTGGTGTCCTTGGCATGTCTCATTGCAGTGACATGAGAGCGCAGACAAAGGGACAACAAGGGTTAGTAACGAGCAGACACATCACTTGCAGCCCAGGCAACGCCGGGTGGCTGCACACTGTGATTTGGTAGCCATGGAAGCCTAGCCACAGAAATACTGACTAAGGACCCCTAATGAGAAAAGGCTGTGCAGGAACACAGGCGACCAGTAACATAACAAGCGATCCCAGGGTAACTGGAAAGACACAGAAAAAGCTGTTTTGTGCTTTGAACTTCATTGCCAGAAATTGCATGTCTATGTTTGTGATGTACAAGTTAATAAACTGAGGCCCTTTATACTCCAGCAATGTCTCCCCTGGCCAGGAGTGGCCGGGAGAGGAATGTGGTTGTTCGCCCTTGTGGGTGGGGTTATAACACACTAAAATGTATCAGGACACAACACAACAAAGCTCTCTAAACAGAATGCAACACAACCATAGTCCAACATAACAACATCAAATTGCAATAAGGAAACACAAAACCCAGCATTACAAAAAATAACAGAACACATCAGCACCATAACAAAATCTCACAAAAGAAATGTACTTAAACATTTTATCACATACTACCACCTCCAGAAACTTGTGTTCACATTATGTCAGTAAACTATTTACACCAAGCACTGCCTTAACTTACCACTAAGGACATGAAATATTAGCGGGCACAAATATTTTGAGTTCCAGCCCAAATAGAAATGTTTAAAACTGCTCTCTTCAGTAACACAATTTCTTTCTTGATTAGTTTGAGTTTTCCTTGCCCTTTGTACATTCCTGAAGCAACATTTCCATTGTTGTTTTGCACTAATATCTTTTTGGCAATTCAGAGGTGTGGCGCACTATCAGTATTGCGAAGGTAGGATGATTTTAGGGTTTTTTATTTGATACAGAGACAACCCTGTATGCGTGTGACGAAAGGGAAACCAAGGACAGTCTGCCTAAGCTGTTGTTTAGTTTACGTTTGCTAAGAAGTGTGGAATCGAACGACAACCCAGTGACTCTCTCAGTATGTACACTGTCTAGAATCCAGTATATGATGAATATAACTATTTGGCATCTGTTTAAATTCAATGCTCTCACTCGGTATTATTGCATGCATTTTTTCTGTTTATAAATATGTGGTGAGAAAAAAAAAAATCTGAAAAATTTAGCAGACATTAACCAGCTGTTGTTTACAAAATTTACCTGACTATAGGTTCAACAGTCATGTACCCAACTGTTTCACGGCTCTGTGTAGGCAAAGAATCAGCTGCGAAATTTTGGACCTGTGTCCCAAAGGTCAACATCTCAGCAGTGAGGCAGTGTAGCCTATTATGTCAAGGAACTACCTGCCTGCAAACACACCATCACAGTTTTTACACAGTAGTATGAGGTCTCCATTGCAGGACCGTTTTACCAGCTGATTCTCTATTGGTTTATTAGGCTGTATTAACGAAGGTGATGCAATTTTTATCTTCAATTGTAAATACATTTGGAGCATTTGCTGAAATACAGCAGCCACTACCTGCCACCTTGAATTCTGTGCTTTTGCCCAGAGAGCTTTTTTTTTTCTTTAAAAAAAAAAAAAAAACTTTCAGCAAACAAGTTTTTTCTTCTTCTTGTTTTTCACTCACCATGCAATAGTGATATTTAAAAAGCCCTAGTTGCTGCAATTCTATTCATATGTGCCTACTACCTATCAAGAGATAAGGAATACAATTTATACTTGGTGCAAATCTTAACTGATAAGGTTCTGTATATGAACACAAATGCAAACACATTGGATCAGAGAGGACTATACCCTTAAACAAAGAGAATTGAAGTAAGATAGAATAACAGTATATACACATTGTTGCTGCTTTCATTCACATTTATTAAACCCGCAGCTAAAAGAAGACATTAATAATGTGTCAACAGATAACAAACACTCGAATAGTTACATGTGAATAAACGACCACGGTTTCCCATTCTCGGCTTTTTTACTCGCGCTCACTCTCTGACTGAGAGCTATGTGCTTTTTCTCGAACCATAAAAGGATGCACTAAGCTGAGACTCTTGGCAATTTGTATGGCCAGCGCAGCCATAACAAGCAAAATGTCACCTAAATAATTAAAATACATTAGCTAAACTGAGAAATCGCTCATTGCAGCAGGACAGGTGGTAAATGGATAGGCACCTGCTGAAACAGGCAATAACAGGACTCATCAACGCACATAATGGGAAGGCAGGATTGGGAGAACAAACTGAAATCCATAGCGTTAAGCAAACCCCAATCCTCAGAGCCTTAAAACCTCCCCCGTTGCAGCAGTAAAAATAACTGCAGTGTGCCTTATACATCAAAACGGACTTCCATGGATAATTATGAGTGCATCTGCGCAGATAGCTGCGCCACAAAAATGTGTTTTCGCGTTTGTATGTGATTGGAAATGATGTGATGTAAGCATTAATACAATTACAAAATGCAAAACACAAAGGAGTTCATGTGGGATCAAGGTTTCGCTTGAAAAATGTTACATTTAACTCAGGGAAAAGATGCACGTTTTTAAAATCTTGAACATTGAACTCTGTGCAGTGCTTAACTTGAGCTGCTGGTTGCAGACAGGGGCCACTGGCCCTCAGTTTTGGCACAGGCTTTTATTTTTTCTCAGCAGATTTTGACCCAGAGCAAGGGAGATAAGCACATAAAAGGGGTAAAGAGAGAGGAGGAGAGGAGGTAAAAGAAGAAAAACACTTAAAAATAGAGAAACCTAGGATGAAAATGGGCCTGCAAAACTAAGATAAAGGGGCAGGGTATGACCGGTGGTGGATAGAACAGACATGAGGTGAAATTAGGATTACTGCCGCTACTCCTAGCGCCAGCTTCTCTTACACTTAGGGCCTCATTTACAAAAATCTGAATCTTCGATGCATCAGATTTCTTGTGCCTGCTGCAAATGTCCTAACAACGCCATGGATGTGCTGTATGTACTAAACAGAGCTCCATGGCGCATATTTTCACAGATGCATCAGAAATTCTGACATATCTGTTGGTGCTAAAGTGATGCATTTCTGAAGTTGCACCATAGACCTGACGCCACTTCAGCAATGCTTCAGAACACAGAGGTGAGTCCTATGTTCAAAGCCCTGCGCCAATCCTTATGCCTGGTTTGAGCAGGCATACCAATTTTGACACAGTCAAGTCACAGAGTGATGCAGTGAAAAGATTGCATCAGTTCTGCTTTGATTATAATGTAGGAATGCCCAACCTGCATACATTCTGCCTGGCGCAGGTATAATCTGACACAGGCCTCTACAAACTGAAGCATTGGGCCCAATACATTAATTTGAAGCTTTGGAGCAGTGTGAAGCACTGAATTCACCGCTGTTATGTCAAAACAATTATGCAATATGGTGCAAGCTCCTTGTAAGTGAGGCCCTTATTGTTTTACTAATTGAGAAATGCCACTAAGTAGCTCACACCTAGCAATTAAAAAATAGCAATGAATACACAAGAAAAGGAAGGCAATTAAATGAGGTGAGAGGTGAGCATTATGACTTGCAATAGATCATGTGGGCTTGTGGTTTTACACAATGCTGCCCTCACAAGGACCGGTATTAAGGACAGACTTTCCTGTGGATTGTTTCTATGCAATTGACTTCTAAGACTTTAAGGTGTCACAATGGTGATGGGAAAGGCATGCTGTGGGTAAACACTGTCTTTTTCAAAGAAGAAAGGGAAGTACCTATAAAGTAAAACCTAGGCCTGGGCAAAGCTCACAGAGTTCTGCTATGCAGAACTCTACGAAATACCAAAAAACTCTGCCGCGCTGCGTGAAGTTTCACGAGCGACGAAGTTTGGGTAAGTCGCACTGTTCACACTGATTTTCTGTGCCAGGAGTTTCCGCCATGCTGTAAAATCAGCACGAATGGCATCACGCAGAGTGCCAGCGGGTGCTAACTTCTTTCTGCCACTCAAGTAGATTTTCTACTCAAGCAGCAGCTTTCTCAACGCAGGTGGGCATGACCTGCCGTGACCGCCCGTGTTCAGAAATCTAGCTTGCGCTAGCCAACATAGCAATTTTTCTCGCTTGCCAACTTAATGTTGGCGAGTCGCGCAAACAAAAAAAATCTGCTCTGAGTCACGTCACTGAGTTTTTTTAAACTCTGCACTCCGGGCAGAGCTTGCAGTGGGCAGAACTCAGCGAACTCCACCAACGGATCAGAATTCTTCGCCCACCCCTAGTAAAACCATGCGTTTCCATGTTCACATGCACAGAAAACCAGAGAAGAGGGTAAACTAGACCTTTGAAAAAGTTTTAACATGCCAACGAAATTTGTAGATCCTGCATAATTGATGCCTTTCCAGAAATTTTACAAAATTTTACGTTTTAGTTGGAGCTTGGTTCAAGTTGAAAATGTCAAATCAAAGACATTTGTTTCTCAAACCAGAGCCCTTGCTTGTGTCCCGCAACTCTTTTGAATGACTTGCATTCGATTTTCATGTCAGCTCTCACTAAATTTTGTTTTATGACATTTTGCATATTTTATATAGGTTTGTCAACTTTATGAAAGAGTGAAGCAACGTTGGTGATTTCACACAGAACTAAGAGGAAATATTGTGTTGTCTTGTCTGCTCTGGTAATCACTAACAGAGTTTAGAATGATATGCATAGGCTACATACACTCAGCGTTGTGTGAACTGCAAAACGGCCCATGATTCACCTCCAGAAATAATAGCATGGGTTCAGAATTATGTTGAATACATAAAACAATCTCGGTTAAAGTGAGAAAAAACAAAAATTACGCTATGAAAATAATAAAATGTACAAAACAACAAAATAAGATATATAACAAGAAAAACGAGGGTTCCAGAAGTTTGACACTGAGGCCCGTATTTATACTTTTTTTAGCGCCGCATTTGCGCCGCTTTTTGTCGCAAAACGGCACTAACCTACAAAATACAATGGCATTTTGCAAGTTTGCGCCGTTTTTGCATCAGAAAACGACGCAAACGCGGCGCAAAAAAAGTATAAATACGGGCCTGAGTTGTTTTCTTGAGCTCAGATAATGAAAAAACGCACCCCCTTTCCCTACTGCTATCAATTATAATGCATAACTCTGTACAGTAAAGTGCAATACTAATAGCAAACAAAGGCTTACAAATTAAGTTCAAAATATGTAAACAATTCGCTTTTATTTATTCTTTCTTGAAACCTTGAAAAAGTTTGATGTTTTGATGTTTCTTTCCTGAAATATTTTGTTGTTGGCTCACTTCGGGTTATTGGCAGTCACCGGTGCTGTGACTATTAATGCTTACAGAAAATATCACTGGGAGAAGGGCGCCATAACTCCGAAGACATAACATGTTACTCGTTCCAAAGAGTATGTTTTTAGCTCAAATAAAGGGGCATATTTATACTATGTTTGCACCACATTTGTGTAATTTTTTTTACCCAACTTTGGCGCAAAGGTAACTCCATATCTATATTTTGATGCTAGACACGTCTAGTGTCAAAATATTGGCTTTAGCACCATTTTCTGGATGCGTGCACCTACTTTGCGTCAATGAGATGCAAGGTAGGCGTTCCCATCTAAAACTGGTGCTAACCCCATAGCCCCATATTTATCCCCTCATGCTAAAATGATGCATGGGTGGGAGGAGGGGCTCAATAATCATGCAAAGCTTGCTTTGCACCATTATTTAATGCCTGGGTCAGACCAGGCGTTACGGGACCTGTGGACCCATTTCCATGGTTGAACACAATGGAATGGGTCCACAGGTGCCCTCCTCAAGCCCCAGGAACACCCCCACCCACACCAGGGAGTGACCCGAGGATGGGGGACCTCATCCCAGGTAAGTAGCTTAAGTGTAGGTAGGTATTTTATTTTTTAAATTAAAGTGCCATCAGGGGCCCTCCTTGGGGCCCACTGCATGGCACAGGGTGCAATGGCCATTCCCAGGGGACAAGGGGACACTGGTCCCCTGTGCTGGCCATTGGGGTGGTATGGATGGTTTTGCATCAGAGAATCACGCTAGGCTGGTTAGAGGCATTTTTTTCTGCCTCTAACCAGCCTAATGTCATTTTTCAGTACAAAACCCCATTCTCCCATACCTCCACCCCCACCTGGCTAACATAATTTTTTTTTACGCTAGCCCACCTTTGGCGCCGGCTTGCGCATTCCATAAATTTGCCCCCCGGCTGGCTCTCTGGAATGGCACAAGCTAGCACTATACTTTTTGACGCAAAACTGCATTTGTGCAGTTTTGCATCAAAAAGTATAAATATAGGTCAAAGTGTCTTTGTGGTGGCGGAAATTTCCTGTATGTCTTCACTCAGATTCTGGTTTTACTTAAGTACAAGCATTCCACTAGAGACAAAAATCACGCTGTCATGCTCAGCCTCTGAAGAAGTTGCACAAATGATTACTCTGCAGTAGTAGGTACTCAAAATGAAAACATTTTTATTAAAGTAGGTGGTTATGTTGGGGTCATACAGAACATTTACCGTTATTGCTAAAGCTCAAGGGAATCTGCTAGCGTCATAGGTGTGGTTATGGTGCTACAATTCACAGCATGGTCAAATAGGAACTTAGACTGGATGAAAGGAGGTGGCGGGTTTTGAGATGCAAATAAATTACAATTGGCAGGCACTTATACCACTGAGGAATACATTCGAAGTTAATTTGAATACATTAGCATTGGGAAAAGGTCCCCCAAGCATAGTGTATTCAAATGGGCTTTGTGCAGAGCTTGCAAAAGTCCTCCATAAATCTGGGCAGCCACCACAGAAAAAAAAGAGGTTTGCATTTGGCCTCTTAATGTTGGTTCTATGGCGAAAACATCCTCTTTATTGATTTACCGGCGGATTCTATTAATAGCCACGGTGTCACCTCTCGAGGCCACTTGTCTAAAGACTTAAATCTTCCTAGAAGAAATAAGCTGGATGAAAACGCCAAGACTCGTTTAAACATATAGGCCTTTAATATATAAGTGGATATTGTACCTTGTTTGATTACAGATTAATTAGGCACTGGCTTTAATGAGATTGTCTGCGTGGGTTGCGTTCTTCTAACTGTGATTTCATGGATATGTCCTAACTGCACCATTGAATATTCTGACAAGAACCAGTCCCAGAAAAACTGAGAGAGTTATTTACGATTAGTTCCTGAATGCCCCTTTTGAAAGAAAAGGAACAGTGCCAGGTTTCTCTCTAGGTTTTTTCAAGTAAGGAAACATGAAGTGAATACTTCATTATGTCTGCAAGGGCACAAGAACTGTCTTTTGTCAAGCAAATGAGACTATATTGCAAAAATGCTAAGGGACTGCCATGAAAAGCATGTTTCCTGGTAAATGTTTGCATGCACTTTAAAAGTTTATTTGCCTTCTCTTTTCGGTGCTCTATTTAATGACCAGTCTTTTCCTCCAAATACTGCAGCCCCAAAAGAGGCAGAAATAAGATCCTGGTTCACCTTAATAGTTGAGAAACATGGAGTCGTTTTCAGTTTACGCTCTCTGAGGCCAGAGATGTTCCTCTCTGTTATGCCTTTTCGCACAATCTTCGACTGTGGGAGTCTGATTTCAGGAGATCCCATCTTGTTGGATCTGTAAAACGGATGTCTGGAATGGCCCAAGATATTTCTTTCTCGAACCAACCTCCTACTTGTAACGTGTGATGTTAGTGAACAAAGTTTGCTCTTTCGTACAGTTTCCACGCAATTGACCAACAGAGTGCATTTACATTAGTATGCATAATTTTCACACAAATTAAGCATATTACATAAGGATTTTTTTTTCAGTTTCGACCTCCTTGCTGAAGAAAAACTATAATCTGGACATTTTCTGGGAGTGACAAAAGCTGTGATGGTTCAGCAAGACTCTATGGGCATATTTACAAGCCCTTAGCGCCTCCTTGCTCTCGCCCTAGTGTCATTTTCGCTAAAGCAGCGTGAAGGAAGTCTTTTTCGCGAGCCAGATTTACAAAGTGGCGTAATGCAAGAATTACTCCACTTTGTAACCCCTTGCGCCACCTTATGCCTGCAACAGCCATAATGTATGCAAGGGGTGGGGACTTCCCCCATTAGGAGGCCCAGGAAAATGGCACAGTGAAATTTGCTAATCTTCACTGTGCCATTTTTTCCATTACTTTGACGCTATTGTGCTAACATGCTCCATGGTGCACCATACATGGTGACGTTATGGGCGTGGGGGGCGCAAGATAAGTGGTACATCATAGCTGATGTGCCACTTTCTTGTAAATATGCCCCTATATACATTACTTTTTGCCTGATAACTCTGTGTAGAGCTTCAAAAGCAGAGTTCTGTGAACATTATATGGTGTAGAAAAAAGACTGCTAGCCCTACAGTGCTATAAGGCTGGATCACTTTGACATGCCTGTTCCAGATAAATCTATTCATAAGGGCCATCGTAGCCAGAACTAAACCAGATGAATTAATTAGTTTGGCCCAGTTAGAATTTTGATCAGAATCCAAATACTAGTGCAGTCTCCACTTGCTCTGGAAGTGAAGCGAAGCATTAGCTAATCTACTGCACAACAGGTCTTTCAAGTATGTTTTGAACTTTCCATTCCATGTGTCAGGAATTTTATTCACATCTGTTCCATGGTCCCAACAAAGAATCTTATATACGAGGCCCTCACTCATTGGGAGGGCCCACATATGGTTGAATGCCGGGCATGGAGGTGGGGGTGGGGGAAGGCGTGGTGTTATGCTCATGCCCGACCCCTCCTTGATGTCTCTGGGGAACGGCAATAAGGGATGATGACACCACAATCTTTCCCCTTTTAAAAGGAGTTAGCAGTGGGCCAGCAGGCTTTTTGCTCCCGCTTGCTGACCGCATTGTAGTAAGTGCCCTACACCGGCGCATATGCACTTGAAAACATCGCACACGGGGACTTTTTCTTCTTTCTCCCTTTTTTGTTTTTGTCTTGTTTCCTTTGGAAGTTAGGTCAGTGAGGCAACATCCAGGCGAGGAACACTCCGCTTGCACGCTCTACATATTTGGCCTGGAATTAACTAGCATCCAAGCGCGTGCCTCCCTTGGAGCCACACGGGTTCAAGCCATGCTCAACTCACCTGAGACTATCTAGATGTCGCCTCCGATGTGGGTCCTGGGTCTGCAGGAGAGGGGTACTCACAGGCCACTCTACTGCTGCTCATTTAGACAGAGGTGGTAGCTCAGGAGCAAGCTCATGTGCATTGGGGTCAGATGCCCTTCTAATGCAAGGGTTAAAGTCCCACAGGAGATAGTAATGTGTAAAAAGGTATTACGTAAAAGAGGAGAGAGCATTGTTTGGGCACACGGGGTGAATATACTCACCTAATCCCAGCCTTATCAGCTGTATCCTTTTTTCTGGCAGATATCCAGGGTTACTAGATGTGTTTTTCCAATTCATCCGTGAGCCATATTGGTTATTGTTTAGCCTTGCCTGAAGTGTAGCATTTTCCCACTGTTCTCTTAGTTAACCTGTGTTGATTTGTTGGTGTGCATTGGTTGTAAGGAGTGTGTCGATCTTGTGTTTTGTGTTTGATCCTGGTTCTCCTTCTCCATTGCAGCTAGTAGGCATAGAAGTGTGAAGAGCTCGCGCACGGGTGCATTGCTTGAAGCAGTGATGCTTCAGATGGATACTATGAACCGGGACATAGCATCATTAGGGTCACAGCCTTCTGCCTAAGGTCGGGTGCCCAGTGATTGAGCAGAGAGGCTAAGGTGGGCAGGGTGCCTCTGAGGGAGGCATTTCCCTAGTCCCAAAAAAGGTTCAGACCAAAGGAAATTCAGGGCAGCAACACGGATCAGACAGAGACAGGTGACTATCCGAGCACAGGGGCGAGTGGTTTAGGGGAAATCCCAGATTGTCTGACTGTGCCTTTGGCCTTCCAAATGCAGTTGCTGGTGCCCGTGGTGGTGGCTCACCTCTACAGTAGTGTTGCACACTAATGGAGCTGGCCAGGTCCCTGCACAGGCAGCAACCAAGAGTGTGGCAGTGCCAGTTGCGAGTGGTTGGCCTGTTGTGACCACTGGTGTTGACAATGGTGGGGGTTTGGGGCAGCAGGATGTAGTGGGACATTTGGCATCCATACTACCATGGCTGTCTGAGGTGGACATGCTGACCCCATTTTTGGTTGGAGATCACCTGGTGGAGATAGGGGAAGAGGATCTTATGTAGAGGGCACAGCGCTTGGTTTCCTATCTGAACACCTCAAAATGTAGCCAAGGGTCACAAGGGGGTGTGGCTGATGGAATGGGCAGCGAGGGGTTGAAAAAGGCCAATTCCCCCACATTGACCTACGTAGATGGAAGTCAGGCAGCACCTGTGCCAGTAGTGGCTGCCCAGCAACCAGCCAAGGCACAGGGGAGACAAGCACTTCTGTGACATCCACTTCTATCCAGAAAACAGCAAATTCAGGTACTGGTCACTTGTCACCCCTTTTGGATCTTGGGGATATTCACTTTGAACATGAGTGTCTAGGTCTACATGTGCCAATGAAGGTTAAACAAAAGATTTGCAAAGGGGCTTAGATTGACGTTTTTGATCTATTGGTTGACAAATCCGATAAGACTGAGGTTAAGCATTGTAAATAGTGTGATCATTCAAGGGAGTGTGGGCATTGGCCTCAGAAGAGGAAAGTGGAGGAATCCTTTAGTAACTGGATGAGGGACTTCTCAATTTACCAAGCCATAATTTTGGAGTGATTTAATGACCAGGGAGCACGGCTAGCCAGTTATAAGAATAGTATTGTGGGTGCTCACAATGAGTATGGTGGTACTGCTTGGAAGGACTATAACAGGAAGTTTAGAAGTATCAAGGCTTAAAAGCCTACCCTGGGTTGGGACCAGTTTGATATAATCACATGGCTGAACCGGCCACAGGGGAGTTGACGGCAGCCCCTCCTGGCAGGCTAAGGGACTGACTCAGGTACATCCTGGGGGAGTATGGCGAGGAAAGGGGCCTACTGGGATTTCAACAGTCGCATGTGCTCCCGTCCTCCAAGAACCTGTCATTTTAAACACTGCTGTGCTTTCTGTGGCCAGGCCGTCCACCTTGAATACAAGTGCTTCAAGAAATCATGAGATAAGTGTAACAAGAAACAAGAGTGGTTATTTGGCCAGAACCATGAAATTTGACTTGGTTTTCGGCAATGCCCACTCTACTGTTAATTTGTTGACTTTGGTCCCTTTACTTTATGTATATATCAACCAGGCAGCCATGCGGGTCTCATATGAGAGATTTAGGTATGGTTTCAGGATATCAGCGCAAGTCTATGCAGGCTCATCCCATTGTAAGAACCAGCTGTCTCTGAGGTCCAACCCTGAAGTGGCAAAAGCTGAGATTCTCAAGGAACTAAGCTTGGGGCTAGTAGCCGACCACTTTGGTGGAGTCCCCATACAGGACTTTGTTTGTTTTCCTCCTGGGGGTGGTCCCTAAGAAGGAACCTGGGAAGTTCAGATTAATCCATAAGCTGTCAGCATATGAGGGCCAATCAGTGAATGATGCTATTGATGGGGCCATCTGTTCATTCAAGTATGCTTCTTTGGATAAGGCTATTCAGATGCTGTGGAAGCTGGAGCCCTACGTTCTGATGGCAAGATTGGGCATTGAATCTGCCTTTAGGTTACTACCAGTCCACCTGGATAATTTCCATCTCCTGGGCTTCCAGTGGGAGAAGAAGTACTACTTTGATGGGTGTATGCCAAATGGGCGCACTGTCTTGTTCCCATTTTGAAAAATTTAGCACATTCTTATAGTGGGCTTTCAGACGCAAGGCACAGCATCAGTCGGTACTGCATTAATTGGATGATTTCCTCATTTTTGGTCCCCCTGGTTAGAATCAGTGTGCGGGTGCATTGGAAGTTTTTCAAAGTCTTATGGGAGAGCTTGCACATGCAAAACTGTGGTTCCCCACATCATGATGGAATATTTGGGGATTGAATTAGATTCTGTGTCAGGGGTGCCCAGGCTTCTGAGAGACAAAGTAATCGCCTTCTCCCAAGCACTCGAAGCATGTGTGAGGGTGAAGAAAGTCACTCTCCATCAGTTGCAGTGCCTTGGTAGGCAGCTCAATTTTGGTCTATGGATCATTCTTATGGGGTGCCCTTTCTCTTGGTCCATTGCTCAAGCCATTTTGGGGATGAAGATCAAACACCACCAAACTAGGCCTTCCAGGGAGGTGAAACAGGATATGAGAATTTGGGAATCTTTCCTGCGTGACTTCAATGTGGCGGTTGTGTGGCCGAATACATCCAGGTCCAATGAGGAGCTTGGTCTCCTTACAGACAGAGCAGGCAGTGAGGGTTTTGATGCCATGTTTGGTATGGCAAGGTGTGCACAGAGGTGGCCCATAGAATGGATTCACTCTAGACTAGTGACTAACATTGGTTTTCTAGAGCTATTCCCTTTTCTGGTGCCATTGTCAATCTGGCTTGATATATTCCGCAACCAGTCTGTAATTTTCTGGTCTGACAATATGTCAGTGGTTGAATGCATAAATCAGCAGAGTGCCAGGTGTAAAATGATGCTAAGAGTCTTGAAAATAATTGTGTTACTGTGCCTCAGGTTAAATGTGAATTTTAGGGCAAAACATGCCCAGTGTCTTGAATAACGCCGCTGACGCCCTATCCTATTTTAAGAAGCAGGTTTTCAGGTCCCACCATCCAGAAGCGCAGGAATTCCCAATGCCCTTACCAGAACATATGTGGCGGATTGGTGCCCAAGACTATCAGGCCTTGTGGTAGCCTGTTTAGCACCAAAGAAGAAGAAGGCTTATGAGAAGGGGTCTTTCACAGCCTATGTTAATTTCCTTTGTCATGCAGGAGGGTCCTCTTGGGCAGGAAGCTTCATCGGTTTTGGCTTTTCTGGAAGTCCTGAGGGAGAGTGGGAGGTCAATTGCATGTGCAAAGCACCACACGGCTGCCCTTTCCTTTTTTGCCCAGTTACAGGGCGGTGTATGGCGGAACTGAATCTTTCCTAGTAAAGAGGGCCTTTAAGGGTTGGCAGTGGCTACAAAGGACCAAGTCGGATATTAGGCACCCATTTATGCCAGGAAGTTGGACTCTCTTTTGGGGGTCCTGGGATAGATCTGTACGTCCCCTTGGGAGGTTGCCCTACTTGAACTGGCTTTTACTTTAGCCTTTTATGGGGCCTTCAGATTGGGCAAATTGGTGGCCAGCAACAAGAAAAACATAACAGCTGGGTGACATTAATTTGCAGGCAGAGGTTGGGTCCTTGGTTATCAATATCCCTCATTCTAAAATGGAACAGGAGATAAAGGGTGACCACATATTGTTGCAAAGGGTCTCCAGCAATGTGTGCTGTCTGGTTTATAATTTGGAGGTCTTCACAGTTTTGCGCTCTTGTGGGTTGCGGGGTACAGTCTTGATGCATTCTGATGACTCACCACTAACCAATTACCAGTTTTCACAAGTACTAAAGTGAGTTCTGTGCACAGCTGGTTTTGACGCCTCTGAATTTGGGATTCCATCCTTTGGGGTTGGGGCAGCATCAGGGATGGTGGCAATGGGTTTGTCAAAGAATTGGCAGATGATCCTCTGACTGCTATAAGAGGTATATGAGACCGCATTTGCTGTGAATACCGGTTTCTTACACCTTCTCTCTGTCCTGCCTTTTCTCAAGGTGGCCAAGGCATTTATTTGGAGGTCGTGAATGCTCTGATTTACTCAGGAGTTGCAAGGGTAATGGAGGTGTGATTCATCGGCCACTCTTATGTTCGACGGGCAGCCGATTGGTATGTGCAGCGTAGGCTGAATTCCACTTTTCTTACTCTGGTCAAGGAGGGTTGTGCCTCACTCAAGTGAGACTGGTCTTGAATTCAATTCTTGCATGAGGGTCCCCCCAACCAGACGTCATCATAATGCAAGTAGGAGGTGTTTGAAATGGGGTCTTTGGATGGCAGTCAGGTTACCCCCTGTCCAAACAAGGACCCTCACTCTAGTCGAGGCAAAGGGGAAACACACCTGGTTAACCTTCACTCACCCTATTGGTAGCTTGGCACAAGCAGGCAGACTTAACTCAGAATCAATGTGTTAAGTATTTGTACCAACACACACAGTAATACAGTGAAAACACTACTAAATGGACACCACACTAGTTTAGAAAAATAGGTAATATTTATCGAAATCAAACAAGACCAAAACTACAAAACTCCTACATACACAAGTTAAAATATGAATCTTAAAAAGAATAAGAGTCTTACTCCAAAGAAAACAATGGAAATGATGATTTTGCACAAACTACCCGATTAATTTAAAAAATAAAGCCACAAGGGCGAGTGTGCGTCGGAAAAGGCAGCTATGCGTCAATTCCTTCCTCTCAAGGGAGGTCGTGCATCATTTCTTCTCCAGTCGGGTCGGTGATGCTTCATTTTTCTCCCTCACAAGGGAGTGATGCATCGATTTCAGGATGGGGCACCTCAGATCCGCACAGGTTCACAATGATTTTGATGCCCAGGGACGATGCATGGAAATTCCAGTCGCAAGGTGTTAGAAAACCGCACTGGTGGGGTTTACGTCATTATCAGCAGCCTCAAGCGGGTGTTGTGCGTAGTTTTTCCAGCCTTGATGCGTTGATCTCCCAGTTACGATGCAGGTGGAGCATCGATTTTAGCCACAAAGCCAGCGGCGTGTCATTTATCAGCTGCGATGCAGATGGTGTGTCGAAGATTTCCCCACACGGCATTCTGTGCATGGATTTTGAGCTCTTGTTCTCCCAACATCACCTTTCAAGGACCCAGGGACTGAATAGGGCATCACTTGGCAGGGCAGGAGTCTCAGCAGAGAGTTCAGTTGCTGGTGGAGGAAGTCTTTGATGGCCCTGAGGCTTCAAAGCAGGAGAAAAGCTTAGTTCAAGACCTTGGAGATTTTTCACAAGCAGAAATATACCACAAAGTCCAGTCTTTGTCCCCTTTTCTAGGCAGAAGCAGCAACTGTAGCATAGCCCAACAAAACACAGTCAAAGGCAGGGGCAGCACTTCTCCTCAGCTCTTCAGCTCTTCCCCTTGGCAGAGGTACTTATTGAATCCAGAAGTGATCTGATTTGCAGGGATTTTGAGGGCCAATACTTATACCCCTTTTCTGCCTTTGAAGTTGGTAAACTTCAAAGGGAAGTCTCTCTTGTTTGCAAGATCCTGCCTTGCCCAGGCCAGGCCCCAGACACACACCAGGGAGTTGGAGACTGTATTGCAAGAGGGCAGGCACAGCCCATTGTTATGCTATTAATTGTGCTTGACCAATGACTTTGTGTTTCACCACTGCACATATCAGTTGCTCAATGTTCCCCAATAGCACATTATTCACTTTAGCTGCCTATTGGCTTTAACATGGCATTAGACATTACATTTGGAATTTAGGTTAGCTGACTATTGGCTTTAACGTGGAGTTAGACATTGCAGTTGAGACATTGCAGATGAGCTGTGTTTTTCCAAGCTGTGTTATTCCACATGATAGACCAAGCTGTGTTTTTCACACCAAACCCTAGCTGATAAGAGAGCGTAGATTTTGTGTTTACCTCTCAATCCAGTCTGGGAACGAGTGAAGTTTGGAGAACTGGCCACTCTCCAAGTTCATTCGGTTCCCACACTGAGCTTGAACGATGGCCCTGGGCAGCAGCGAGGGGAGAGGATCTTGACTTCAGACATGAACGGACGTCAGTTGCCTGTCTCCTGTTTGGGTCGAAAATCTCTTTCTCGCAGTTGAACCGGAGTCATCAACTTGCAGCCCTTAGAAAGATGAAGCGGAGTGATAGGCCCTACGGTGATGCAATTTTGACTTTTATGCTTTGCTTTGAAGTTATGCTATAATATAATCACATGTATTTGCTGTGTACATTGCAACTGAGAAGTACTTTGATATATTTTGCTTTCATTGCTGCGACTACTTTTAAACGTGTGCTTTCAACCTACTAATTTCGTCTTTCAGGAACCTCGTGGAGAAGTAATAATAACAATAAATGTCTTCTTTAAACTAAGAAGTGTATTCCAGAGAAGTTTTGTAAGCTTGGTCAAAAGATAAGAGAAGGAAAGCAAAACATTTTGGTGTTAATCAGCAGTCTGGGAGTCGGAATTAGAGATTGGAAGTGCACTATTTAAAAGTGTAAATGTTTTTTGTTGTTTAGAGAATTAAAGAAGCATGACAGACCATGTTTGAAAATGCATGTGAAGTTAAACTGCCTTATGGTGCTGTGAGAAACATGTTTTCTTGTTTATCAGGACTTTGTGAGTCTTGGGATGAGTGCTTTGATAAAGCATATTTAGAAAATGTGCCTTTTGAAAGAAAGGATGTCCCTTTTGTTCTGGACAGAAGGGTTTGGATACTTTTGTCTGCTTACAGAAAAATGCAGAAGAGATGTAGGCAGTTAGAACATGAAAATAAGAATTTATGTGAGCAAATTAGCCAGAACACATTATTGCAAGATAATGCTGAAATCTATGAAACTATTGTAGTAGAATCTGGCTTTTCCCATTCCAGTAATGAGAAGGTTAAAAAAGCTGAGCCTCTTGAGAAGAGCGTAGATGTGCAGAACAGCCCACGGTTGTTGGCAGGTGAAAGGGCATTCCTTAACAGATTACACTGTGAACACAGTTGAGAATGTTATTTTCAGACCGCTTTTGCAAAGTACGATGTTTAAAATTAATTCAGACAAGGCAGCAGTACTGTCGCAAAATGTGCAGTTACTGGGAATTCAGTGGAATCCAGAAAATAGACAGATGTTGTCACAAGTAAAACAAAATATTTTAGAGTTTCTTACTATTTGCACTAAGCAAGAGACACCGAGTTTCAAGAGCTTGGTTGATTTTTGGAAACAGTATAGCCCTCATCTGAGTGAAATCTTAACACTTTGGTACAAAGTAACTAGGAAAAAACATGAGCAGCTGCGCGCTTTTGATTTGGCAAATTAAATAATTTAGACGTTAAATTTGTGCGCAGGGCAAGAGGGAAACACTGATTTACATGTAAATCAGGAACAGGGGAGGACGAGAGTGCCCCTGGAACTTTGGATTAAGCTTTTGACTTGTTATTGGGCTCTAGTGAATACTGAGCAAATGACATTAAATGATAATGCAATTCTGAAACCTGAAATATCAAGCATGCAGTGGTTGATGAGTTCACCTAACTCTCACAGTATAGGACAGGCACAGGAGGCTAGTATCATACAATGGATCTGGTACATGCGAGACAGGGCTAGAGTCACTGCAGCCCTACATGAACAGGTGTCACAAGCCCCTTTTCAGGATGAGGAGAGGGTGCAGGGAGTACCACAGGTAAAAGAGTCACCAGTGAAATTGAGTGCACCATTTGAATTCGTGTCCCCTGAGGATAAAAAGCATGTCTGTTTGGCTAATGAATCATTGACTGAAAAGTTGTTGTCTACCACAGGAGAAGGAACAGAGTTGTACAATGTGTGTCAGATTTAAAAGCAAGAGCTGCTTGACACATGTTATTTTTACACTGATTCTTGGTTCACTGCCAATGGTTTATCTGTTTGGTTTTCCACATGGCTTGTACATAACTGGTTCAATTCCCTTGCAGATGTTAAAGAGAAACATTCAGAGTCTGAAGTGTCCACCCAGAATTCTGACTTAGTGGGGATGGCTAAGTGGGTGCACCAGAAATGTGGAAATCTGGGAGAAAAAGCCACTTACAGGTGGGCAGAAATTAGAGAGATGCACATTCCCCTAGATTTGATAAAAACTGTGATTTTGCAATGTCCTAGTTGTCAGCAAACACAACAGCAATCTGTCCCACAAACAGTCAAAGATCAGTTGGGGAGAAGAAAGTTACCAGGACAGATATGGCAAATTGATCAGGTTTTAGGGGGAGTGGTTGCTGCAGATTACCAAGTCGAAATCAAAATGGTGCTAATAACTAGAAGAGAATCTGATTCATTCAAACAGATTGGAGACAGAATTGCCCAACTTTGTCAAAAGTGCAGTGAATGGAGGTTTGGTAAAGAAGGAGTCTGCCCCAGCCCTTCTGACAGTACAAGGAAAGGGAAGCTGTGGTGCAGCATATAAAAACCTCAGTGCTAAGGTGTGAGTTGAATCCCCAAATGACCCTCCAGAACCTGCAGAAATTATAACAAAGGGTCCCAAGGTTATAAAACAAGGAAAGGAAGAAGAAGGGCACATTTCAGATGACAAATGTTATATGCAAGAAAAGTCGTACTTTTTTCTTTTGCAGATCCTACAACGACTCGCCACTGACCATGAGTGTGCTGTGTGGTCTCCCTTCGGGTGTGTGCGTGTGGGGTCAGGGGAGGGACTGAACCCCCAACCTCAACCCTGATTGATTAAAGTACAAACCCCATGGATCCATTTTGCGCAACTGGTGCCTTCAGTTCTAGTTCTACATGGGATCAATATAAAGTTTGTCAACTTGTTTGATTACATTCTTCCACTGGAACTAAGCAACCTTACCAGTTAACTGTCTGTGTTTTTTCATGTGGAACTCTGACTTTCGCTTACATTCCAGCAAACCTTTCAGGTGGACCATGTAACTTTACATGAGTAGAACTCATGCTACATCATCTTGCTGTTTTAGAGACACTATTATCCCAATCAGAGTACATAAGTTTCAGTCTTTTCAGTGTAGATGTATCTGATTTGAAAGGTTATGAGATCAATATGTTAATCTACTTCCATTGCTTTACAGTGATTGCTTTTATCATTCATATCTGATTTGTTTATAATGTTTTTTGTTGTTGTTGTTTTTATTTTTTGTTTTTGTTTGAAATAAGAGGTATGTAAACAAAATTCATTGGTCATAGGGTGGAGTGTTGTGCTATTAATTGTGTTTGACCAATGACTTTGTGTTTCACCACTGCGCATATTATTTGCTCAATGTTCACCAGTAGCACATTATTCAGTTTAGCTGCCTATTGGCTTTAACATGGCATTAGACATTACATTTGGTATTTAGGTTAGCTGCCTATTGGCTTTAACGTGGAGTTAGACATTGCAGTTGAGACATTGCAGATGAGCTTTGTTTTTCCAAGCTGTGTTTTTCCACATGATAGACCAAGCTGTGTTTTTCACACCAAACCCTAGCTGATAAGAGAGCGTAGATTTTGTGTTTACCTCTCAATCCAGTCTGGGAACGAGTGAAGTTTGGAGAACTGGCCACTCTCCAAGTTCATTCGGTTCCCACACTGAGCTTGAACGATGGCCCTGGGCAGCAGCGAGGGGAGAGGATCTTGACTTCAGACAGGAACGGACGTCAGTTGCCTGTTTCCCGTTTGGGTGGAAAATCTCTTTCTCGCAGTTGAACCGGAGTCATCAACTTGCAGCCCTTAGAAAGATGAAGCAGAGTGATAGGCCCTACGGTGATGAAATTTGGACTTTTATGCTTTGCTTTGAAGTTATGCTATAATATAATCACATGTATTTGTTGTGTACATACCAACTGAGAAGTACTTTGATATATTTTGCTTTCATTGCTGCGACTACTTTTAAACGTGTGCTTCCAACCTACTAATTTTGTCTTTCAGGATCCTCATGGTGAAGTAATAATAACATTAAATGTCTTCTTTAGACCAAGAAGTGCATTCCAGAGAAGTTTTGTAAGCTCGGTCATAAGATAAGAGAAGGAAAGCAAGACACCCATTCAGGTGTAAGTAACCACTCCTCCCACCACTCTACCATAGATGGCCCATCAGGATATGAAGGCAACTCTGCAGCTCCCTTTGTCTCACTGTCTAGAGGGGATTCACAAATAGCCCAACTGTCAAACTGACCCAGACAGGTAATCCACAAACAGGCAGAGCCATAGAATGGTTTAAGCAAGAAAATGCCTATTTTCTAAAAGTGGCATTTTCAACCTAACAATCTAAAAAACAACTTCACTATCAGATGTATTTTTTAATTGTGAGATCAGAGACCCCAATCTCCATATTTATATCTGCTCTCATAGAGAACCTACACTTTAATAATAGTTAAAGGCAGTCCCCATGTTAAGCTATGAGAGAGATAGGCCTTGCAACAGTGAAAAACTAATTTGGCAGTATTTCACTGTCAGGACATGTAAAACACATAAGTACATGTCCCATCTTTAACATACACTGCGCCCTGCCCATGGGGCTACTTAGGGTCTACCTTAGGGGTGTCTTACATGTAAGAATATGGACAGTTTGGGCCTGGCAAGTGGGTACACCTGCCAAGTCGAATTGGCAGTTTAAAACTGCACACACAGACACTGCAGTGGAAGGTCTGAGCAATTTTTACAGGGCTACTAATGTGGGGGGCACAACCCGTGCTGCAGGCCCACTACTAGCATTTGATTTACAGGTCCTGGGCATCTCTAGTGCACTTTACTAGGGACTTACTTGTAAATCAAATATGCCAATCATGGATAGCCAATTACACACACATTTCACGTAGGAGCACTTGCACTTTAGCACTGGTTAACAGTGGTAAAGTTCTCAGAGTATCAGAAACAGCAAAAATAGAGTCCAGCACACATCAACATCTTGGGAAGCAGAGGCAAAATTTTAGGGGAGACCACGCCAAGGATGCCAATTCTAACCGGAGGTAATAGCCTGGTTCACCTTGGTTGGCGGCAGCTATTTGAGTTTGTGGTCTCCAAATTTGGTTGTCTTGCCAAGATATTTCCACAGGTGCTGCTTCCCTGTAAAACATAATCTCCCAATTGCAGTGGAGGGGCAGCCTCTCAGTTAAGGCTCTCAATGACTCAGGAGAATTAATAACAAGGTTGAAAGTTGTTCAGACCACAGAGGTTAGCTGTCATCCCACATGGCTGCATACAGGGGGAGGGTTTCTTTCTCCAGCATGGGATACATCTTTCTTGGGTGGGGAACAACATGTTGCTGGAAATCTTGTTGGCGTGGTTGGTCCACCATCCCCAAAAGGGGAATGACTGCGGGAGGGAGACGCCAAATAGTAGGTCTACTCTGCTGGCCTGTGGCGGGGTGCGATCATGGATTGGGGGGCAATTAGGTGCCTTTTCCTTACCTCAGCAGGACAGCAGGGTAATTGGAGCCTTCAAGGGGTGGTGGCTGGGAAGTCAGGATGACATCCAGGGGCATTGGGGGTTGTGAGTGGTTGCTGGCATCTGGTCCCTAGGCCATCCACTCATGCATGCAGAAAGATTTGAATCTAGCTCTGGCCCTTGGGGAGGTAGAGTCTTAAAGTCTGTGTGTGGAGGGGGTGCCCAAGGTAGGAATCCTGGTGGGGAGGCGGGCCCCCTCCACATGGTTTACACACAACTGGTATTTCCTGAAGAGGGGATGGAATGACCTACCTCTTCTCATAGCAATTGCTTGGTCTTGGTTTTACTGTCTTGTTTCCAGCTGGCAACTATCTTCTATTCTGTTTTCAATGGGATTTTGATTATGTTGTTTCAATATTTATTAACATGTTCTCTCCTTACAGCACAGATAGATTTGTCATGAAAGCTTCTTTGTTGTATTTTTATGCTGTTATGGTTAGCGGGGTGAGATCATGACTGGAGGACAATTAGGTGCCTTTCCTTAACTCAGCCGGACAGCAAGATAATTGGACCCTCCAAGAAGTGCTGGCTGGAAGTGAAGATGACATCCAGGAATGTTGGGGGGGGTGGGGGGGTTGCAGGCGGTCGCTGGCATGTGGTCCCTAGGGCCAACCACCTGCAAGTGCTCAAAGATTTGTAGCTAGCACTGGCCCTTGGTGAGGTGGTGGTACAGTCTGAGAATCTGTGGATGGAAGGGGGGTGCCCGAGGTAGATATTCTGACAGGCAAGTGGGCCTGCTCCACATGGTCTACACACAACTAGTATTTTTTGGAGAGGAGAAGGAATTATCTTACATGGATATCCTACCTCTGAGCCTTATAGCTAGGGGGTGGGACCGTGTGACTTAGCAGTCAATCATGATCTCATCCACAGTCACTGGTATTTGGGTATGCAGGAACTGATTTAGTTAGTGATAGGAATTAGGATGTATTAGCAGACACTGTTAGGACTAGGCATCTGAAAATTTTAAATACTATTTAAATGTTATGGCGGTGTTTACTGGGTAAAGATTTTGTACATTTAATTTTATTATGTTTCTTGTAAAATAAAAATACGGGCAGGAGTTCATGACTCCCAAACCCAAAGAGCTGTTGTTGTTCAAGGTGAAGTAATGCCATGTTAGGTGTGAATTGGGGTGTGGGGGTCTTGGGTTGAAAGGTGGGGGTTTGGTGACAGGCCTCAGCATACCAGGCCATATACGATTATACCAGAATAGCATGTCCTCCAGTTGGCAAATAATTCTACCAAAGAGAAATCAGACAAATGACTTCATATGTACAATTAGTCATGAATTTACCCTGTCAGGGAGGAAAATATGGATTCATTCATTTTCCTCACCCAATCTTGTTAAACGTAGTTTTACACCCGTAGTTCATACAATTGCCATCCCAAATGATATTTTACTCAAATGATTTATTAAAATGATAATTACTTCGTCATGAGCTATGATTTGTTTTTCTAGGTAAATCATTATATTTCCACCAAAAACAGAACATTTGCAGATGTGCACAATGAAGTTGACACATGAGTCATAAAATATACTCTCAATAACCATAACATAGTACACAAGGAGACATTCAGTATGTTCTTACAAGTCATAAAATGTCAGATTTTAACCAATACATTTCCCTTTTAAGGACCTAATTGCAGGTGACCTGTAAGAAGCGAAGATATTTACTGTACCTGGCAAAAATCAACACTGAATAATGTGGTATTTAATGTGGTAAATGCCATGACATTTGAGGTTTTGTCATGAAAATGAGGAACTATGTGCCAAATTTCTCATGTATCGGAATTAGCTGCATTGTTTCACCTGGTACATTTTTTGTTTGCCCTGCCAAAATTCACAAGGGGATAACTCATAATACTGCTCCCCTTGCAAACAGGGTTTGCATGGTGATAGTACTATAACTTTCCACAAAGAATCAATGTCTAATTGCGACTCCACCTCATCGGATTTATGTTGACAATGGAGGGTCATTTGAATGAATACTTTGTAAACCTAAGAACAAGATAAGAAGTTGTTTTCTCTATTCCTTTTTGCATCTTTTTGCTTTCCCTGGCATCTTTCACCTCACATGTGCCATCAAAGACTATTGCATTTGACCGACAGAACGTGACATCTCTGGGACATTTTTAAGCAGCAGCCTGAAGGCACTTGCAATGGCAAAGATTGAGAAGATTGTCAAATGTTTACACTTATAAGTCAGTGGGGTTGCCTCCTCTTTCTACCCCTAAATACTTTAAATCAGCATATTTCCAAACCAACAAATACAGATTTGTCAATGAGACAGAGTGCATAGGACAAACAAAGGTGACTGTGCTAGACACCTAATTAAGTGATAACGTGTTGTGAACTATACGGTGTTACTCCTGTATTGGTAAAATACGTACTTTAAAGCTTCTTTGTAATTTCACCATTGTTTTGCAGAAGTGACACCTAAGACTCCTCTATACAAACCTTTACATTAAAAGATTTTGCCCATGCCATGGTCTGCGATAAAAGTATGAAATTGGTGTCCATTGTCTATGTTAATATCTATAGGCATCTTTAATTCGATTTGTTGTGTGGTCACCCCGTTTTTGCTAACTTTGATTAATGGCTTTTAGACTCTGAACATCAAGGTACTCCTGTCCTTTGCCAAGTGTATGTGTTCTGACCCCTAAAACATGTAGAAATGTACTATTCCCCGATTAGTCTAGTTTCCCTTTCTATAAGGCCATTGTATTTGGTCCTGAAATACACCCATGGCATGAAAAGTTTAATATTACCTGTGGACTGTCGCACTTACTGTGCCATCCACTAGTGAGACAAAGGAAAACATGTCTTCACGTCAATCTTTGTAGCCTGAATACTGCAGTGTAAACCTACAGTGTGACCTGTTAAATTAACCCTTGTGGCAGTTAAAAACTTCCCTTTGAATATTGATGTCAGCCTAGTGTAAGCCTTGTAGCCCACCTGGTAGGGTGCATTAAAAGTGGGACATTTAGACAACTGTTACCGTATCTCTACATTGACAAGGTCCTCTAAGCTATTCTCACGTGTCAAGCCTCATTGTCATATGTTGAAAGTCAGAGTACAGGTGAAATATACTAATCCTGCTATCTCTGCACTGGGACAAACTAGAAAATTAATTAAACCTCTTTGTTAATAGTTATTAAGATGCAATTCAATGATCAAGTCGGACTTTTAGTAAATATTAACCAAAAGTAATTTTTAGAAAGTTACATTTTACCTGTCTGAATCTTCAGAGGACAAATTAGCATAACCGTCTGCCAGTTCCCAGCTTGTGCTCATGCCCAAATATAGGCATGAAATTCCTCACTATATCAAACAATAGGCTGACCTGAATGGGTAGAGATTCCTTCTCTGAACTCCACAGAATTTACATGCCGAGGGCTGTGCATCTTGTGACACCAATGTGACACCTGACAAGTCTGTTGTGCCACAAGTAACAGGTGGAGTGCATTTCAAAGGGAGAGAACAAGACGCAAACACACAAATATTGTATAGCCCATATAGGGTTGTGCATAACTGGCTAATTTTCCGCAGTGCAATTATGAACAATTACAGCAATATTTCAGAAAATTATTCTGAATTAAACTATGAGGGCAACCCTGAATTTAGGTAAAATGCATCCTCATGTCCAAATCAGCAGCAGCCATTTGGGTTTGTTACTTGGCTCTTGGGTAGGCATTTCTTCCCTGAAACTACACAAACTTACTTGAAAGAGCATAATCACATCATTTTTAGTCATGTCAGGGTACCAGAGTAATACAAAGTTATCAACTAGGCTATTATAAAAATCTTGTTGCTGGATGACGATGCTTTTGTCCTACTATACTTCTGTCTCTGGGATTGCTTTGTTCACATTGCCTGATTCTAACTGGATTGTTAGATATAGGAGAAGACTGGGGATTTGCCTATGACACTCCCATACATGGTCAGCCCTCAAAACCAAAGATTAATGTTGTCAAAGAGCTTAGCCATCTTGAAAATGCCCTGGCACATAGCATTTTGGGTCTGTTGGCAGTAAGGCAAACAAACCCTATTGAAAAAGTGGGGAAAATTGACGTCAGGACCTTCTACCCATTAGTTTGGGAGTGCTCAGGAGTCATTCCCACCCACTTGCTGTTGCGAGGTGTAAATGTGGAACCACCAAGTGACCCCTTCAGACCACAGCTGGACTTGTAAAAGAATACCAGGTGCACTGAACCTGCCACACTTCACATCTGTGATAAGAACTTGAGGAAGTTGAACCTCCTTCCAATTAAAATCCAAGTTCATAAAGATCTCCAAGATCCATAAGCATTTCTATGAAGAATCTCAGCTGACCAATGGCAACTGGACTTTGCTATTGCACTTTGCCTGATACCCAGGGGCCCTGGAAGTGAACTGTTGTGGTTGTTTGGGTACCAAAAAATAGCTTGGAAAACGTTTTCAAAATATTTGTTCAAGATCTCCAGAGCTTCAAGGGGACTGACTGTGAAACATATCTGACTGGCAGGTCATGGTGTCTGATTGGAGGTAAGGTTGGTCATTCATTGCAAGGCTTTTTTTTTTCTCAGAAAACAGCAAAGTCCCTTTTCAGATTGGGACTTACAAACTTTTTCAAACTTCCCTAGTTCTAAACCCTAGCAGGGCCAATATAGTTGGTGCATCTCAACCTCCTTCCATTGTGCTCAACCTCAAATTGTGAACAGGTTGCTTTGTACTTCTTGGTGCATTTGCTTAAACCTTTAAAAATTCATATCTCCAGTTTTCTAATTGGATTTTTCATGCATTTTATTCACCACATTCTAATCTATTATTACAAATTGCCGTGGAATTTTTACTGTGTTGTAATCAGACTTATTTAACTCTTTTTGGTACTTCTATGTGCTTTACACATTTTCTATAAGCTAAGCCTGTCTGCTCTGTTTCACCGCTAGTTGGGGTTGCCGCTGGTTTTAATTACTGAAACCTCTGACTGGACCTAACTATATAGTGGCTTAATTACTTGTGGTGAGCACCAATCCATCCCAGGCAATGAACCACATTCTCGCAGTCGTCATCTTAATAGATATAACCCACCTATGTTTTGTCTTTTTATGTATTAATCTATGATTACCATTTTCAGTGGAGGTGCGCTCTGCATGAAATGAATTTAAAACTAAAAGTACAATGTTTATTTCTTAGCTTCTGCAAATCATCATAATTGTTTGACACATGCACAACACACAGTCCAGATGTGATTCTGGCATATAGTCCGTTTGACTAGATCAATATTTTAAAATCTTCAGATATTTTCTCTGCATTACAGTTTCTCAGTTCACAAGCCTCACTGGTTTAACTCTAGACTCATATCATGGCTCGGCTTTCATCCTCCTACCAACTGTACAGACTTTTTGTGCAACACTCACACTTTGGACAGCTTTGCGTAAAATTTCAGATGTGTGATGTCTCACTCATATTTTGGACTGCTCTGTAAGTATGTAATGTGGTTATTATCTGTATTAATATCTATATTCATCTCTTGTTTGACTTAATTATGAAATTAATCTCCCCTTGAATTGAGAATGGAAGAGTGTTTATTGACATTTGTAAACAAACACAGTTAACACATATTTCCCGGAACCTGTGACCTGAGCAAAAGAATGGGCCAACTTATCAGGCGAGGGTTTAATATCTAAGAATTGTACCTTTTAATAAATAAACGTAAGCAAACATACAAATATATATAACAAAACACATTATTAGTTTATAGCCTAGATAATTGGCACCTTTCATCCATCAAAATCAGCAGTACCTTCAACATTGCACTTCAATGCAAACCATTTACAAAAACATTTACAATATCTTGACTACAAACTCGTTTCCTATTATAATTAATTGTTTGCATAGTTATGACTGAGTAACACCTAGTAAGAGACAATCAGCATATGTAATACAAGGCGAGCACCACATTAAACACCAGAGCAATGAAAGAATATTTCCAGCAAAGAGAACAGCTGCTGGGCATCAATAACTACAAAATGGAAGACGTTACACATTAGCAAGGTAACTACACAGTCTGAAAAAAAATATATTTCTGGAAAACAAAGTAAATGCCAATGTGCAAAATGCATTAAAAAATGAACACATCAAGCAACCACAAAGAATGGCATGTTTAAATGAGCAAGTCAATTCAATAAGAAGAGGCCCAAGTCTTAGGGGGTCATTCTGACCCTGGCGGTCGGTGATAAAGCGGCGGCCAATCCGCCAACAGGCTGGCGGTCCAAAAAATGGAATTCTGACCCTGGCGGGAACCGCCAACACAGGCCGCCACTTTAACACTCCGACCGCCACGGCGGGACAGACAAACAGCGCGGCGGTCACCGCCAACAGGCAGGCGGCAGACAATGTACCGCCCACAGTATCACAACTCACCAATCCGCCACCTTTTCCGGGGCGGGAGCCCCGCCGATAAAAACACGGCGGAAACAGACTACGAACAGGAAAACGCTCACCTCCATACACTCCACGAGGACGGAGGACAGCATGGAACCCGAATTAAACATCCTACCAGCTCTTGTCTACCTGCTCATCTACCACGAGTACGAACTCCGGCGCAGAAGACGACGGTGAGTACTGCACCTACGACACAGGGGAGGGGGGAGGACGAAAGGTTACGGGCACACACATACGCCCCCCCCAACTATCAACATACCAATGCAGAGCAACAACTGAGTGACTCCCCCCAACCCCCCCTAAAAAATGCAAAGACATAATAAAATTTTAAATTACATTTATGTAAAATTAGGTTCATTGAAGTCATGGAAAATTATCGTCATGAAATATCAAAGCAAAAATCAAAACAGTGCGAAAGCTATGTACAAAGTCAATAAGTCCTGCTCAGTGTGTCAAATTATCACAGTCTGTGGGCCAATGTGTACCAAACACATGGGCAAAGCCCACACCGGAGACCTGAGTCCGTTGGAGAGAACACTGCTGGGGCATCAGATGACAAAACTACAGGCACCTCAGGGGGAAGGGAAGGGGGGGCACCTCAGCCACAGGGGTCCACGACGCCAGAACCACGAAGGGGCCACCATGCCCACTGTCCCATCCTGGGGAGTGCAAAGCCACAGTCCATCAGGTGGATTACAGACTCCACTGGTCATGGAGGAGGCAGGGTGCCCCGAGTGCAGCGTGAACACTAGCTCGACACAGAACCGGCACTGTCAATGGGCCAGTGGTGCATGACAGGAAGGGCCCAGCGGAGCGGTGCTTGAGACGGCGGGGCCCAGCGGAGCGGTGCTTGACAGGAAGGGCCCAGCGGAGCGGTGCTTGAGACGGCGGGCCCAGCAGAGCGGTGCTTGACAGGAAGGGCCCAGCGGAGCGGTGCTTGAGACGGCGGGGCCCAGCGGAGCGGTGCTTGACAGGAAGGGCCCAGCGGAGCGGTGCTTGACAGGAAGGGCCCAGCGGTGCGGTACTTGAGACGGCGGGGCCCAGCGGAGCGGTGCTTGACAGGAAGGGCCCAGCGGAGCGGTGCTTGAGACGGCGGGGCCCAGCGGAGCGGTGCTTGACAGGAAGGGCCCAGCGGAGCGGTGCTTGACAGGAAGGGCCCAGCGGAGCGGTGCTTGAGACGGCGGGGCCCAGCAGAGCGGTGCTTGACAGGAAGGGCCCAGCGGAGCGGTACTTGAGACGGCGGGGCCCAGCGGAGCGGTGCTTGACAGGAAGGGCCCAGCGGAGCGGTGCTTGACAGGAAGGGCCCAGCGGAGCGGTGCTTGAGACGGCGGGGCCCAACGGAGCGGTGCTTGACAGGAAGGGCCCAGTGGAGCGGTGCTTGACAGGAAGGGCCCAGCGGAGCGGTGCTTGACAGGAAGGGCCCAGCGGAGCGGTACTTGAGACGGCGGGGCCCAGCGGAGCGGTGCTTGACAGGAAGGGCCCAGCGGAGCGGTGCTTGAGACGGCGGGGCCCAGCGGAGCGGTGCTTGACAGGAAGGGACCAGCGGAGCGGTGCTTGACAGGAAGGGCCCAGCGGAGCGGTGCTTGAGACGGCGGGGCCCAGAGGAGCGGTGCTTGACAGGAAGGGCCCAGCGGAGCGGTGCTTGAGACGGCGGGGCCCTGTTCAGCGGTGCCTGTCTTCACGGCGGGGCCCTCTTCAGCGGTGCCTTTCTTCACGGCGGGGCCCTCTTCAGCGGTGCCTTTCTTTACGGCGGGGCCCTGTTCAGCAGTGCCTTTCTTCACGGCGGGGCCCTGTTCAGCGGTGCCTTTCTTCTCGGCGGGGCCCTCTTCAGCGGTGCCTTTCTTCACGGCGGGGCCCTCTTCAGCGGTGCCTTTCTTCTCCGCGGGGCCCTCTTCAGCGGTGCCTTTCTTCACGGCGGGGCCCTCTTCAGCGGTGCCTTTCTTCACGGCAGGGCCCTGTTCAGCGTAGCTTGTCCAGTCATTCAATGGAGCCAGACCTGCCCAGGACTCCCTGCTTAGTCGCCCTCCGACCGTGCAGTTGCTGGACCCTTCGCTGACGGAGTCCTGGGCCCGTGGGTGTCCTCCCTCACACCCGGGATGGGGCTTGTGGGGCCCTCTTGTCCGCGCCCCTGCTGGCTGACTTCTCCGCCCTGCTGCCCTTGCCCTCCTTCGATGAGGCTCTCTGGCCCTTGCCTCCCCTGGATTTTGTGGCAGGTGACGGCCCAGGACTTTGCTCCTTGGGGGCAGCCGTGTCAGTCTTCTCGCGGCGGCCCTTGATTTTATGGGTCCTCTTTCCAGGGGGGGGCTGGCTGTCCCCTTGCTGCTGGCCGATGTATCAGTGCTGGGAAAGGGTGGACTCCAAAACCTTTGCACAATGGTGACACTTGAAGCAGGGCTGGAGGTGGCTGAGGTGCTCTTGGGACTCTTAGCAGATGGAGGGGGTGGGTCAGGTGGGGCAAAGAGGTTAAGTTTGGAGAGGTAAAGTTTTTTAGGACCAATGTAAAGGGTAGGTGTAGTGGGTATGGGAGTGGAGGAAGAGGATGTGGTTGTAGGAGAGTCAGGTGTGCTGTCTTTGGGTGCAGGTGCTTGTGACGTAGGCTGTCGTTAGGTGGTTGGCTGTTGGGTGGATGGCTGCCTGCGTTTGTGTGTCTTGGAAGAGGGGGTGACAGACACAGTGGGAGAGGACACAGGGGACGTGTAAATGGCAGTGGGGGTGGTGACTGCATGTGTGCGGACTGTACTGGAGGGTGTGCTGGTGATGGAAGTACTGGCTGATGGTGGTGTGCATGCAGGTGTGAGTGGAGACGTCACAGGGAGGGAGGAAGGAGACGAGGAGGAGGGGGACACAGAGGTGGTAGTGACTGTTGCCATGTCTGCATCTGGGTGTTGCTTGGGTGAATGCTTGTGTGATCTGTGGTGCTTATGTCTGGATGAGCTGCCCTTGGGTGTTGAGGTGTGTGCAGGCTGGTCTGATGGTGTGGATGGGATAGGCTGAGGAACAGGAGACAGAGACAGGGTGGAGGCAGTTAGAAGAGGGAGGCTGGAAACAGGGACAATGGCTGCCGTCAGTGCTGAGGCCAGAGCATTGAACGATCGTTGATGGGCAGCCTGACCCGAATGAATGCCCTCCAGGTATGCATTGCTCCGATGCAACTCCCTCTCTACCCCCTGGATGGCATTCAGAAGGGTAGACTGCCCAACAATGATGGTCTGTAGGAGGTCAATGACCTCCTCACTGAGGGCAGCAGGGGTAACAGGGGCAGGGCCTGAGTTGCCTGGGGCGAAGGAGATGCCCGCCTTCTTGGGCGAGCGGGCACGGAGCGAAGGCTGAGGGGCTGCTGGGAGGGCGGAGCTGGTGCGCTGGGTGGCGGCTGTACCTGTAGAGGCGGGGGGCCCGGATGTTGCCGCCACCGCTAGGGAGCTCCCTTCTGAGGACGTGTCGGTGTCGCTGGTGTCACCACGGGTCCCCGTTGTGGTGCTCCCCTCGCCCTCCGTATCACTGGTGACCTCGGTGTCTGTAGCATGGCCCACCGGGGCCTTGTGAGTTGCAGCTCCTTCGTGCTCCGATGCCAATTCTCCTCCGCCTGATGATGCTAATGCACACATGCACAAGAAGATAAAGAAAAAGGGTGGGGGGAGAAATAAAAACAGGTTGAGTGCATGCATTGTCAACACCGTTGGCGGAGAGGACAGACACAGGAGCCTCATGCACTACGCTGCGCAATCGGGGTACACTACTCAGTACTTGTGACTAGGCCAACAGGTCTATGGACAACAAATGCGCACATGGGTGATGCTGGACCATGGATTGCTGTACTTGGCACCCTACAGAGGTGGGGGGCGGGGGCACAGGGCCATGCCTAAAGGAGGGGACTACACTACAGAAAGCGCCCTGGCCTAATGTCACCCACAGCCCTCCTCCCCCACCCAGACGCCTCCACTGCGTGTAAAGATAGCAGAATGTGCTGGTACTCACCCCCTTGTGTCTGCTGTGATGTCCTCACGCTCCCATCCAAATCGGGGTAGGCCACCGCCAGGATCCGGGACATCAGGGGGGTCAAGGTATGACTGGCACCCCTCCTACGTTGGGAGGCCATCCCCAGCAGTGACTCGGCGGTCTTCCTGGTCCCGCGGCGGATGTCCTCCCACCTCTTTCGGCAGTGGGTGCCCCGTCTGTTGTGGACCCCCAGGGCCCGGACTTCATTGGCGATGGCACGCCAAATGTCGACTTTCTGATGGGCGCTGACCTATTTGACATGTACAGGGTGGGAAAGGAATATTCATCATTTTTCTGCATGTTAGATGTGATTGCCCCCCCCTCCCCACCCTGCCATGTGGCACATGCTCTCATCTGTCGTGCCTTGCACTCCTCATTCGCTCCCCACCCCACCATCTTACATCCACCATACACAACCCAGGCATAGCCCATTCAACGTGCACCCAGTGTACTTACCTGTTGGTCTGGAGGACCGTAGAGTAGCGCATACTGGGGCAGGACCCCATCCACAAGTTTCTCCAACTCTTCTGAAGTGAAGGCAGGGGCCCTTTCCCCAGTCGCAGCAGCCATTGTCTCTTCCAGACCGAGGTCACAGCAGCACTTGCAGTATAGGTCCTCTCCTGTGGATGGTCAGGTCTCGAGTGGTTAAGCAGATAGAAAATGGCGGTCACGCCCGCGGTGGTGCGTACCGCCGCGGTGCGTACCGCGACCGCCGGCGCACCTCGTCATTGGCTCCTGAGACCCATAGGGTTCAATGTTAACCAATGCGCCTTCGCACTGCGGTCTTCGACCGCCTACCGCCACGGTCTGCCACGCCAGCGCGTTGACCTCATATCCCACTGTCACACTTCTCAGGTCAGGCAGCCACCATTACAAGGGCCCACATGGCTTAATTGCTACTGCGTCACACAGGCCTAGGCCTTGCATTGCCACTCATACAAGCCTTTCAATGCATAGCGATTCGTGTACTGTGCAAGCTGGGTGAACGTACCTGTGGGTTGCTTGACTCTGTGCTCCATGTTGTCCTTCCTAGGCACCGTCCGCTGGGACTTGCGAGGAGAAGGATGAATCCTCCCGTGTACCGACCGCTGGTGGAGCTGTCAACAATGGAAGAACGACATATTATACTTCGATACCGACTTGACCGAGTCACTATACATGAACTGTGTGCCCAGCTGGAGCCTGACCTGATGTCCCCCATCGGCCAACCCACAGGGATTCCCCATCTGGTGCATGTTCTGTCAGTACTCAATTTTTTGGCAAGTGGGTCTTTTCAGACAACAGTGGCCATGTCATCAGGGATGTCTCAGCCTATGTTTTCTAAGGTTTTGTCCAGAGTGTTGTCTGCCCTGATGAAATACATGCGGAGATACATTGTTTTCCCTGAGGAGGGTGATTTGGCCACTGTGAAGGGTGATTTCTATGCCCTTGGACATATCCCCAACATCATTGGTGCCATTGATGGGACCCATGTGGCTTTAGTACCCCCAAAAGACGATGAGCAGGTGTACAGAAATAGAAAAAATTACCATTCGATGAATGTCCAGGTGGTCTGTTTGGCTGACCAGTACATCTCCCATCTAAATGCCAAGTTCCCTGGATCAGTGCATGACGCGTATGTCATGCGAAATAGCAGCATCCCTTATGTGATGGAACAGCTCCAGAGACACCGTGTGTGGCTAATAGGTGACTCTGGTTACCCCAACCTGCCTTGGCTATTGACCCCAGTGAAGAATCCCCGGACCAGGGCAGAGAAACGGTACAATGAGGCACATGGGCGAACTAGGAGGATTATAGAACGGACCTTCGGGGTCCTGAAGGCCAGGTTTAGGTGCCTGCATATGACAGGTGGATCCCTAATGTACTCACCAAAGAAGGTGTGTCATATCATCGTGGCCTGCTGTATGCTTCACAATCTTGCATTGTGACGCCAGGTGCCTTTCCTGCAGGAGGATGGTCCAGATGGTGGTGTTGTAGCAGCTGTGGAGCCTGTGGAGAGTGAAGAGGAGGAAGACGACGGGGACGACACGGACAACAGGGACACAGGTATACAACAGTATTTTCAGTAGCACACAGGTAAGAATCACCCACGCCTTTTTACATTTACTTCTGCCCTCCTGCATCTCTACTTTCTGTGTTTCCCCCCAGTTCCTTTTAACTGATTTTTGACTTTCCCTTCCCTTTTCAGAGCTGTATGACCCACAGCGTGACTGCTGCTTTGTTAGACCATGGACTAATGCTTATAGACATTGGTATGTTGTCATCACAATGTGACTGAACATTATTGCACCATTATGTGTAATACATTTGTAAAGAATACAAGCAGACTCCTGATTTTTGAAGTGCAATTGTGATTTATTTTAAATGCTGCATATGGGTCCGTGATAGTAAAACGGTGATGGGTGGGGGTGGAGTAATGTCCATGGCAGAGTCCAGTTCTCAGTCGCACAGGTGCATTGTCCATATGCCTGTGGAAGGATGGAGCAGGGGCAGTTCAAGGTTGGACAGGGTGACAATGTGGGACAGTGGGATGACATCAGGGGGTATCTTATGCTGGCGGAGTTCTTGGCATCCTACTCTGTCTTCTTGTGTGATCTCAGGTTCCGCTTGCGGGGTGGTTGATCTTCAGCAGGAGGTGGGGTTCTGGTGGCCTGTCGTTGTGTGGGGGCCTCCTGTCCACTAGCGCCGGCGGAGGTGGTAGGCTGTTCGTGGTCCGGGCTAGTGACAGGGGCCCTTTGGGGTGCCACATGGTCCCGCAATGTGGTGACTATCTGGGTGAGGGCCAGGACGATGGTCCCCATTGCGGAACCGATGTTCCTGAGTTCGTCTCGGAACCCCATGTACCGTTCCTCCTGCTGTGCCTGGATCTCCTGGAACCTGGCCAGTACCGTCGCCATCGTCTCCTGGGAGTGGTGGTATGCTCCCATGATGGTGGTGAGGGCCTCTTGGAGAGTGGGTTCCCTGGGCCGGTCAACCCCCTCTCGCACAGCAGCCCTCCCAGTTCCCCTGTTTCCCCGGGCCTCTGTCCCCTGGACGGTGTGCCCACTACCACTGCCCCCAGGTCCCTGTTGTTGTTGGGGTGGTGGGTCAGCCTGGGTGCCCTGTAGTGGCGGACACACCGCTGATTGACGTGTCCTGGAGACAGAGGCATGGGCCCGCTGGGTGGGAGCTGTGCTGGTATTCCCAGAGGGGGTTGGGTCTGCTGTGGCCTGTGTCTGTGTGTGGGGAACCGACTGTCCAGAGGTCCCCGATGGTCCGGGCTGGTCATCAGGTTCTAGGTCGACAGAGCTGCTGTCATCACTGGGGGCCTGTTTTGGGGGCGGGATGGACAAATCTGGACCCTCCTGGCCGGTGTGTTGGCGTTCGGGCCCTGCAGGGGTAAAAGAGTATGGTTATTGCTTCTGTGTGTGCCATGGCGTGCGATTTGTGGGTGCCCTTGTCCCCCAGTGCTGGCATTCCCTTGTGGGAGGAGTTGTGAGGGTGGTTTGTGGGGGGGGATGGGTATGTGCAGTGGTCATGCTTAGGTGATGGGTGTCCATGGTTTGTGTTGGCATTCAGGGATTGGTGTTGTGTTGGGTGGGTTGTGCTGGTGAGACATTGGCAGGGAGGATGTGTGCTGGGGTGTTGGGGGTGAGGGTGGGGGTGTGGGTTGGCATGCTGGTGGTTGGGGGGGGGTAAGGTAGTTGAGATTAGACTTACCAGAGTCCATTCCTCCGCCTACTCCAGCGAGGCCCTCAGGATGCAGGATGTTCAAGACCTCTTGCTCCCATGCTGTGAATTCGGGTGGAGTGGGTGGGGGTCCGCCGCCAGTCTTCTGCACAGCGATGTTGTGTCTTGACACCATCGACCGCACCTTCCCCCGTAGGTCGTTCCAGCGCTTTCGGATGTCTTCCCGGTTCCTGGGATGCTGTCCCACAGCGTTGACCCTGTCGACGATCCTTTGCCATAGCTCCGCCTTCCTGGCAATGGTGGTGTGCTGCACCTGTGCCGAATAGCTGGGGCTCTACCCTAATTATTTCCTCCACCATGACCCTGAGTTCTTGGTCCGAGAACCTGGGGTGTCTTTGGGGTGCCATGGGGTGGTGTGGGGTGGTATTTGTGGTGATGAGTGTGGTGTGTGTGGTGGTGTGTGGTGTTTTGTGCGTGGATGTAGTGTGGGTGATGATGTTGTGTTCCTGTGTGTGTTGGGCTTTTCGATAGCTGTGCTCTCTCTCTCTCTCTCTCTCGCCTTCTCTCCAAATTTCTAGTAGTGGGGGTTTGTGGGTGATGTGGGTGTGTGTTTTATAGTTGATTGGATGTGTGGGAGTGGTGTGTGTATGTGTATCAGGTGTGTGTATTTCAAATTGCCCAATGTGGCTGTGTTTTAGAGCTGGGTGTGTATTTTGACCGCGGCGGTGTGTACCGCCAATGGAATACCGCGGTTGAAAAACCGCCGCGTGGATTCGTGGGTCGTAATGGCATGGGCGTGTTTGTGTTGGCGTGACGGTGGAGGTTTGGTCATCTCCAGTTTATCGCTGACCGCTGATGAGGCGGCCTTCCGTGGATGTCGGGTTTTTGGCGGTTTGGCTGTTGTGGGTCAGAATGACCGTGGCGGTTTACCGCGGCCGTGGCGGTAGAATGGCGGTCTTCTGACCGGCGGTAAGAGCTTTTTACCGCCGAGGTCAGAATGACCGCCTTAGTCTGACCAAGTTTTTCAAATTTGAAACCCCAGGGGGTATAACAAAAAATATGATATATACTATCTCTCTTCCTCTTCTGCTGGGAACAATCGTATAACTTTGCAGTTTAGATGAATATTTTATTCACTGAGTGAAAGGTCCTATTGTCTACCTTCTTTTGACAACTGGAAATGTATTCACTGTGATGATTGTCAAGCAATATTCTGTTGTCATTATTTGAAGGCTATACATTCTTCACCAGTGTTAACTCAGCTTCAGTATAGCTGCTTCTTTCAAAGATCTTCGCTCTTGGTCATGTGATCATTCCTAACTAATGGTGAAGCACCTCTGTGAAGAGCACTAGTAACGTGTTTAGAGAGTTGTTTTGATATATTTGTTTTCATAGAGACATTTTCATGGTGTGAGAGAACAGGGCTGATTGCAGAGGCCCCTTAACTATTTGGCCCCATTTTCCACTTTTTGCTGGTGTTTTCCTTTCTCTGAAGGATGCCCTGGGTACTGCTAGCCAGTCCCAGGGCCTGTACTCTGTGTAAAATCAGTATGCAAATTAGGCTAATTATAATTGGCTAAGTCAACCTACCTATAAGTCCCTAGTATATGGTAGGGCATGTAGGATTAGGGACCCCAGCACAGGTAGTGCACCCATAGGTGCACTGCTGAGGTGCCCAGTGTCATTTTAAAGGCAGATCTGCCTTGCTGACTGCTTTTAAATTAAAGTTATGTGCAAATTCGACATTGGAATTAAACGTAGTTCCAAAGTCTTAAACTACCTTATTTTTACATATAAGTCACCCCTAAGGTGTGCCCTATGTGCCCCTAGGGCTGGGTGCCATGTAACTATAAGCAGGGATCTTATAAAATAGTTGTATAAGCCCAGGTGAGGTAAAACAGGCAAATTTGTTTTTCCCTCATTGTAGTGAATGGCCTCCATAGGCTAGACTGGGGACCCTTTATTTTAATTTTTAAAGTCCCCTTAAGTAACAGATACTAGAAGTTTGGTATCAAATTAATAGTTATAATAAATCCCACAACTTCCAGTTGTGGGATTTAATATAACTTGTTTAGGTAAAGTTGCCTACTTCAGCCATGCAGTGTTTTTGCTGCTGTGCTGATTGGCCAGCGTCTGGCAGCCTGGCCAGGCTGCCTTGATGAGGTGTGAAGTGGCCAGGCTCCACACAAAGAATTGTGCCTGTGGGAGGAGATCTTCCCTCAGCAGATGGTGAGGCAGGAAGTGGGAGGGCTGCCAAACTGGTCTTCACAGGCAGAGAAGGACATTTGGAGCAACCCAGCAACACCCTCACATCCTGCAAATCCAGACAATTAGGTGCCCCTTTGATTAGATTAGGAGAGGGCAGGAGAGGGGTGTGTTTAGGATTTTAGCCACACCAGTGGGTGAGCTCAGCCAGATGTAACCTCCAAAAATCACTTTCAGCCATGATGGATTTTTGAGGAATGTTGTTCCCTGGGACTGATTTTTGCCACTCTTCCCAGGAAGTGGTCACCGCAGGGAGAAGGACCCTGCACCAGATTGGAGAACCATGACCCCCCTGTTTTTCACCCAGGAGCAGGGAGAAAAACTGGCAGACCTGCACCCACACCTCAGATCCCTATCAGATTCCAACAAGGAAGAACTACAGGAGAAGAAGGACTGCCCTGCTGGACCCCTGACCTGCACCTGGACACTGCACTCTGGAGGACTGCACCAGCTGCACACTTGGGCTTCACCGCTAAAAGACCTTACCTGTCCTCTACTGCTTCAAGAAGGGTCTCCCTGTTTGCTACAGGTACAAAGGAGCTGCCCAGAGTCACCTGCATCAAGTCCTGCAAGCAGAGCCCAGCTGACCAGCATCCAGGGGCCATTTGAGGATTCTGACCAGGTGCATTCTGGGAATTGTAGTCCCAACTCCCAAGGAGCAACTCAGAGCTTATGGAATCTTGGATCAAGTTGTGGACACTTCAAGGACACAAAAAGGACCTCTGGAGGAAGATCCAGAAGTTTGGAGAAGTTTGGAGCAACTCCATAACTTGATGAGGTGCATTGTGGGAGTTGTAGTCCCAGACCCCAAGAGGCACACTAGAGCCTCTGAACCCTTGGCTGGTGCTGTGGACCACTTTCCTGAATCAAACACTTCTGAAAGTAAGTGTGACAGTGTTACCTCGTGGGTGGCCTGAGCTCTGGACTTTATTCCTTTCCAGTGTGACCTTTATTTTTAACCCTTTGAGCACTAGTTGCTTCTTTGAGCTAGAAAGCATTAATTCTTTAAAAATTCATATCACTGGTTCCCCTTATCTGATTTTATTCGTTTTGGTGTCATTTTTAAGATAAAAATGTAATCTATTTTGGTAAATTGATTTTGGATTTTTAAATAGTTTCCGGTGTTTTATTTAATTACTCATTTGTGATATTTGAATGCTTTACACTCTGTCTCCTAGGTTAAGCCTCGTCGCTCGTTGACAAGAGACCTAACAGGACCTAAGTGGAGTTTAGTGGCCTATTGCTAAGTGTAGATACTTACCTGCCCTTGCCAATAACCCATTTTCCAACACATGGACTAAAAAGATACATGTGAATAAGTTGTGACCCACTTAATTCACCAAGATTTTATGATTTTGGACTGCCTTGTTTTTGGATGTTTGCAATGACTTATTCACTAATTGTAAGTTTCTGCCAAAATGGTTTTGAGCTCTAACTGTCAATATTTCCCCTCGTGCGTGCAGTAGTCATATGCAGACATCGGTACACAGATCTGTGCTAACATTTGCAGGCTGGGCAAAAAAAATGGCTGGGTGACTCATCGTGTTATTTGAGTATAGGTATATCCGTCACATATAGGCTTCAAAATAAATTGTTTATGCTATGTGCAAGTCTAATCTAATAGGAAATACACAAATAAGTATTGTTTTTCTTTTTGCTTCATTGTCTTTACAGTTTGGGTAAAACTGGTTAAAAATATAGGGGGTCATTATGACCCTGGCGGTGAGTGGTAATGTGGTGGCAGTACCACCAACAGGCTGGCGGTACATACCGCCACATTAGGAGAAAGGCGGGTTGGCTGCAGCCAACCCGCCACTTCTCCACTCAGCCCGCCATGGCGGTAGTAGCGGCCGGGCCAGAGATACCACCAGTGGAATTTTGAGCCAGCCTACCACCATGGTTTTCGTGGCATTAGCAACGCCACGAACACCATGGCAGTAGGACCTACCAGTGACAGGGAATTCCTTCCCTGTCACTGGTAGGAGGCTTACCCACCACCCAAACACTCCCCAGACTCCCCTCACCCCTCCTTTCATCCACGCTCCCCCCTAGTGATACCCCACCCCCCCATACACTCACATACCCACTGGAATGCACCACGCATGCACTCACTCACTCACACTGGCATACACGCATTCATACATGCATACATCAAATCATGCTCGCACACATCAATACACACATTCACACTGACATGTAGGCACGCATTCACATTTCCATTATTATACGTATTCACACACATGCATACACCCACGCAAACAACACTACACACACAGACACATTCATGCACACACTCACACATTAATGCACACAATCCCACACAAGCACACACAACACCCCCCACCCCCTGCCCTGTCGGACGCCCAACTTACCTTTATCCAGGTGGTCTTCCATCAGGGAATGGGACACAGTGCTGCTACTACCAGCAGCGCCCACCAGCAGAACACCGCCAGGCCGTATCACAGGTCATGACATGACTGGTGGCAGTCTACTGGCATGGCGGTGCTGGTGGTAGCAGCGCCACCTTACCACCATCCGCCAGTATGGCCACGGCCGGATTTCCGCCCTTCTAGTGGCGGAAGTCCAGCTGTGGTCATAATCTGGCGGATGGATGGTAGCCGCGGTGACGGTCTTTTGGCGGCCATCACGGCAGCGGTAGGCGGTAGGCGTTTTTTACCACCAATGTCATAATGTGGGCCATAGTCCCTACCTCTGGCATAATAATGGCCCATACTTGAAGTTTTGTGGGCATTCTTGGTGACACTACAGTGGACTATGTTAAGTCACTCATATTGACATGGTCTGGATTCCATCATACATAAGCATCCACTGGTAATATAATTTGTTACCTTCCATTCCAAGTATAGATGATTTTTTAGACCTCAATCTTCTTTGAATTGTAAGTAAGTTTTATTATCATGTTGAATTTAAGAAATTACTCATTTCTGTTATTGTCACCTCATTTTTGCCTTTTTTGTTTTCTCTGGCTTTAGGAAATTGAGCTATGCTACAATTAAAAGTGGCATATCACCTGTGCTTTCTCCTTTAAATAGGTACTGTACATTGGACTTACCTAAATGCTAATTTATCTTTTTTGTGAAGTCATGGTAGATGGCACAGAAAATGCAGTAATGGCATGAAAATGAAAGGTCATATGTGGGGACAGTATGCTTGTACACTTCCCACATTAATGTAAAAAATAAACACCTGACAGAACCAAGAAAGTGTTCTGTCTGGGCTACTGCCCAAAAGCAGTGTAGCAATGCCCAGCCATCAAAGGTGCCTTTGGCATGCAAGACAATCTGGTAACATATAAGGTATTCACTCCTAAAGTTAAGTTAAAAGCCAAACCTTTGGGTGCTTCACACATAAAAGTGTAGTATATCACATATTGGGAATTCTCTGACACAGTGTGTAATTGCTTACTTTTTTCACTGTGCTGGTAAGGTTAAATTTTCCATAAACAAGTCTAGGCATAAATAAAGTTCTTATTCTCTTATCACTGCATGAGTAATTTCTAGACAAATGGTCTAAAGTTAGTTTTCATTTATTTTCAAAATAGTAATTCACTGGTGAAAATGATTTTTCATAATTGTATTGAAAACGTAGCTTTCCCAAAATGTATTTTGTGCTGGCAAAGAGAAGAATGGTCTAGGGCCAGTTTTCCTCTCATCCCAATTCCAGTGGTGGCTCAATACGCATTCCAGGCAGGGAGTTACTTACTCTGCTACCAGAAAACAATGCTTTGGATACCACCCCACATAACAGAGACCAGCCATGTGGGAAGGAGTTAGGAATAGTTAGCAGAACAAAGGATGATCTTAGCACTTCATTTTTTGTCATGATGATGCCAAAGTGGTTGGCAGAAACTACTTGCTTTCATTCACAGAATTTGAAGCTCCATTCCTAACAGGAGGGAAACCAGTGTCAGACCCTGACAGGGATGAGGGCAACTCATTCAAATAGGGGGGATGCTAAAAAAGAGCAAAAGCCACTCCACACGAAAGCAAAGGCTATTCATCTTGCATTTAGGGCTTTTTGAGTATCCCAACATGGATGTTCTGTAAATGGAGGCAGACATAAGGTAAGAGAGTACTTAAGATTGATTGTAGTAAATTCTTCAGTCAATACCTAGAGCATCAATATAAAGCTGTCACAACCTCTCAACTCCTGAAGACACTCCTGGACTTCAGATGACAAACTCTGAAGAAAGAAGACCCTGTTGACGGAAAAGATATTAGTGACTTCAAACTGCTGCTGGAAACTCGAGAGTTGAGCTGTTCGCCAATGGTTAAGTGTTTGGCCACGTATTTGCCTGCTCCAGGGCCAGAAAAGCAGGATTGAGCATTCCAAGAAGGCCCAGCTGACCAGACCACTTAGGTCATGAATCTCAAGAAGGCGAAGCTGGAGAGACAGGCTTTCTGGCAAGAAGTCAGACCAGAGCACCTGGTGGTGCAGGAGAGACCAAAAAGAACTTTCCCATCAATTATAAAAAAAACAAAAGTAACATTTTTTTCCATCTCTGGAAGACTTGGGCAATGTGCTGAGACTTGCTTAGTGTTAGAAATGGGGTCTTTGGTTGGCAGTCAGGTTACTCTCTGGCCAAGCAAGGACCCTCACTCTGGTCAGGGTAAAAGAGAATCACCCTGAGCTAAGTCCTGCTCACCTCCTTGGTAGCTTAGCACAAGCAGGCAGGCTTAACTTCAGAGTGATAGATGTAAGGTATTTGTGCCTACATACACAGTAACCTAATGAAAACACAACAAAATGACATAACACAGGTTTAGAACAATAGAAAATGTTTACCTTAACAAAACAAGACCAAAACAAAAAAAATCCACAATACACAAGCCAAGTTATCACAAAAAATGCAAAAAGAGTCTTCATGTAATTTTAAACACACACTAACACTGCTAGCATGAAAATGTACCTTTGGTGCATCAAAAATAACCCTGCACAGGCGAGTCTGTGTCAAAGAGGGCTTGCAATGTGTAGATATCACTCACAAGCAGGAACTTGCTTAGTTTAAGTGTGTGCCGTTTCTTCTCTCCGCAGGAAAGCGATGCGTAGATCCAGTCAGCACTCTCGGGTCCAGGCAGTTCTTGCATCATTTTTACATGTCCAGCGGTGTTTGAGTCAGAAATTCAGCCGCATGATGATCCGAAAACCACGCAGCGTGGGTTGCGAGCTCATCAGCCTTCATCAGTGATACTGTGTGTCATTTCTCCAGCTGCGGGCGTCGATCTTCCGGTCGCGTTGCAGGCGAGTGTTGATTTTCAGCCACGAAGCCGGCGACACGTCGATTTTTCAGCAACAGATTGGAGTTGCATCGATTTCTTCCCCGCACGGCGGTCTGTGTGTGGATTTCTCACTATTGGGCTGCCAGCTTCTCTTCTCAGGGCCTCAGGAACTGGATGGGCACCACTTGCCAGAATAGGAGTCTTTCCAGAGGCTCCAGGTGCTGGCAGAAAGAAGTCTTTGCTGTCCCTTAGACTTCAAACAACAGGAGGCAAGCTCTAAATCAAACCCTTGGAGATCATCACAAGAAGGAAGGCAACACAAAGTCCAGTCTTTGTCCTCTATCACAGGCAGAAGCAGCAACTGCATAATAGCTCCACAAAGCACAGTCACAGGCAGGGCAGCTCTTCTTCCTCAGCTCTTCAGCTCTTCTCTGGGCAGAGGTTCCTCTTGGTTTCCAGAAGTGTTCTAAAGTCTCTGGTTTTGGGTGCCCTTCTTATACCCATTTTACCTTTTGTAGTAGGCCAACTTCAAAGGAAAGTCTGTCTTGATAACTCCTCCACTCCCTCCTAGCACAAATGGCTCATCAGGAAATGCAGTCTACACCCCAGCTCCCTTTGTGTCACTGTCTAGTGAGAGGTGCAACCAGCCCAAAAGTCAAACTGACCCAGACAGGGAATCCACAAAGAGGCAGAGTCACAGAAAAGGTTTAAGCAAGAAAATGCCCACTTTCTAAAAGTGGCATTTTCAAACACACAATCTTAAAATCAACTTTACTAAAAGTTGTATTTTTAAATTGTGAGCTCAGAGACCCCAAACTCCACATGTCTATCCGCTACCAAAGGGAATCTACACTTTAATCAGATTTAAAGGTAGCCAGTATGTTAACCTATGAGAGGGACAGGCCTTGTAACAGTGAAAAACGAATTTAGCAATATTTCACTGTCAGGACATTTAAGGCACATTACGATATATGTCCTACTTTAACCATACACTGCACCCTGCCCTTGGGGCTACCTAGGGCCTACCTTAGGGGTGTCTTATATGTAAGAAAAAGGAAGGTTTAGGCTTGGCAAGGGGGTACACTTGCAAAGTTGAATTTACAGTTAAAACTGCACACACAGACACTGCAGTGGCAGGTCTGAGACATGATTACAGAGCTACTTATGTGGGTGGTAAAACCAGCGCTGCAGGCAAACTAGTAGCATTTGATTTAGATGCCCTGGGCACCTCTAGTGCACTTTAGTAGGGACTTACTGTGAGAAAGTGGCCTCTTTCTAGCCTTGTTACCCCCACTTTTGGCCTGTTTGTGAGTGTATGTCAGGGTGTTTTCACTGTCTCACTGGGATCCTGCTAGCCAGGGCCCAGTGCTCATAGTGAAAACCCTATGTTTTCAGTATGTTTGTTATGTGTCACTGAGACCCTGCTAGTCAGGACCCCAGTGCTCATAAGTTTGTGACCTATAGGTATGTGTTCCCTGTGTGATGCCTAACTGTCTCACTGAGGCTCTGCTAACCAGAACCTCAGTGGTTATGCTCTCTCATTTCTTTCAAATTGTCACTAACAGGCTAGTGACCAATTTCACCAATTCAGATTGGCATACTGGAACACCCTTATAATTCCCTAGTATATGGTACTGAGGTACCCAGGGTATTGGGGTTCCAGGAGATCCCTATGGGCTGCAGCATTTCTTTTGCCACCCATAGGGAGCTCTGACAATTCTTACACAGGCCTGCCACTGCAGCCTGAGTGAAATAACGTCCACGTTATTTCACAGCCATTTTTCACTGCACTTAAGTAACTTATAAGTCACCTATATGTCTAACTTTTACCTGGTAAAGGTTGGGTGCTAAGTTACTTAGTGTGAGGGCACCCTGGCACTAGCCAAGGTGCCCCCACATGATTCAGGGCAAATTCCCCGGACTTTGTGAGTGCGGGGACACCATTACACGCGTGCACTACACATAGGTCAATACCTATGTGTAGCTTCACAATGGTAACTCCGAATATGGCCATGTAACATGTATAAGATCATGGAATTGCCCCCTCTATGCCATCCTGGCATTGTTGGCACAATCCCATGATCCCACGGGTCTGTAATATAGACCCGGGTACTGCCAAACTGCCTTTTCAGGGGTTTCACTGCAGCTGCTGCTGCTGCCAACCCCTCAGACAGGTTTCTGCCCTCCTGGGGTCCAGCCAGGCTTGGCCCAGGATGGCAGAACAAAGGACTTCCTCAGAGAGAGGGTGTTACACCCTCTCCCTTTGGAAAAAGGTGTTAAGGCAGGGGGGGAGTAGCCTCCCCCAGCCTCTTGAAATGGTTTCATGGGCACAGATGGTGCCCATTTCTGCATAAGCCAGTCTACACCGGTTCAGGGACCCCTCAGCCCTGCTCTGGCGCGAAACTGGACAAAGGAAAGGGGAGTGACCACTCCCCTGACCAGCACCTCCCCTGGGAGGTGCCCAGAGCTCCTCCAGTGTGCTCCAGACCTCTGCCATCTTGGAAACAGAGGTGCTGCTGGCACACTGGACTGCTCTGAGTGGCCAGGGCCAGCAGGTGACGTCAGAGACTCCTTCTGATAGGCTTCTTCAGGTGTTGCTAGCTTATCTTCTCTCCTAAGTAGCCAAACCCTCTTTTCTGGCTATTTAGGGTCTCTGCTTTGGGGATTTCCTTAGATAACGAATGCAAGAGCTCATCTGAGTTCCTCTGCATCTCTCTCTTCACCTTCTGCCAAGGAATCGACTGCTGAACGCGCTGGAAGCCTGCAAAACTGCAAAAAAGTAGCGAAGACGACTACTGCAACTCTGTAATGCTGATCCTGCCGCCTTCTCGACTGTTTTCCTGGTGGTGCATGCTGTAGGGGTAGTCTGCCTCCTCTCTGCACTAGAAGCTCCGAAGAAATCTCTCCTGTGGGTCGACGGAATCGTCCCCCTGCAACCGCAGGCACCAAAGAACTGCATCACTGGTCCTCTGGGTCTCCTCTCAGCATGATGAGCGAGGTCCCTTGAATCCAGCAACTCTGTCCAAGTGACTCCCACAGTCCAGTGTCTCTTCGGTCCAAGTTTGGTGGAGGTAAGTCCTTGCCTCCCCACGCCAGACTGCATTTCTGGGAACCGCGTGTTTTGCAGCTACTCCGGCTCCTGTGCACTTTCCGAGGGAATCCTTTGTGCACAGCCAAGCCTGGGTCCACAGCACTCTAACCTGCATTGCACGACCTCCTGAGTTGTCCTCCGGCGGCGTGGGACTCCTTTGTGCAACTTCGGGTGAGCACTGTTTCACTCCACTTCGTAGTGCCTGTTCTGGCACTTTTGTGGGTGCTGCCTGCTTCTGAGAGAGCTCCTTGTCTTGCTGGGCGCCCCCTCTGTCCCCTGACGCAATTGGCGATATTCTGGTACCTCCTGGGCCACAGCAGCACCCAAAAACCTTAACTGCATGACTTGCAGCTAGCAAGGCTTGTTTGCGGTCTTTTTTCAGGAAAACACTTCTGTACAACTCTCCATGGCGTGTGACACCCATCCTCCAAAGGGAAAGTTTCTAGCCCTTGTCGTTCTTGCAGAATCCTCAGCTTCTACTGTCCAGTAGCAGCTTTGTTGCACCACAGCTGGCATTTCCTGGGCATCTGCCCACTCTCGACTTGGTCGTGACTTTTGGACTTGGTCCCCTTGTTCCACAGGTACCGTCGTCTGGAAATCCATTGTTGTTGCATTGCTGGTTTTGGTCTTTCCTGCAGAATTCCCCTATCACAACTTCTGTGCTCTTTGGGGAACTTTAGTGCACTTTGCACTCACTTTTCAGGGTCTTGGAGTGGGCTATTTTTCTAACCCTCACTGTTTTCTTACAGTCCCAGCGACCCTCTACAAGGTCACATAGGTTTGGGGTCCATTCGTGGTTCGCATTCCACTTTTGGAGTATAGGGTTTGTGTTGCCCCTATCCCTATGTGCCCCCATTGCATCCTATTGTAACTATACATTGTTTGCACTGTTTTCTAATACTATACTGCATATTTTTGGTATTGTGTACATATATCTTGTGTATATTTGCTATCCTCATGCCGAGGGTACTCACTGAGATACTTTGGCATATTGTCATAAAAATAAAGTACCTTTATTTTTAGTATATCTGTGTATTGTGTTTTCTTATGATATTGTGCATATGACACTAGTGGTACTGTAGGAGCTTCACTCGTCTCCTAGTTCAGCCTAAGCTGCTCTGCTAAGCTATCATTATCTATCAGACTAAGCTGCTAGACACCCTATACACTAATAAGGGATACCTGGGCCTGGTGCAAGGTGTAAGTACCCCTTGGTACTCACTACAAGCCAGTCCAGCCTCCTACACTAACCAGTAAATCAAATATGCCAATCATGGATAAGCCAATTACATACACATTTTGTATAGGAGCACTTTCACTTTAGCACTGGTTAGCAGTGCTAAAATGCCCAGAGTAACAAAAACAACAAAAAAAGTGTCCAGCACTCATCAACAGCCTGGGAAACAGAGGCAAAAAGTTAAGAGAGATCACACCAAGGATGAAAAGTCTAACACTTAGAGAGAGTGAAGCTTTGGAAAGGAAGACAATCAGGTATGTTCTTCCTATAGCTACCTGCTGTTATCTGGTTCAGTTGGTTCTCATGGGAAAGGTATGTGGCTTTGTAGAGACCTGCCTGGCAACAGCTTCTAGCCTTGACCCACTGAAGGGTTTTGCGAACCAAAAGGTTGACTATATCCTAAGGTAAATCTTTGGACAGGAGTGAGACGGCTAATCTCTATAAGCTTCAAAGTGACTTTAGAGCTAATAAATCCAAATTTGTAATGATGTTGTCAACACCAACAACTTTAGTGGGAGCTTGACAATGGCATATCCTACTTTGATGGACCCACACCAGCTCCAGCCTTGGACCTTGCCCTACTAGAAGACTTTAACTGACAGAATGTAGGATAAGTCCTGAAGTTAACCATGTGATGGGGCAACCTGCTGGGTGTATCTGATGTGTGCTCAATTGCAGGCACCCTGAATTTATGCCTAGGTTCTGGTCAAACACAGACTGATATTTTACATCAGCCTTTAACTTTTTTAGGTTCTTTTCTGCTTTAAAAATTAAAAATGTCAAATATCTTTCCCACCTTATTTGATTTTGACCATTTTAGTGTCTCTTTACTAATTTATCTTTTCCCTATTTTTCTAAAATGGTTTGGAAATTGTAATGGGTTGTTCTCATAACATTAAATTTGTTTTAATGCTGCTTGATCTTAGCATTAATTTCAGTGGGAAACCACCTGCTGCTTTGCCATAAATACCAGAGGCTGAGCAGAGGTGCTCTAAGGAATATGGGGCATATATATAAGCCCCTAGCTAGACCGGAGCTTCACTTTTTATGACACTCTGGTGGCGCTGTACCCTGCGCCATATTCACAAGCTAGTGCTAAGCCACATTTTTGTGGCTTAATGCTGCCTTGTAAATATGGGCCCGACACAGTTTTCTACGGTAAAAGGGCATGCAATGTGTGTTGCTGTGTCTGTACCCATGCAACACCCACGCTATCCTAGGGGTGGTGTAAGTCATGGTGCGACAAGGAGAAATATTTTTATTTCTCTTCGTTTTTGCTTTTTCTATGTGTGCTGCACTGTGCAGCACACAAAGAAAGAGCAAAACCCCTTGAATGATTGTTTATGTGCTAGAAGGTGTCCCTTCCTGCACATAAACAATCATTAAATATTGACGATTTGCTGTGTGCTGCAGAATGCAAAATACAGAACTAGAAAATCATCATCACTGATTGTTTTTAATTTTCATGCCTGCTAGGGAAAGACAGGGGTGTGCCATATTTTTTAATTATGGCACATCCCTGTGTTTCTGAAGTGAAGTAGTGCAGCACTGCCAATTTTGGTGCAGCACCATTCTGTGCCACTTTCTTGTAAATATGCCCCTATGTTTCAGCCTAATCGGTTTGTGTTTATCAAGCTAGTAGGTGTTCTCGCATTCCAAAATAATAAAACTATTTTTCACAACGGCCATTTCTGGTATATATGACAATATTAAATGACCAATAAATGCAGAATATGCTTATGTCTTTATGTATGACTGTGGTCCATGTTAATGGTTGTTCAATATGACAAGCACCTTTTTCAAGAATCAAATATTGTTCGACCTGTCCGCCTTAGGGTGGTCTTCCACCAAACATTTTGCCTCCTCCCCTCTTGTTTTAGTGAATTCATTGTTGGTGTTCTTAAGACCAGTGCAAAAGTGCTTGTCCTAAAACATGATACAATTGGATCACACTTTACTGGCATATTTAATTTACTTATACAACCCTAGTAAAATTGTATACCAAATACCCAGTACTGGTATATGAAATGCGATTAGTGGGCCTGCAGCACTTCTTGTGCCACCCACTTAAGTAGCTCTTTGAATCATGTCCCAGGCCTGCCCATGCAGGCAGTGAGCAGCTTTAAACAGCACAGTTGACTTGGCAAATACACCTTTTGCCAGGCCTAATTCCCTTTTTAATACATATGTCTTTGTAAAGTTAGGCCCAAAAAAAACCTTCGGGCAGGGCACATTGCATTTAAAAAGTTGGACGTGTACTTTTAAGTTTTACATATCCTGGAAGTGAAAAACTCCCAAATTTGATTTTCACTACTGTGTGGCCTACATCTCCAATAGTATAACATTGGGTTACCTTATTACATTTAATGTGATAACATTTGTTTGGGACCAGGTTGAAATGTCATGTTTGGTGTCCAAGAAATTGTAATTTAAAACACTCTTTTAATGGTAGAGTGTACTTTTAAATCACACATCAGCATTTATTTGCCCTAACCGTTTGGTGCCTGCAGCCTGTTTCCTTTATCATATGACTAGATGTAGTTGGCAGTTTACCTTTGTGTATTTCCGCTAGGCAGCCATAAAATAAAGAGATTATGGCCCTCATCATGAGATTGGCGGTAATGCTGCCTACCGCCACGGCGACGGCCACCAACATACCGTGGCCACCGACCGCCCATGCCATTATGACCATAGCCGGAATTCCGCCAGAAGGTTGGTGGAATTCTGGCGATGGTCATGGCGGCGGATGGCTGTAAGGTGGCGCTGCTGCCAGCAGCAGCGTCACAGCAGCAAAACACTGCCTACCATATCATGTTCCATGATACGGCCTGGTGGTGTTTTGCTGGCGGATGCTGCTGCAGGCAGCAGCGCCAGGTCCTGTCTCCTGCCAGAGGACCCCGTGCAAGCAGGTAAGTCGGCTTCACCAACAGGAGAGGGGGTGGGGGTGTTGTGTGCGCGTGTGGGGTGTGTGACTGTGAGTGAATGCGTGCATGTGTGCATGAGTGTGTGTGTGTGTACCTGCATGTTGTGTTGTTTGCTTGCGTGTGTGCCTGGATGTATGTTTGTGAGTTTTGCTGTGAGTGTGTATGTATGTATGCATGCATGGGTGAATGTGTGTAAGCATGTGTGTATGGGTGTGTATGTATGTGCATGTATGTGTGTATATGTGTGGAGGGGGGTCGGGAGGGGGAGGTAGTGCCTATCGCCACGGTTTTCCAAAAACCATGGTGGCGGGTGGGTTCAATATGCCATGGGCGGCCTAGTGACAGCAGCCGGGCTGGAGACTGTAGTCTTCAGCCCAGTGGTCGTTACCACTGTGGTGGTCAATGTGTTAACTTGGCAGTTTGACTTTAGCCAAACCGCCAATGTCATAATGGTGGAGGTAGGTACCGCCAGCCTGTTGGCAGGAATACCTCCACTATAGCACTGACTGCCGGGGTCGTAATGATCCCCTATGTGTTGGCAGGATGAGGTGGCAGAGCTGTGCACAGCCTTCCTTGCACTCCAAACACCCTGCCTCAGCTCACAAACAAAGGCTATTGTGCCACCAAAGATACTGGTACCAGAGTCGAGAGTCAGGATATTCCAGGCATTTCTATGGGGAGGAATCTCCAGACGTTTCTTCCACTTCAAAGCTCAGGTCTGAAAATAGGAACATGTGACACACTCTTCAGTTCACTTCTGGACCTGTGGAAGAAATCTCAGAGTACTGCCAATAGCCTGCTGTATACTTCAAAGGACTGCCCTGATGCACCAAGAGGACTGCCGTGCAGCCTGAAGCCTGCACTCAAAGGACTTTCTTTCTGCTTCAGACTTGCTTTCCTGCTCCAACCCAACACTTCTAGAGTGACTTCAAGGGCTAGTTGGCTGGCCACCTGATCAGAGCCTCAGAGACAGAAAAGGCTCCAACCACCTGGACCCAGCTTTAGTGACCACTGACCCTCCAAGTGGTGCCCCTCCAGTCCTGGACTCTTGGACATGGTGCTAAAGGTGCCCAGATGCCCCAAATCCGGGCACCCAGCTTTGTGGAGCCCTCGTTGGCTATAGCCTGCTGCTTTGTCCTTCTAGAAATTTTTGACTTCCATTAAAGAGACTAAGGGCCTGATTTATATCCTTATGGACGGCGTTACTCCATCACAAACCGTATCACGATCTCCACTGGCTATTAGGGGATCGTAAATGGCAAATAGGATACCTTTGTGACCGAGTAACACCCTGCTCCAAACTCTAAATGAGGCCCTAAGTCCGTAGAAATCTTCATTGCAACTACGTGCAGCGGCTCTCCGACAATGCCACCTCATCCTCAGACACTACTGGCTGTCTTACCCCACCGAAATTTACCTTCTCAGACATTTTTCTTTAAAAACCTTTCTAAGTCCGAAGGTAAGCGGGACAGAACCCAATCAACTTTGTGTATCTGAAACACGCTCCATTGTGATTGCTGTAACTTTCAACGCTGTCTTGCATGACTAGAAGGCATATTTATTGACATTATGTAAGAGTACGGTATTGTATTTTGTTTGCATAATTATTTTTATGATTTAATTTAAGTGAAGATGTTTGATTGTTTGTGGTTTTGAAGTCCATAACTGGACTGAATAAAGTTTTATGATTGATTGACTAGATGTCTCCTGTTCGTGCTTTGATCTTTTAGGGGGCTAGTTTTCACTTTATAATTTGGTGACGTTTTGTGGTTGACCCTGACAAGGATTGTGGCAGTTGCTTGCACAGAGTTTCACCCCTTCAATCAGCACCTCCATTTTTTAAAAACAGGTATCTAATAAATATGAGAAACTGTCATTTCAGAACACATTAGTGAAACATTCATGAACATTTTGAGAACTGAGCTTTTGTATTTTATATCAACAGTTTGACTTTTGTACAAGTGTATTTTTAGGGACTGGATAACTGCTGAATCAGACAAAATAATGATGCATTTCTGAAATTTTCTATAAACTGATATTCGATGGATAGCTCATGCGGAGACTGGGATCTTATGTCGATTTAAATTCCTCTCAAATCAGAGGGCACTCCTATTGCTGTTATTTCATAATATGCTGGAAAGCATCTTTCATCTAAATTCATAAAACTTTTATGGTGTCTCACTACCGCTGTCTTAGTCTTGAGCATATAACATTTGGGTACCCTATACGTTGTCTAATCTTGAAAGCAATATGTCATTCAGCAGTATCATTTCGGCGTATGCTTGTGGGATTTGTTTGGCTCGGCAGTCTTCTACCATCTCTGACAGAGAAGTCCACAATGCTTAATTTTTCACCATTTCCGATCCGCGTAGATTCTCAGTTGTAACATACGAGTTTAAATGTACTGTGAACAGGAAGGAGGAAAAAATGAAATAGATAATAATTCTCTGTATATTATTTCCAAAAATTATATGCCATATGACATTGCATAACGAACTGTGTCTGTCTGGCACACATATTGATGTTTTGTATGGAAAAGAGTGCAGCTATATCTACCACTTTGCAAATATTCTAGCCTAGAGGGAATTCACAAACAGCCTATTGAAGTTTTCTTGAGGCAGGTTTGTCTCAATTAGAAAGTGAGGAAGGTCAGGGAACTACCAACATTTTGCATTATGCCATTACTGCCACGCTCAGAATCACCACACTACTAGGAAATCTCAGTCAAATCACAATTGAAGCATTTCTCCGTATTTTATTCATATATTTCTTGGGTGAAACTCTCTACCTGAAGTATTCAAAAGGAAATCGGCCTTACGTACTTTGCACATGCCCTTGCTTCAATTCGGGACCGTTCTTGCAGTACAGTTTGGGCCTATTGTCAAGTGTCAGAGTTAGATCACCATCATTCTTCAGGAAATGTTTTAAGTTAGGTTTGTTTCTTTTTGTCCTGCATGTTTTGAAATCAGATGTCTACACTTTTACGAAGTATTCAGCTTGTGAAAATGCTCATACCGAATCTGACACAGAAGCAAATCATTTTTAAATCAATAATACTCTGGTTTTGAGCTCAGAGGGTACTCAATGAGATCTTCTAACTTCCATGAACTGTGCCCCAAAGCTAGGTCATCTCATTATTTATCTCTTTGATCTTGTGCTCATTGTGTCATTGATTAATGAATCAATGTATCAAATCAGCATTTGGCAGGCGTCATGGCTGAATCAGCAGTATATGTGTACCAAACTTTTTCGACCAATAAGCTGTATGAAAATCATCACCTAGGTAGTTTCCCCAGCTGGTTATTTCAGTAAGGTCAAACTAAATCTTCAGTTCATTGTAATGAGAAGCGATTGTGTTGCCTATTGTTTTTATATCAGTCTATTCATTTACCAACGCTCACGTTTAATAACATAATTAATGTACTTTCCAATAATGCGAATTAATGCCTTCACCCACATATATATTACGTTCATGTATCATTCTAACACGATGTCATATCAAAAGAGTGACATAGTAGAAGAAAGAGAATTGGTACAGTGAAATAAAATAAATAATGCATAACTAAAGTTTGGAAAAAATTACTATCATCCAAATAGCCAAACTATAGTAGCAAAAAATCAGAAGTTTTTGTTTTTGATCTGGTAAACAAATAATTAAAAAGATGTGCCATTTGGTTTCACTCATTTTTTGTAAAACTATAATACACACCATTATCAACAATAATACACACGCAATAAACTAATGATACTTTCAGTGAATGGTACAATGAAATATAAATGTTTATGTGCGGACGTTCCAAATCCTATTTTAAGCTTTTTTTTAAATCCTTTAGTCTCACAGAATCGTTTCATGTCTGTGTGAGCGCAATTTCCACACGGACAAATACATGAAACGAATTCGTGCATGTGCAAATTGTGACGCAGGTGTTCAAAAATTCAACTATGCATATGCATATGCTCCATGTGCAAATTGTGCAGAGCTATAGTTATGACACCTGCAATCTGTGTGCATCCATCTTTTAAAGAGACGTGTGTGAATAATAAGTTAAACCATTATTGAGGGTTATTAAAACCAATAGTCAAAGTAAACTTAAAATCAATTGATGCACAACATTAAGAACACAATTATAAAAGGTCGATAATGTAATAACAGCATACCAATTGGCCACTTGATAACAGGAATTAAACCAGTCTTCATCAGCAACCCTCAAGGACCTTATGCAGAAGCACACTAGCTCCAATCTTTAAATCAGGCCTTTGGTTCAGAACCATCTCCATAAACCTGATGACTTTCTAATTTGTCATCACTCAGAAAACACTGCATCACCGCCTCCTTCTATGTTTTTAGCATTGTGCGCGCGCAAGCACTCTACCCTGCTGTAATTTATCTGTGGGCTTTTAACCACTCCCACTGCATGCTCATCAGTTTTGTTGGTTCGTGGCCTTGCCTTTTCAAATTCGCTTTATTTCATTAGTGAAAGGCATACATATGTGTTGCCTTTTCTGGTGTTTAGCCCTCCTCAGGTGCACCGGTAAAGTACTGAAAACATATGAGGCTCCTTGTTCTCCATATGGTTTCTGGACTACTTTTTCTTTGTATTTTCTATTCATCGCGATCTCGCTGGGCAGTAATCGAGCGCTTTGCATGAGATCGACCCTGTTACATGGATAATTACAATTCTGCCAGTATGTTTGACTCTGAGAGAACTTCTGTTTCCTTGATGTTTACTGTTTTAGAGACCTGCAGGTATCAGTACAATAGTGTATTATTCCCTAAACCAGCCCAAAGTAAATGTAAATACTTTAGGTTATTTTGGACGCCCGTGACTTCCACACGGTCGCTTTTATGTGAAACTGTTTTACTTTACTTTTCATTTTCAATTTATGTGGCAAAAAAAATCTGGTTATGTGTTTACAAAGCTAATAGCATTGCTAAATGTGAGACCTATTTAATTGCAAATGCTTGTTTTCTTAGTATTGAGTGAATAGAAAGGATGTGAGCCAGTTTCTCCTTGTAAATGCAAAGGCGACACCCCACTTTAGCGTTAAGTGAGGACTTCCATCCCTGTCTAAACTCTCCCAAAGGAATAAAAAGAAACCCAAGATGAATGTGGTTGTAGCCTGTGAAGTTAATACCTAGATCAAAAGTAACACATATATTCACTTTAGATCTTTTTTGATTCTGCCAATTAGGTAACCTCCAGGCCCATTACTTTGATTTGACTCCAACAACATATCTTGAATGTTTGTTTTGGGAGAAAGATAAATTATGCTACTTTATAAAATTGCAACTTCGGGTTACAAGCTTTTACGTCTTAAAAAAATATGTAAAATAAATCCTTAACCCAACTTCAGGCCACCTTTAGTTCAGTAAAGAAGTACTGAATTAGAAGCGCCAATGATTTAGAAGCCATGTCTTTAGGTCAAGCTAGCCCCACTATATATCTTTTACATACCCTGCTTCAAGCATACCTTAATTGAGATTGTAAAACCAAGGCCTGCTTCTGTAGATTAAAATTTGGTTTTGTAGCATCAACTTCGAGAGCCCAACCAGGGACGTGCAGGTGAACCATTATTCCAAGTTAAGCCATCTAGACATCTTTCCAGGATAGCACTTGTTACTGTAAACAAGGACGAACATTAATTGACTTTTACCACAGAAGATATCACTTAGTTAGAGCTTCTCAGAAGCTTGGCATGTACTGGTCTTAAATTTTAAGAAGCAGGGATTTGAGATGACACATGCCTTTTATGTTCAAAGAACCATTGTTGGAAATGGGGGCTCTAGTTGGCAGTGGTTTGCGTCCTGTCCAAGTATGGACCCTCACTCTAGTCAGGGTAAGGGAGCCATACAGCTAAGATAACCCCTGCTCACCCCCTTGGTATTTTGGCATGAGCAGTCAGGCTTATCTCAGAGGCAATGTGTAAAGTATTTGCACACACACACGCACAGTAACACAGTGAAACACTATAGAAGGTCCCCACACTAATTTAGAAACATAGCTAATATTTATCTGAATAAAACAAGACAAAAACAACAAAAATCCAATATATACAAGTAAAGATATTACTTTTCAAGGTTGAAATGATTCTTAATCCTGTGAAATCAATGATTGTATGTTTTTAGCACAAAGTACCTGGAATGCGTCAAAGACAAAGACAATGCAGGCCACAGAAAAAGTGAGGCATCAAAAAGCAAAGCACCGCTCCAGTTTCTTACTACCCAGGGAAAATTATGTGTCAATTCTTTCTTCTCAGGAGAAGCAATGCGTTGTTCCTTACTGGCAGGGGAGATGATGCATCAATTCTTTCCTCACAGCAAAGGCAGTACGTTGATTTCTGGACACACGGCCTCGGTTCTTTACTGTGGTGTGTGGTCAATGAGAAATTGATGCCCTGGTGTAGATGCGTGGAAAATCCAGATGCGCTGTGTTGATGGAGTCATAGGGAAACAGACCTTCTGTTGATTCTGCAGCCGCAAGACAGGTGCTGTATTAATTCTCCAGCTGCTGGACATGCGCTGTGTCAGTTTTTCTGCTATGGCACATTTGTGCATGTATTTTCTCCTTCAGGTCACCAGCTAACACTTCCAAGGGCCCAGGGACTGGAGTTGGCACCACTTGGCAAGTCAGGACTCTCAGCAGAAGAACCCAGGCACTGGCAGATGAAGATTAAGTCTTTGATGTCCCTGAGGCTTCTTAACAGGAGGCAAGCTCAGCTCAAGCCATTGGAGAGCCTTGGAAAGCAGGATGTAGAAAGCAAAGTCCAGTCCTTTTACTCTCAGGACAGAAGCAGCAAGCAGCAGGCAGAGTGACAGTCCCTCCTACAGCATCTAGCTGTTTTTCCTGCAGAATGTCTTCAGTCGAGAAGTATTCTAATTTTGTGGGGTCAGAGGTCTAGTACTCCTACCCATTACTGCCTTTGAAGAAGCAAACTTCAAAGAAAATTCTTTGTAGTGCACAAGACCCTGCATTTCCTGTCCTGGCCCCACACACACTCTAGAGAGTTGGAGATTGCTTTGTGTAAGGACAGGCAGATCCCTATTCAGGTGCAAGTGTCAGCTTCTCCCACCACTGTAGCACACGAAGACCCACTGGAATATGCAGGGCACACCTCAGCTCTTCACCTCTTCTCCTTGGCAGAGGTCCCTCTTGGTCCAGTAGTGTTCTACAAATCTGGGGTTTTGGGTTCACTACTTATACTTTTTTCTGCATTTGAAGTAGGCAAACTTCAAAGGAAAGTATCTGTTGTTCACAAGATCCTGCCTTACCCAGGCCTGGCCCCAGCCGCACTCCAGAGGGTTGAACATTACATTGTGTGAGAACAGGCACAGCCCTTTTATGGGCAGGTGTCATATCCTCCCTAAACACTCTAGCCCCGGAGACTCATCAGGATATGCAGGACAATCCTCAGCTCCCTTTGTGACACAGCCTAGAGGGAATTCACAAACAGCCAAACTGTCAGTCTCTACTCAGACGTGGATTCCACAGGCAGGCAGAGGCACAGAATGGTTAAGCAAGAAAAGCCCACTTTCAAATAGTGGCATTTTCAAACTTACAATTCAAGAACCCACTTCACCAAAAGATGTATTTTTGAATTGCGGGTTCAGTGACCCCAAACTCCATATCTCTATTTGCTCCCAATGGGAAATTACATTTAAAAGATATTTCAAGGCAATGCCTTTCAAGGCAATGCCCATGTTACCCTAGGGGGGAGATTGTCCTAGCAATAGTGAAAATCGAATTTAGCAATATTTTACTAACAGGGCATGTAAAACACAACAGTACATGCCCTACCTTGTAAATACAGTGCACCCTGCCAATGGGGCTGCCTTGGGCCTACCATAGAGGTGATTTATATGCAGTAAAAGGGAAGGTTTGGGCCTGGCAAGTAAGTGCACTTGTCATGTCGAACTGGCAGCTGTTGGAAATGGGGTCTTTGGTTGACAGTCAGGTTACCCCCTGTTCAAGCAAGTCAGGGTAAAAGAGAATCACCCTCAGCTAACCCCTGCTTACCCTCTTAGTAGCTTGGCAGAGCAGTAGGCTTAACTTCAGAGTGTTAGGTGTAAAGTATTTGTACAAACACACACAGTAACTTAATGAAAACACTACAAAATGACACAACACCAGTTTAGAACAATAGGAAATAATTATCTTCTAATTATAATTATCTATTAAAACAAGACCAAAATGACAAAAATCCGACATACACAAGCCAAGTTATGAATTTTCAATGATTAAACTCAAAAATAGCACTTAGAAACACAAAATGCTTTGATGAGGTGTTAACACAGTGTTGTGACAGAGTTGTTCCCAACAAGCCGACACCAGCGGCACCTGACATAGAGTCGCATAGACCCCAAAGTACAGTACCTTTGGTGAAGAGTGAAAACATGTCAATGCGCGAAGTTTGGGATCGCGACATCGGTGCAAAACGTTGAATCTGCGCACTTCGAGCGGCGTCGGTCACAACGTGGTGCGGCGACTTCCACAGAGTCGTGGACTTCAGCGGGCTGCAGCGGCATAGGGACTGCAAAGGTCGTCGCTTTCCTGCGAAGATCACGGAGTCGGTTGCAGCCGGCGTCACCAGATTAAGCAGTGGCGTTGGTTCAAAGTCGTCCGAAGTCGATTTCCTTGGATTTCCACCAGCTTTCCCTTCCAGGGCCCAGGGACAGGTTAGGGCACCACTTGTCAGGGCAGGCGTCTCTCCAGAGACTCCAGGTGCTGGCAGACAGAAGCCTTTGCTGTCCTTGAGACTTCAAACAACAGGAGGCAAGCTCTAAATCAAGCCCTTGGAGATTTCTTCACAAGATGGAAGGCACACAAAGTCCAGTCTTTGCCCTCTTACTGTGGCAGAAGCAGCAACTGCAGGATAACTCCACAAAGCACAGCCACAGGCAGGGTAGCACTACTCCTCAGCTCTTCAGCTCTTCTCCAGGCAGAAGATCCTCTTGATGTCCAGAAGTGATCTAAAGTCTGTGGTTTTTGGTGCCCTTCCTTTACCCAATTTCTCCTTTGAAGTAGGCCTACTTCAAAGTAAAGTCTCTTTTGAATGTGAAATCCTGCCTTGCCCAGACCAGGCCCCAGACACTCACCAGGGGGTCGGAGACTGCATTGTGTGAGGACAGGCACAGCCCTTTCAGGTGCTAGTGACTACTCCTCCCCTCCCTCCTAGCACAGATGGCTCATCAGGAAATGCAGACTACACCCCAGCTCCCTTTGCATCACTGCCTAGTGTGAGGTGCAACCAGCCCAACTGTCAAACTGACCCAGACAGGGAATCCACAAACAGGCAGAGTCACAGAAATGGTATAAGCAAGAAATGCTCACTTTCTAAAAAAACACACAATCTTAAAATCAACTTTACTAAAAGATGTATTTTTAAGTTGTGAGCTCAGAGACCCCAAACTCCATGTGTCCATCCACTGCCAAAGGGAATCTACACTTTAATCAGATTTAAAGGTAGCCCCCGTGCTAACTTATGAGAGGGATAGGCCTTGCAACAGTGAAAAAACAAATTTAGCAAAATTCCAGTCAGGCCATATAAAACATATTACTATGTGTCCTACCTTAACCATACACTGCACCCTGGACTTGGGGCTACCTAGGGCCTACCTTAGGGGTGTCTGACATGTAAGAAAAGGGAAGGTTTAGGCCTGGCAAGTGAGTACATTTGCCAAGTCGAATTTACAGTTAAAACTGCACACACAGACTTTGCAATGGCAGATCTGAGACATGAATACAGAGCTACTTATGTGGGTGGACAACCAGTGCTGCAGGCCCACTAGTAGCATTTGACTTCCAGGCCCTGGCACCTCTAGTGCACTTTCCTAGGGACTTACTAGTAAACCAAATATGCCAATCATGGATAAACCAATCAACCATACAATTTACACAGAGAGTATATGCACTTTAGCACTGGTTAGCAGTAGTAAAGTGCTCAGAGTTCAAAAGCCAACAGCAACAGGTCAGAAAAATTAGGAGGCAGGAGGCAAAAAGATTGGGGATGACCCTGCATAAGCAAAAAAGTCCAACACAACCCCCTACCAGCCTAAAGCCAGGGTAGAACAATCAATACCTTGATGTACTTCCCTGATTTGGGCGATAGAACAAGGACCCAGGCCCACAACAGCAGGGGCATGTTCCAGTTCTACACCTTCCTGACTCCAGTTGGATCCCTCTGTCCATACTCTCAGGGCCCTCTAAGCTAACCCACGGAGAACCCTTCTCCACATCTGCAGATACCATCTGTGAAGCACCTAACTTTACTTTGCTCACAGATGTATCCCAGGGGGTAGATAGCACCACCAAGGCCAACATAGTGGTGTTGCCCACTCCACCTCCGGGGTGTGACTTCCGTCCTCCCCCAGGGGCAACTCTGTCCACGAGGACAGCAAGCCACAGTGACCCCTGACAACTGTCAGGGATGAGAGCCCAACCTCAGGCCACTCCAACCACTGTGACTGTGGAGAGTGGGGGCAGTAGCCCCAGGTGCTTGGCACCCTTTGACCACTCTCCCTTCCACCAGGACAGGGATAACAACCTGACCCTGTTCCTTCCCTCTGGGGCTCTGTACCCTCCCTGCCGGAGCGGCACCCCCAGAGTCCAAAATTGTCAGGGTGCTTGTAGAAGCAGTCCTGCACAATTCTTCCACCAGTGCAGGGATGTTAACCTGCAACTGGTCCTCCAACCTGGGGTCTGTACCTTCAGGTTGGACTTGGGCCAGGGGTGAGGCTTCCCTCCCCCTGCCCTCTTTGGGGTCCTGCACCCCCCAAATAGGAGTGCCCCCCTCAAAAGACAACATGGGAGGGGCACTGTTAGCAGTAGCCCCTTTCTCCAGGTCAGGGGGGACACCCTGCACCTGATCCTCCAATCCAGGGTCTGTCCCCCCAGACTGGACCACCACCTGGCAATTCCAGGACTTCCTGGGGGGCATACCTACCCACCACCAGGTCAGAGTTTACCCTCTGAACCTGGTCATCCAACCCAGAGTCACCACCCTGCGGTTGAACCACTGCCTGGCACACCAGGACTTCAAGGGGGCGCACCTACCCCCCTCAAGGGACACACTGTCCCCAAGGGCCACACAAGAGTCTGGCTGGCGCAGGTCTCCTGACCTCTGCCCATCTGAGAGTCTGGATTCCCCTCAACCCAGAAATGGTCTCACCAAGGTCATTCCTGGGGGGCTCTGCTCTCAGAGCTGACCCTCGAAGTTCTCCACTGGGGTCCGCAACCCCCTCTCAACTCTCTGTCTTTACTTCTGCACCCCCTCACTAGGAGTGGTACTGCCAGACACCAGAACTGGTGGGATGCTGGCTACAGCCGCTCCCCAAGTTCTCCTGAAACTGTGGGATCTCCCTCAACAGAAGACCCTATGGTACAGGCTAGGCTCTCCTCATGGTGTTCCCTCATGGAACCCTCCAGGACCGGGGACCGGATCTTGGGCTCCTTGGGCCTCAACCCATCCCCATTCCCTCTCCTCTGAACCTGGACATGGGGTCCCTCACCTATCCCACTACACTGGGACCTACCTGGGACACCACAATCCTTCCCTACCTCGCATGGTTGGGAAATACCTAGACCACTCCTCTCAGGAGCACCCCCAAATGCCTCTTCAGACTCTCTGGTACTCACCCAGAAGTCTGCCTCCATTGTAAGCTCCCTGGGGTCAGAGAACTCACACTCCACCTGGTGTTGGCGTAGCTTTGGAAAATAAGGACTAGACATATGCTCGCCAGCAATTACACAGCCCCTCACATGAGTTAACCAAAGCACCCTTCACCCAACCATCCAGCGACTCTGCTTTGAAAAAGCACCCCACATCACCCTCCTGAGACTGGTGAGACAGTACCTGACAGTCCCTGACACTCAACCCACACTCTTCTGGGATGTCTTCACACTCCATAACCAGGACTTCTACCTGGGGGAAACCCCGCTCCCTGTCACTCTCACCTAGAGTCAGTAGAGTGTCCCTCTCACCAGTAGGAATATGACTCCCCATGCCAGTTCCCCAATCCACCTCAGGGACCCTGCGCATCACTGGAGCTACCTCATATCCTTGAACCTCCTGGTGTGTGTTAACTCCCTCCTTCAAGTAGGGCACCACATCTCTGGGCATGTGCACGTCTTCAACAGTACTGGATACAAGATTTTTGCTGCCACCATCTGAACTGGACTCAGCACTCATGGCTTCCAGCTTCAGCTCTTTACAGCTCAGCTCTTGAGCTACAATCCTTTCTTTTCCCAGGGCTGTTCTCCTCAGCCCTCTCAAGCTCTGCTTCTATCTCTTCCAGACTCCAGATTCGAGCTAGGAGTCAATCATCTCTTTCTGTTCTCTCCTCAGGACCACTGCCCTCCTCCTCAGTGTAGTTCTCCTCCTCAGACTCATTTGGTGGTGTTGCCTGTCAACGTTTCAACTCATACTGAAACAAGACTGACTCAAGATCCCCCCTTCTGGATTTCTTGTTCACAGCCAGTCCCCTTTCCATACAGAATGCTTTAAGTTTCCACTTTTTATAGATAAATAGGTGCCAGAAATTGACTTCCATTCTGCAAAGGCTTCACAACCAAAAACCAGAGTCTAAAAATATTAGCAATATTTCCAGGAGGACATCAGAGAACAAAAAGCAGAATCACAAGACAAGTAGTATGTGGTCATGTAGTGGTCTGAACTCAAACAGTAGTGTACACTTAATCACTGTATATCAAGTACAAATACAAGTACAAATCCCAACCGCTACCACCAATGTTGGAAATGGGGTCTTTGGTTGACAGTCAGGTCCCCCCTGTTCAAGCAAGGACCCTCACTCTAGTCAGGGTAAAAGAGAATCACCCTCTCCTAACCCCTGCTTACACCCTTGGCAGCTTGGCAGAGCAGTAGGCTTAACTTCAGAGTGCTAGGTGTAAAGTAATTGTACCAACACACACAGTAACTTAATGAAAACACAGCAAAAAGATTGGGGATGACCCTGCATAAGCAAAAAAGTCCAACAGCAGCTAAAAACTGCACACACTGACACTGCAGTGACATGTCTGTGACATATTTACAGGGATACTACTGTGAGTGGCACAATCAATGCTAATAGCATTACAGGCCCTCGGCACTCATGGTGCACCATAGTAGGGACTTACTAGTAAATCAGCTATCCCAAGCATGGATAAACCAATCGCCAATACCATTTAGACTGCAAGCACTTGCACTTTAGCACTGGTCAGCAGAGGTAAAGAGCCCAGAGTCCTAAAGTCAGCAAAAACGAAATTCAGTGCAGGACCAAAATAAGACGTGAGAAGTTGAAAAGACAGGTGTTCGAAGATTGTTCTAGGTGTGTCTGTTCATACCACTTTTTTACTAGCTATAATTCACTTCAATTAATCAATCAATCAATCAAAAAATGTGTAGAGCGCGCTACTCACCCGTGAGCGTCTCAATGCGCTGGGGGGGTGGGGAATCGGGGGGGAATGGACTTTGCCTGCCACATTGGTAAGTCCACCATCCAGATTTTCTTTAAATAGGATGAAAATTAAAAGTACTGAAAGTTACCCCTGGATCAACTCCATGACTAGTAAACCTTTTTCTTCACAGTAAAATGTTATCACTACCTTGTTCTGACCCACGTATTATCATACAGGGATTGAATTGCATGTAAAATGGGCTAATATACCCTGGACTTAGAGCATCCTCCAAAGTTAAGCATGTCCTCTCAAACAAATGTAACCTTGTAATTAATATATCATGCATCAAAAGCGTACTTATGGATGTGTCGAGTGCAATAAACATAAAGGGAAGTTGTCAGTGTATTCTCTGTTGTCCTCATCAGCGTGCAACATAATCTAGTAGAATGGAAGATCAATGCCTGGTTCTCTAATTGTCCCAGCAATGTCTTTGCTCAGAACTTTGCCTCGACTTCTAAAAGAGTGATGAAGTATTGGTTTAATGGAAGACTTGAGCTATGCAGCAGAGGGAAAAAGATGGCAGCAGGCTGAGTCTGTAGCGTGTGCACACCTGCTACCCTCTGCTCTTTTTTTTGGTATAGCCATCAGAAAGCTATACATGTTTCTGACAGATTAGATCCTTCTACCTAAGAGCATCTTCTGCTCTTAGGTCTGTGCCCCTAAGAGTTATTCTTGCTCAGAAAATCAGCGTGGCCCCTACAAAGGCAAAAGCAACCTATGACAGCTGCAGGGGACACCTAATGCAAACTACAGGCTGCAGTATAGCCAGTGTGAACAATGAGGGCAAATTGGGAAATAATGACTGGCCTCCTGGTAAATTAGTGGGACAGTCCTGAAATATACCTCGACTAATTGAAGATCCCTTACTGGATACGCTATGGGGGCTGGATCTGAGGCTGACTGTGCTGCAGCTGCTGCAGTGTCACTAGTTGATGAGCTGCTGATTGATGTCGTGAGGGTATGCGACAGGCAGACTGTTTCCTCTGACTCCTCCTGCCACACTTGCTGACTCACTCACTGTGCAAGGAGTTTTCCTATGCAGGAAGGATGCCCATCAGGCTGAAGAGGTAACTTGTGGTAAAAATGTTGCGTTCAAATTGGATAGTCTGAATGATGCACCATTACCTACTGTATTTTGAAATGAATCTGGTATAATGGTTCCTGTTAATTCAGACTTAGATCAGATCTCATTAGCAGAAAGCCCTGAGCTCCAGAGTCAAATTCACACTGAAACAGATAGTAATCATGTAATGCCCCCATTCCCTTGTAAAGCTATTGTAACCACTGACTCTAACTTTGGTACTTACTTTGCCTCTCCACACCAAAATGGATAAAATCAATTTTGATGCACAGCTCTCTCACATGATAAAGGTACTGTTGTACAGGGAATTCGGTCTAAGCAGACTGTACTATGCCAATGCACAATTTAAATGCTCAAAAAGAAAAAAGTGCTTGGTCCTTGTACTTTGAGAGTGAATTGAATTAAATTGACCTGCCTATTTGTATAGCTCAACAGATGCTTCAAAATCGAAGTGTCCCTACACTAGCCAGCCGGGACATTCAAGGAATCTTACATATCTACTTATCAGCCAAGAGAACAAACTTTAATCTCTTTTTGAACAGTGGGCACTAAGTTTAAGTATCAGCCTAATGCAAGTCCAACAGTTAATACAATGGGGGAGTAAATTCCAGTGGCTGCAGGGACCATTGGGACACTAGGTACCTCCTAACATAGAACCTTGGAGATCAAATCTACAATAGCATTAACAGTAATGCAACCACGGGCCCAAGTCAGCATACAATATCATCACTTTGTTAGTAGTCCTCAGAACTTTAGTTCTGGACTTTCGATCCAACCCCATTAGGAGGGTTAGGGCAGACATAGTGATTTCAGCAGCACCATTTCAGAGCCCTCATTAGCTACCATTTTCCAGCACATCGAACATTTGTTCATTTAAGACATCAAAGCAACGCACAAAGGTTACGGTGGAGAAACTTTGGTTGCAGCAAATGTTAGAGCAGGCTGGGAAACTTTACTCACTTACTACTCAGATGTAGGACCTCCAACAGAAGGTGGTCAAGAATGAAGAGGCTTCTGTAATTACTTTGAGGGTGGCTAAAAACATCCATGCTGGATGAGTAGGAGAATTATCAGTGCTGGAATATTCTGACTGCTGATCCTTGAAAATCGAGAAGGAGATAACTCCAGCGTGCACATCAGCTTCCTCTCTCCTCTGGAACTAAGCCCACTGTGACTGGGAACAAGCCTAGCCCAATATTGATATACATAGCGAGTTTTTCTTCTGCGCCAGACAATCTATCTGAATCACGACCAGTTACGCTCCTAAATGTGGACTTTCTTTTTGTTCTCTGATTATTGCAAACTGATCATGTATTGCAGGTGGAGGCTGCGCCAAATGATCAATCCTTTGAAAACTGCCGGTGCTCAGGTATTTCTACAGGGGCCAGCATGCTTGTTGAAATAATGCTGTTCAAAACCCAAATTTGTTTTACCAATCGCGATGTCACAGATATCTTTTAGCAGTAGCAAAAGCAGGAAGGATTGATTGGGAAGGCTTTTAGAATGGATTTGAGAAGTGGTCATTGTGATGCAAAGTGGTGGTATGTTATGTTTTGAATATTTTCTTCTTACTTGTGTGCTTACATTTGTAGATGTTTATGGTATATCAATGGGTATGTATCACCTGGTGAGCTGGGAGTGGTACTGGTTGCACGGTAGCTGATGCTTTGGGATGATTTGTTTCCTAGGAGATTGGGGTGGGGGGGATCTTGTGGGGTGGAGGAGGTTGTGTGGCATGGGGAGGTCTCAGCATGTCATTTGTTTTTTCTTTTACTGTGGGGTTGACAGGTAAAACATTACAAACAGCAATTGTTGTGTTCATTATGGTTTGTACATATTGTGTGTTTAATTAACAGTGGAGCTTTGTTTGTGGTAAGAGTAGACTTTTGCATATAAGTGAAAGATATGAAAGGAACTAAATTCCCTGCCTTGGATTAGGAATATATAGGAATGCACGATGCATCAGTTTAAAGTACTGAGCTGGAATGTGGCAGGTCTACATCACCCTCTGAAATGACACTTGATTAAAGAAGAAGTATTGGCGTATAAGTCCCAGATATTGTGCCTTATTGAGACTCATCTAACTTATAAAGATTGGTCACTATTTAGGTAGTTGGGTTATGATGCAATTGTAATTCTCAACAGGTGTTAAAAAGTGGAGGTCGCTATATTAAGTCATCAGCTCTTTGAATGTAAAACTCTTCAGCCTGCACCCAGCTCACTCGGAGGTGGGCAATTGATCAGGTCAAAGTTATGAAAAATATTTATGAAAAATGATGCACAACGGCACTGGTGCAGTTGTGCATATTTTTTTCATGCAAGCTAACGTCATTCCTTAGCGCCATCCATGTGCTGTATTTAAGAAATAATGCAAGATGGTAATGAGAAATGGTTATCGTAAAAAAAAAATGACTTTACCCATTGCAACATGTTGTAAGGAAATATGACGCTAATGCTGAAAAAGTGGTGCTAGACCATTTTGAGGCATGTATATATGTCGCAAAAGAGTTAGCAACATTTTTTTACTGCATTAGCATCAAAACAAAATGCACAAGCAGGTAAAAGTGCATATTGAAGAGAAAATTGAGTTTTCAAGTTGGGAGAGACCCCAGGGAAACCCCAATCACCAAAGTACCAGCCAGGAGGGTCCGGAAAAGTCCCAGGAGAATGAGAAGAGAAGGGTCAAGTGTCTCTTTAGTGAGGAGGAGCATGACATCCTGATTAGAGAGATGACAGAGCACAATACCAGCTCTTCCAAATTGCCAGTTGGAAGGAGAGACGCAATATGGCAGCAAATAGTAGACAAAGTCGACAGCATTGCAGAGGTGAAGAGGACGGTCACTGAGTGCAAGAGGCGCTGGCACAATTGCAAGCGCAGGACTATGGAGAAACTGGCCAGGAACCGAAAGGCAGCACTGCAGACTGGAGGTGGAAGTCCTGCACCACAGGAGGACCTGGATGAGCTGGAGAAGATGGTTGCAGAGGTCATCCCAGAGGAGCTGGCCAATGGACAGCGCAGACTACTAAGAACCACCACGAATGTAGGGTAAATTGCAGGGGACAATATCTGGAATTCCACAAATGGCAGAAGGGGAAGGCATGTAGGACACACTCAATGCATGCCAAATGGTTGCACCAGGATACATAAGCCTTGAATCAGGACGCACCATCCCCACCCAAGCCACATGTGTACTGACGCTATGGTTGTTCTATGCACTCCAACATATACACGTCAACATAGGCCAACATAGGCCACTCACTATGGCATATTGTCAAAGCCCCTGTACTCACAGAACGTAGACATCAGAGACTAGAACAGAAGTCAATACCACCCCAGGGGTAATGCTTCCCTTCCTCCTTGTCGCATTGCTTTTACTCAAGTGTGCTCCATCTTGCAGCACACATTGAAATGCCACCATAGCAAACATAGTATGTACATGTGCAGAGAGGGACACCTCCCTGTACAGGAACATATCATCCCCTCCAGACAGGCACTCCTTCATTATGCTGCTACAATTCCTGTGTTGGTGCAGGGAGAACAAATCTTTGCAGGTGCAGGGGGAATTGCACCGCTGTACCGTATTCAAGTGAACATGGCACATCCCTGCATATCTAAACTGGTACAGTGTAGTGCAACACATATTGCAGCTGCCCTGAGCCGTTCCACATGAGAAAAATCTGCCCTGAAGCTTGCAACCTGTCGAACACAACCCATACAGGGTGAACCCGCAACAACTCAGAGACAAACATATGTGCCATATAGGAATGGCCACAAAATAAAACACATACAACACATGGAGCATGTCTGTGAACATCATGTGTGCAACTGTACAAGTAGCTGCAGTCTCACCATCTGACAAGATAGAGGCCAGGATCAAACAGAAAATGATGGTGCGTGCCGCTGTGTCAAATTGGGCAGCATCACACACCACCATTTTCAAAACATAGGGATGTGCCATATTCATAAGAATACTGCTCACCCCTGTGTACCTCCCTGCGCAAGCGGTAAATTAGCTGTTGTGCACCAACTCAGCCAGCCTTGCACCATAGTGCAAGGATGGCTGCACTGAGGAGGAGATTCTTGTGGTGCAGGAAAGAGCATCTTTCTGCACAACAATAAACTTAAAGGGCGATTTGTCCTTTCTATGTGTGCTGCAGAATGCAGAACACATAGAAAAAGAATCTAGTAGAAATGTAAGCATCACTTCTAGTTTTTCCAGGCTAACGCCACCCCTGGGTTCACGTTAGATTTTGGGGAGCTTCCGGTTTATGAAAATTCATAAATCTTTGGCAGTGTCAAAATGCAATGGGTGTTACTGTGGCACACCCACAGCAACACCCATTGCACACACCTTCCACACAAAGTTCTGCATGTGAAGGGGCCATATATACAAAGCAACGTTAAGGCACAAAAAGTGGCTTTATGTAACCTTGCAAATACGGTGAAGGGCATTGTGCCACCTGAGCCTCACCAAAAGTGACACTCAGGTGGCACTCGGAGCACCTGCATATGCCCCAAAATTCCTAGTGAGCTTGATCCATGTGTGATGCACAATGCTACACATAAGTACAACTACAACCTTGGGTCAGTAACATGTCACTGAGCCTCCAGTGGCAAATAAATGATGTGACACGTCAACAGCCAAACCAATCTAAGATTGACCTTACACTATCTCATTATAGAGGATGATGGCTTACCTCCAGCCTAACTGCCTGTCCTGGATTTTATAGATGACATGGATGACCTGCTGCCAACCATCAATGAACAGACTCTTCATGTTGTCCCAGGATCCCTCCAGACACCACCTCAGTAGCAGGGAGGGCACACAGCGTTGCGGGGTCTCCACATGAACCACCTAGCTACCAACACACGCCACCAGCCAGTACTCACACAGCCCTGGACTCCGAGTACCCAGAGATCACCTTTCAGAGGACAGGGGTAGGAGTTTAGTGGGAGCTAGCCAAGCAGGTGCGGGTGGGGATAGAGACCATGGCAGGCAGCCTAGAGGGAGTATGAACGTGCCTTATCCAAATAAAGACAACTCAGCTGCCATCAGAAGCACCCACATCCACTATGTAGACTCCAGCAGTCTCTGGTCGACATACCTGCCAGTGTGGGGCAGAGGATGCAACAAGTGCCCTCCCAAACTGGCAGCAGCACAACAGACAACAGGCTGGGGTTGTGCAGAATACCCTGGAATCCGTACAGCCGGAAGTGGCCACCCTCAGGGAAAACATGGCTGCCCACCACCGTAATGTTGCTGTGGTGTTGAGAAATCAGCAGTTCCTCCTTGCTGCAGTGATGCCTTATGTGTTCCCACAAATGGCAGCTGCTAGGACCTTTGACTCCACATCTCTATCCCCTGAACTGTGTGTGGCCTCCTCTACCTCTAAAACAGCACCAGCCATGGCACAGGAGGCACTACACGCATCAAAGGATGAAGATGTGGAAGGAGTAACATTAACAAGAAAAAGCACCCAGTAGCACCGGTATGTGCCAAATGGACAGTTTCTCCTTAGTTCTGGGCTTAAGATCATGACAGTGTTGTGACAGTATAAAATGTGCCCTCTTCACCCAACCATTGTTGACTTGTCTGCTATGTACTGTCATTGTCTCTTTCTTACCAATTGGCAATTTTGTACCTCCTCACTAAAGCACACTACTCCTAACCATGTCTCATGACATGTCCCTCAACCCTGTACTCTGATTGTGCTACATATGGCTAACATTCAGTCATGGGGTCTGTGAACTGGACATGTAGCATTTCTACGTTTACTGTGATCCACCTACTCAGCTAAATGATTGCATTTTGTGAATCCATGTCAATATGTACAGACACAAAGCCACACACTAGGATCCTAACATGAGGAAGGTGAATAATGGTGTTGTCGGCTACAACCAACTTACTGAGTATTCTATACAAATATTTAACAGATATCCCTTGAAATTGACATACTGCATGTATTGCTCTGAACCAAGCAAATGGTAATTTACCCACATGGGAGAACCAGTACAACTTATTTGTGTGGTAGAGGAGAACCTAATCTTATCAGTGATGGGCACCTGTCATGACCATATGTACTAACCTAACCTATGACCTAAACAAATATATATATATATATTTATATAAAACTATGTACCACAGTAAAAGGGAGGGGAATGAACTGGGAGGTGTTTGAGCAAGATCATTTCATTTTTTCATTTTCTTCAGTGTTTTCTTTATGTACTTCAACATCCTCATGTTGTCAGCACTCTTCTCCTCCAAATTGTCCAGTCTGGCTATTATCTTTGCCATGTCCCATTTCATGTCAATTTCAAATTGGCTGCTTACTACTGCAGCAGGTGGCTGAACAGGTGCCTGGCTCCTATATGGTGCAGCAGATGTGGAGGGGCTTGGAGCTGCAGAGGCCCCGGGCACCCCTGATGTCTTCTCAACACTGTCCTTCTTTGGCTGCAGCTGCTGTGGAGGTCCCCCGTGTGCAAACGCATGCCATTCCCCAGTCGCCCCTCCTTGCGGAAACTCCTTCCCAATCTGTGGTATTCAGCATCCACCTCTTTAATGTGCTGGTAGTGTTCTGCCCTTTTGTGAAATGCGTGTCTTTGGTCAGGTGTCATATTGGCAGTTGAAAAATTAGGAGTATCAAGCATCAGATTCAGCATTAGGTGGGGGTTGAACAGACATATAATGTACACTGGACCTGCAGATAACACCCACAGTCCACCACACACTCCTCAACAATGACTTACTCCTCATCTATGACTATTTCCTACCAGCCATCTATGGTATCATATACATGTCACTGGGATGAAGGCTATCCCTTGTTGACCATCAGAGCCCAGAGGTGAGTGGGCTAAATTGTCCATGATCAACATTTGTGTCATCAAACTTGTGAGGATCATGTGCCCCAACAAGTCTGGATTTCCTGTATCCCTGTCCAGAAGGGGGGCTGTGCATGGAATCCACCACCTCAACGCCCCTGGTGAAACATTGAGGTTTGCCCAGCCTTCACGGACGCAAGGAGCGCCCACATGATAGGAGGTCTGGAAACTTGCCACCGGCTATTCTAAGGTTTGGTAAATCATCATTCATCTGTCCTTGTGTAAGACCTGGGCTGAGCATACGTTACAAGGGGGCACACCATTGTCCATGATGTGCCCACATGTACAACTGATGCAGTGCCCCCAGAAAGTTTGGCCAAAGCCTGACGCTCACATCAAAGTTGTCTACACATTACAGAACTAAAGACCCTATACTGTGCTGTGTTGTGCTACTTGTGTAAAACGGCATACACATGGTGGCTGTATGGGTGCCCTTAGGCCCACAGTGCGTTTGTCACTGACCTGGGTGCTGCAGTATCCTGATATATTGAACATCATGTACACATGCATGTCAGACATTATCAAATTACCAGGTACACACTCAGCATTCACATCATATGCACATGTGATGTGACCTACATCACTCACAAACACCATGATGGCAGGACCATGTTGTGAATACTGCGGAGATCTGGCTTTGGAAAAATCATAGATTTTTCCCACAACCATCTGGAGCTGAGTTGTCTCCTAATTGTGTAGTTTGTTAGCTTGACGCCTCCATGAACATATGGGACTGCATGACACTGTATACCGCATCTGAGGGGCATGCAGTGATAGTTGCATTGGCTATCCCATTGTGACACCCATAGCATTTGAACATGCCCCAGATGTTGTAGACATCTACCTCGTTGTTACTACAAACTGACAAAAAACTGCACAAGGGTTGTGTAAGTTTTCCAGAGTGTTGAGGAATGCCATGAAACAACCTTGTGTGAAGTAACTAATATGTGTGTTCCATCACAAAGCACACACACGAGCAATAATGCAATGGGAGTTTACTCATGTTAAAATAGTTGTACCTACCTGCACATTGACGGATTGAAATTATGGATGAATTGCCAATAGCGTGTGGCCAGCCATTGTTGGCATGGTATACCATTACTTGTTCAGGGAGGGATAAGATCATGGGCATAGACATATGCCTCAACACAGACACTCTTGCTCTGTGGTCCAAGGATTAATTTTTTGGTGCAGGTTACTGAGCAATGTGCCAGTGAGGGCGCAGATGCATGGCAGCCCCATACAGTCAGTAAGATGCAGCAGGCCTGCTGAACTAAATCAGCAAATGTGTGTGTGGTAATAGGCATAGTTTAAGGTATATGTGATACATAGTGTATTGGAATAGGAAAGTGCTAGTAGTCTGGACCCAGTGCATAGTAAAGCTCCCTTACATGGCGTTGGCCAATGACACAAAGGGGCAGATTGAACGACAGTGGTGCAATCACTACCATCCTTATGGCCCTCAGTGCAACCCTTAACCCCGCCATGTGTGCACCTAATAAGAATCAAGGCACAGCATGATGCAGGTAGGGTCCAACTGCATCTATTTATGTGTAGGAAATGATGTACTCAGCAGGAGTTGCAACACAACAGATCATCACGATTTCTGCTGGGTACATGGGTGCCCATTGCATACATTCATGTGCCCCCATATAACACCTGCTCTGAGCAGCCGTTCAAAGTGCATGAAATACGGAATATAGGTATTATTTATTTTTCCCAGAGGCTTTTACATTTTACCCCCAAACAGGTTTTGGGCCTCCCTCCCATACATGATGCAAGGCGCAGGACTCATGTTGTGCTGCTCAAAACCGAATTGCCCTATACTTGCATCACAACACTTTGTAATGGTTGTCTGCCCTGCCTTGGATTCATTATTGTACATTGGAATGGCAGCCCTCAGGTGGCACTGGGGCTCTTCATACAGGCAGCATATGACATGTCTAGATCCAAAACCCATGACATGCTGCACTCAACCGTATCAGCACCTGTCATGCACATGCAAATAATGGACTTTGTATGGTAATAGGATACTCACCAACTGCTCCACCAATCTCGATGTCCAGGTGATCCAGCAGATCTTGCTCCCTTGTTATGAGGTCAGCCTGGCAGTGGTTCAATTGGTAGTCATATTTTCCTGTGGCAAACACTCTTGTCAGGTGGTTGAGCATCTTGCCCCGCTGTGGCTTCCTGGACTCTGTGGGTTAGTCTTGTATGACACGGTCACCCAGTACAGCATCATGGGGAGTTAACGCTGTACCAGCCATATGAAGCCCCCAGCTCATCGTCTGACATCCTGGCCATTCTCCCTTTCTCTGACATAATGGACTGCAAATGCAGTTGACTAAAAAAAAAAAAATCCCTAAGACTATCCAAACTACCCCAAATACCCAAGCAACTATACTACCCCAGACAAACACCCCACAATACAGTGACAGATACAGAACACTTACAATACAAAAGACAGATTAAATGATAAAACACAACAGCTATAGGACACAGCACAAAAAACACTCCAAACACTCCAACAACACCAGCCCCACACACCCTCACACTGTCACAGACAATAAGATTGTGAAGGGAAAGTGAAAATGGACTCACTGTACCATGTATGCAGGCAGGATGTCTTGTTTCATCACTTCCTGGGCCAATGCTTCACAATTTTTTGACGCATGACGGTCATGAGTCATTTTTTCCCCATTGTGCGTGAAAATGTCTGTGGAAGTGCAATAGACCTTCTGGGGACAGGCGTCCATTAGCTTAGGAGAATAATATGGTATATGTGTATGCGCTTAAATGCGTGTACATTTTTGACGCATGACGGTCATGCGTCCAATTTTTCCACATTGTGCGTGAAAAGGCCTGTGGGCTTGTAATAGACACTCAGGGTCCAGGAGTCTTTTACCTGTGAAGAAAAGTATGCGGTTTAGGTGTTTGTGTCTATTTTTTTTACTCATTATGGTCATGCATCGATTTTTCACCATGGTGCATGAAAGGCCTAAACATGTGATAGATGCTCAGGGGCCAGGCATCATTTTACTGACATTGCAGAGTGTATATTTGAGCCTTTTTAACGCATTATGAGAATGTGTGGAATTTTGCAATGTAGGCCTTCAGTGCACTCAGATTCACTTACCATGTCACATGGGCTATGCAACAATGCTGTAATTATGATATGGCTACATGTGTGTAAATATCCAGTCATGTCTTTAGGGTGACATTGGTATGTTGAACCTGTAGGTTTGTTTATGAGTCTGCTGTATGCAATTAATCATAACTTGTGCATATGTGCATGTGTAGCTACACGGTGTCCACATACATGTGCACTATGAGTGTACATATGTGTTTTAATACTAATTTTTGGGAGAACTACATTGTTATGTCTGATATACCAATGTACACATACCAACAACACAAAATATATGATGACCTATGTCCAACACATGGTAAAGCATGTGACAATCATATCAATTTGTACTCAGAGTACGTAGTGGACTAGGACTGGGTTGACATCAGGTTACCCCTGCTAATTTGGATGTGTATGTGTGTCAACTCTGTGCTGTGTAGTTGGTTTTTACTTCATGATGCTCGGCTACACGTCTGACATATAGGGCCAGATGTAGCAATCTCCGAATTTTCGATTCGCAAATTCGGATGCAGAACGGTGTCTCAGACACCGTCTGCGAATCGCTATGGGGTCGCAAAGACCCACCTCATTAGTATTAATGAGGTGGGTCGCATTTTGCGACCCCATAGCGATTCCCTGCACTCACAGGGATGGTGGCCTGCTGGAGACAGCAGACCTCCATGTCTGTGACTGCTTTTTAAATAAAGCAGTTTTTTATTGTATTGCAGCACGTTTTCCTTAAAGGAAAACGAGTTGGAACACAAAAAAAATAATGAAACCATTTGGTTTCTATTTTTCACAATAGGCAGTGGTCCATTCGACCACTGCCTGCTCTGAAAAAACATTTATGGCAACATTCACAAAGGGGAAGATGTCCCATGGGGACCCCTTCCCTTTTGCGAATGGGTTACCACCAGTGTGACACTGGTGGTAACTGCGAATTGCTTTGCGACCGCGTTCGCGGTCAAAAAGCAATTTAGCATCTCGGTGCAAGTCGCAAATAGGAAGGGGACACCCCTTCCTATTTGCGAGTCGCATTCACATTTTGCGGGTCGGTACCGACTCGCAAAATGTGAATGAGCATGCCCAATGTGCATTTTGCATGGCGCAAGCTGCGATTTTCGCAGTTTGCGCCATGCAAAATGCTACCTACATCTGGCCCATAGTCCCTCCTGCATCTTAGTTGCAGGAGATGGTATGTAGACATGTGTCACTGAAGGTTAGTATATGCCATGTGTGTGTAAAGAAATGTGTAGTGTCATTTCAGTAACATATGACAACAGTGGTGTGTTCATGGGATCCGAAACCTCACATTACTATCTTCCTGCATGGACACATGTTGGACTTTACAAATGCATGTGTAGTCATATCAGTGCCACCTATGTTTCCCTATGTTAGAACACATATGAAGGTCATTTCTTTCAGTAACTGATGTTGTGATACCTATGCCCCTACTTTTGTGCTAGGTTGCCTTTTGTTCAGACTCCTATATACATTACCATGCCTGAGCCATTACAATGGTACATGTGTGCTGAGATACGCGGCATATGTGTGCATGCCACCAACTAGGCACTCACATTTGTCCACATCATGTTTGTTATGACTGTCACATACAGTGGCATACCACTCTGTAGCAGAGTTGCAGTCTGGCATAGATGACAACCTACTCATCATTACTACTGTGGGAGTTTGTATGGCAACACAAACTCTGGTTGAATGTGAAGGGGCAAGTTTATGGTGCTCCAGTTTACTCAGCCCACTGTGAACATGCATCAGGCCTCTGACAATGTCATACATTTAAGGAGCCAGAGCAGTGGTGTTAGGGTGTTTTGAGCTGGGATCTAGCCTCTTCATGATTGCTACTCAGCAGAACAATGCACACTGCCCTTCAGATAGACACATGCACAATTCTGATCAAACAGACAGGGATATCACATTTTGCTCTGCAGTACTTTATGTCAGCCTTCCCCACTCATGTACAGAGGACTGAGTATGTGCACGTGTTAGACATGTCTCATCATTTGATGTCCTTAGTAATTTCTATGGGCAGCTTCGTTAGAGGTTGTATATCTGTTGTGACTTCTATTTTGGGAACGTGCCAGGGTACAGATGGTATTGTCTGTGACTACCTCCTGTCATGTTGGCATGCAACGGGCAACTACCAGGTAATGGTAGTGGCAAACATGACTGGTGTATATACTGACCTGGCCACCCTCTTAGTACATATAGGCATTAATGTGTTGCACAATTAGTATTGGTCTAAGTGCGTTCCTTCTCTATGTTTTCCCGCATTACTCGTAAGGTATGTATTGCCTCCAACATTGTTCCCATTCTTTAGGCTGTATGTACTTTGTACACATTTTCTACAGAAACATTGTCTGGTCATACATGGACAGGATGCAACATGTGACTTGTGTAAATTGTAGATGTATATATCTTCTACTACTGGTTACATGATTGTTACTGTCCCATTCACGGTATTTGTGAGATATATTAAGTGCCACGCACACATGACATCATACCTGCCACAGCACTTGTGTTGTTTCCAAGTGACCTCCCAACTTGTATTTGCAAGTATCTGTGGGTATCTCTCAGCTGTCCATCCACATCCTCCGTTGAACATGGGAATGCATTTCTTCCAGCATGCCACAACCTAGGTGACTCTTACCATGACTGGATGATGTTGAGGTATGAAATCATCTCAGTGCTGTTTTTTCATTTGCTGAATGCAACATATATGGCTGCGTCTACTCCCATTCATCTTTTGATGGGTCTCTGACATTTTTGAACATTGTTAGATATAGTTGCACATCCCACACCTGATTGCCATGTTGGAGCCAAAAACATGTATGGGATAATTTGTTACTGTTGCTACCTTGCACTTTTTCCAGCATATGAGTGACAATAAGTGGTGTGTGTTGCTATGTATTGTGTGATGTTGTTATACAGAGCATACTTGGTAACCATGCTGATACATGTAATGCAATGCTATCTAGGACATACACCCGTACATCAGTCTTCACCTGTTTTGCAACAATTGCTGTAGGCATGTGTCAAGACAGCAGATTTGTGTGAAAAGTGTGCATCGTATGTACACAGGGAGTGTAACACACTCTGCCTACATTCTACCCAGACAATTATTTGGTGGTGTATTGTCCCATTTAGTTCTTAGATCCTGACAATGTGTCATGTTTTTGGATACTGACCCAGCACCCATAGCTGCTTAATTTGTCTGGCAAACCCATAGCACACTCCATATTTTAATATGTGTATGCCAAAAGTGAGGTACAGTCTGCCATGTGTCAGGGTTGTGCCCCTTGGCGGTGCCAGCACATAATACCATTGATACACTGTGAAGGCTCTGCCTCTAACATTGGTTACAACTACTGAAGGTCATAATTACCAATGATGTCCCCACCCCATCACACATGCACCGTGCAAACAAAGCAGCAATCACCCTGAGATGTGACAGTGTTCAGTTCCGACATTACTTAAACACCATTTGATCACAGCCCCTACCTTATATGTGTCCCCCTTGCATACATCCTGGTAGGTGTGGTGTTGATGTGGGGAAAAGGCTAAGAATGAGCTCCTTACCCACTTGACAGCACAATATATGTAGTGGTGCATGGATTGAGGCCTTCAGGAGTCACGTGCCAGTTAATTGCGTGCCACTGATATGTGAAATGAGGCAGTAGACCCTCTTACATCACAAATAATGCTGCTACCATACTTGTAACTACTGTGTTTCTTACCTGGTCCCTGAGGTTTGAGTTATATTCCATTGGTATATGTAGTGGCTAATGCGTTGACTAAAGAGATTCAGACGCAAAGCATTTTATTTGTGGTATTTACAATGTGATGTTAATAGTCCAGTCACTATGTATAAAAGTTCTCTACTATGTGGAGTCTCCTGCAAACTCCTGCATCGGTGTTCTGTTGTTCCCCCTCCAAATTAGCTGCTCCATCATTATCCTCCTCCTCATTGGTAATGTCAACCTGTTCATCCCAAGGAGCATTTGTTCTTATACATAAGTTATGAAGGATTTCACATGTTGGATGGAACCTACCACCTTCTTGCACCACAATGGTGTCATATGTAGAGACACCACTGTAGCTCTACAAGGCCAAACTGTGCCATCCATGTTAACATGTGGCACCACACATGCAGTGCGACACTTAGTTACCCTTTGTGACAGATGATGGTTGTGCCAGCCATCAAGTGTACAAGGGTGTGTATTACACATTTGTAAGATTATCTAATTTGGTGCATTAGTATCTCCTAGATTCCAATACATGATTTATCACAGACACTTTCAACACTTGAACAGTGCTGGCTTTGGGAGGGGGCACACCTATTTTTCACATAGGTCCCTATGTATGAAGCATGTAAGGTTAGGTATGTCCTCTATATTCCTGCTGAGTCCTACTATGGTATCCATGATTTTTACAGTTTTTCTCAAACTCTGCACAATAGTGGACCATTTCTAGTATACGAAACAAACATGGTGGAATTAAGGGCTTCTAAGGGACATGTGTGAGGTTAGACTGGAGTAGGTGCTGCCCAAATTATCATGATTCTGCCATATGGTCTTTCATGGCAGGTTAATTTGTATTCATATGTGTACGACACAATGCAGCAGACAAGTGTATGTGCACAGTACAGGTATGTCAGGTATGTGTAGATGATATCAATCAATCAATCAATCACTGCATTTGTAAAGCGCGCTACATACCCGCGAGGGTCTCAAGGCGCTGGGGAGGTGGGGGTGCTACTGGTCGAAGAGCCAGGTCTTGAGGAGTCTTCTGAAGGCCAGCAGGTCCTGGGTCTGTTGTAGGATGGTGGGGAGAGTGTTCCAGGTCTTGGCGGCGAGGTAGGAGAAGGATCTGCCGCCGCCGGTGGTTTTTCGGATGCGGGGGACTGTGGCGAGGGTGAGTTTGGCTGAGCGGAGGCTTCGGTGGGGGTGTGGAAGCTGAGTCGGTTGTTGAGGTAGGTGGGTCCGGTGTTGTGCAGTGCTTTGTGTGTGTGGATCAGGAGCTTGATCCTTTTGTTGACGGAGAGCCAGTGCAGGCCTCTCAGGTGGAGTGTGATGTGGCTGCGGCGGGGGACATCGAGGATGAGTCGGGCCGCGGCGTTCTGGATGCGTTGGAGTCATCTCAGGAGCTTGTTTGTAATTCCTGAGGAGGGTGTTCCCGTATTCGAGTCTGTTGGTGATGAGGGCCTGGGTAACATTCTTTCTCGTGTCGCGGGGATCCATTTGAAGATCCTGTGGAGCATACGGAGGGTGTTGAAGCAGGACGAGGAGACGGCGTTGACTTGCCTGGTCATGGAGAGAGTGGAGTCGAGGATGACCCCCAGGTTGCGTGCATGGTCTGTGGGTTCCGGGGCTGTGCCTAGTGACATGGGCCACCAAGAGTCGTCCCAGGCTGATGGGGTGGGTCCGAGAATGAGGACCTCCATCTTGTCTGAGTTCAGCTTCAGTCTGCTGTCCTTCATCCAGTCGGCTACGGCCTTCATTCCTCGGTGGAGGTTAGCTTTGGCGGTGTGGGGATCTTCGGTGAGGGATATGATCAGCTGGGTGTCGTTGGCGTAGGAGATGATGTTGAGGTTGTGTTTTCGTGCGACGTGGGCGAGGGGGGCCATGTAGATATTGAACAGTGTCGGGCTGAGGAAGGATCCCTGTGGCACGCCGCAGATGATCTCAGTGGTTTTGGAGCGGAAGGGTGGGAGGCGGACGCTCTGGGTTCTGCCGGAGAGGAAGGATGTGGTCCAGGCCAGGGCCTTCTCTTGGATACCGGCGTCATGGAGGCGTGCTGATAGGGTGCAGTGGCAGACCGTGTCAAAGGCTACTGATAGGTCCAGGAGGATGAGGGCGGCTGTTACTCCTTTGTCCATCAGGGTCCAGATGTCGTCAGTGGCGGCGATGAGGGCGGTCTCGGTGCTGTGGTTACTGCGAAAACCAGATTGGGAAGGGTCCAGGATGTTGTTGACTTTGAGGTAGCGGGTCAGCTGTTTGTTGACAATCTTCTCAGTCACTTTTGCCAGGAAAGGGAGCAGGGAGATGGGCCGGAAGTTCTTGAGGTCCTTGGGGTCCGCCTTGGGCTTCTTCAGAAGGGCGTTGATCTCGGGGTGCTTCCAGCTTTCTGGGAAGGTTGCTGTCTCGAAGGAACAGTTGATTGTTTTCCGGAGGTGGGGTGCGATGGCTGCGCTGGCTTTGTTGAAGAAGTGGTGAGGGCAGGGGTCCGATGGGGATCCAGAGTGGATGGAGTTCATGGTTTGGATGGTGTCTTCGTCGCTGACGCTGGACCAGACGGTCAGGCGACTGGTGCGAGTTGTAGTCGCAGGGGTGGTGGACTCGGTGATGGGTGCGGGGGGGTCGGGCTGAAGCTGTCGTGGATGTCGGTGATCTTGCGGTGGAAGAAGGTGGCCAGGGAGTCGCACAGGTCTTGAGATGGCGGGATGTCGTTGGTGATGGAGCTGGGGTTGGAGAGTTCTTTCACGATGCTGAAGAGCTCTTTGGTGTTGTGTGCGTTGTTGTCTAGGCGGTCCTTGAAGGCGGTCTTCTTGGCGGTCCTGATGAGTTGGTGATGTCTGCAGGTGGCGCTCTTGAGGGATGTGTGGTTGTCTGGTGTTCAGTCGTGGAGCCATTTCTTCTCCAGCTTCTGACAGGTGTGCTTGGAGATCCGGAGGTCCTTGGTGAACCAGGCAGCTTTCTTGTTGGTGTGGTTGGTTGTAAAGGTCTTGAGAGGGGCGAGGGTGTTGGCGCAGTCGTTGATCCACTGTGTGAGGTTGGTCGCGGCGGTGTCTGGGTCAGTGGGGTCAATGGGTGGTCTCAGGGCGAGGGCGGTAGTCAGTTGGTCCTCAGTGACCTTGCCCCAGCAGCGGCGTAGTAGCTGTTGAGTGCAGTGGTGTGTGGTGGGTTTTCTGAAGGTGAAGTGGACGCATCTGTGGTCGGTCCAGTGTGGTTCGGTGGTGTGGTTGAAGGAGACATGGGGGCTTGCGGAGAAGATGGGGTTGAGCGTGTATCCAGTGGTGTGAGTGGGTGTCGTTACGAGCTGTTTGAGTCCGTGGTTGGCGAGGTTGTCGATCAGGGCGGTGGAGTTGGCGTTGTTGTTGTTCTTGAGGTGGAAGTTCAGGTCCCCGAGGAGGATGTAGTCCGTGGAAGCGAGGGCGTGGGTGCTGATGAGGTCGGCGATGGTGTCACTGAACTGTGGGCGGGGTCCGGGAGGTCTGTAGATGAGAGTTCCTCTGAGGGTGGCGTTGGGGTCGGTGTGGATCTGGAAGTGCATGTGCTCGGCGGTGGTGAGGGTGTCATCGGTGTTTGTTGAGATTTTGATGGAGTCTTTGTGGATGATGGCGATTCCTCCTCCCACTCCGTTGGTGCGGTCTCTGCGGGAGATCTTGTAGCTCTGTGGGATGGCTATGGCGATGTCTGGTGCTGAGGTGGCATTCAGCCAGGTCTCCGTCAGGAAGGCGACGTCGGGGGCGGTGGAGTCTAGGAGGTCCCAAAGTTCTATGGCGTGCTTGCGAGCGGAGCGGGTGTTGAGGAGGATGCAGCGGAGGTGGTTGGGTTCTCTGGCTGGTGGTGTGCAGGGTTGGATGCTGGTGAATCTGCAGTTCGGCAGGTGAAAGGCCCCTGGGTGCGTTTTGGGGTGGCCCGGTAGCAGGGGTGGTCTCGTCTGGTGTTGAGTGCGTGGAGGGTGCTTGCGTCGGAGTGCAGTCTGGCGTTGCGGGGGGGTGCAGGTTCCAGGGGTTCTGGTGCTGGGTGCAGTCCAGGCGCGGACGGGTGCAGAAGGGCTTGCCTTATACGCACCTTTGGCGCGCCACAGGCGCGCCCGCTGCGTGCGTCCACTGCGCACCCGCTGCGCGGCCTCCATATGAGGGCAGAGGGAGGGAGGAGCAGCTGGAAGGTGGGAGCGGGGCAGCCAATGGGAGTGAAGGGGGCGGGGCAGCAGGGGCTCAGCAGCAAGGGAAAAACCTGGGGAAAAACCCGGGGGAAAACCCGGGGAAAAAACATCAGGAAAAGACGGCAGGAGAGGGACAACAGAGCACAGGGGTACAGAAAGCAAAACACAGGGGCACAGAATGAAAAAACGAAGTGGCACAGAAGCCAAGCGCAGGGGTACAGAAAAAAGGGAGCGAGTAGTCAGGCGGCAAAAGCGGCAACGGAGGTTCAACCCACAGGGGGATGCGTGGCAGATGGGGGGAGCGACCTGTCTGGTGACAGGGTCAAAGGTCGCTCTCTACCACCGCTTCGTGGCCTCCATATGAGGGCAGAGGGAGGGAGGAGCAGCTGGGAGGTCTGAGCGGGCGGCCAATGGGAGTGAAGGGGGCGGGGCAGCAGGGGCTCAGCAGCAAGGGAAAAACCCGGGGGAAAACCCTGGGAAAAAACCCTGGGAAAAGACGGCGGGAGAGGGACAACAGAGCACAGGGGTACAGAAAGCAAAACACAGGGGCACAGAATGAAAAAACGAAGTGGCACAGAAGCCAAGCGCAGGGGTACAGAAAAATGGGAGCGAGAAGTCAGGCGGCAAAAGCGGCAACGGAGGTTCAACCCACAGGGGGCTGCGTGGCAGATGGGGGGATCGACCTGCCTGGTGACAGGGTCAAAGGTTGCTCTCTACCACCGCTTCGCAGCCTCCATATTAGGGCAGAGGGAGGGAGGAGCAGCTGGGAGGTGGGAGCGGGCGGCTAATGGGAGTGAAGGGGCGGGGCAGCAGGGGCTCAGCAGCAAGGGAAAAACCCGGGGAAAAACCCGGGGAAAAACCCGGGGAAAAAACAGTGGGAAAAGACGGTGGGAGAGGGACAACAGAGCACAGGGGTACAGAAAGCAAAACACAGGGGCACAGAATGAAAAAACGAAGTGGCACAGAAGCCAAGCGCAGGTGTACAGAAAAAAGGGAGCGAGTAGTCATGAGGCAAAAGCGGCAACGGAGGTTCAACCCACAGGGGGCTGCGTGGCAGATGGGGGGAGCGACCTGCCTGATATGTAGTTGGTAATGGCACCACTTGGGTGGCATTTGATGTAGGTACTGCCAGAGGCTTGTACACCATGATTTACGTCAGTCTGTCCTATGTGTGACTTTCTTTAAATGGTCATGGCCTATGCCAATGAGATAGCAGAGCTATTCTTTGTTTGGTTTAATGTGTGTTGGATTTGTATTTAGTTGTCAACCAGTGGACACTTGAGGTGGTTTGTGGACAGCTTCTGTGTACAAAGGGGACATTGCTCCACCTTTCCACACATGGTGTGCCAGTCAGGATGTGGCCGTGTATGTACATGTGGGTGTATGTGTATGTGATGTGCAGTGATTACAGTGTAGTGTGGCATGTTACATATGTGTTGTTGCCTGTACATCTGTGTTTCCCTGCCCATGTGTATTTAGTGTGGTGTATGTCTTGTTTGTCCTACATGGTGTGTTGTGTGTGTGATGATTGGTATGGTAGCTTACCTACTAGTAGGTCATTACCATATTTGCCCATCCTGGAACTGCTCGTTGATAGTAGAATGGCAGACTATGTAGGCACCATGGGCGCTGCCGCGATATTTTGCTAGGATGTTAGTGAAGAGTCCACGGTGGTCCGCAATGGCCTGCTCATTGATTGAATGGAAGTGCTTGTGATTCGTATATAGATGTACCATTGCTGCAGGTGGCATGAGTTGCAGATCGGTGCAGTCCATTGCCCTCAGCATGTGGGGGAATCCAGCAATTTGGTAGAATCCTTGCTTTGCCTTCTGCTGCAGATGCTGGATGTTTGGGAAGCAGATGTGGTGAGGTGTGAAGTGTATGATAGCAACCAAGACCTTCGGTAGGTGGACGGAGAAGGATGGCTGGGGCAATACCAGCCACTTGTATGCCTGTTATCTGAAAAGATCCAGACACCAGCATATGAAGGGCAGTGAGGAATTTTGTCAGGGGTGGAATAGTTGTTGGAGTTTGCACACTTGTTGTGATGTGTGGTGCAATATGGTGCAATGGACTCTCGGTTCAGTCAGTACATCCTGATGACATATTCTTTCCTGAGGCCAAGCATGGTTGTCCACTGTCTGAAGTTCCTTTCTGCCTTTTGCACTGCCTTTGTGGCTGCTGTGGTGGTGTTTGAGGTTGCTGCTGCGGTGGTGGTGAAGGGACCTGCTGTCTTCGCTGATGTCTGCGGCGCATGCCAAGCTTGAGCAGTACCACTTCAATGTTGTCCTGTAGGTTGCAAATGCTCTTTCTGTGTGTTTTCCTTTAGTGGTGGTGTGTGGGCCTCTTTTTACCACCTGGTCTGACCAGGTATTAAATTTTGATGCAGTTCGGACTTAGCATAATTTTTGCTGTCCACTTCCTTAGTATGCATCATATTTGCATTAGGAGGTAAAAATGGTGCTAGAGGGCTAGAGTCATTTTTAGGAAGGGAATGCCTACCTTGCATCTCATTGTTGCAATGAGACTCAAGGTGAGTTGGCGCTTCCTAAAAATGGCACTAACTCCAATATTTTAATGCTAGATGGATCTAGCCTCAAAATATAAATATGTAGTTAAGTTAGCGCCGCTTTTGCACAAAAAAATGACTCAAAGGTGGCACATTTTTTTCATAAATATGGGCCATACCATCTGCCTATTGTCTTAACACTGATGACCCAGGGATATTTGAATTCCTAAATTTTGAGCTGGCAAGGAGGACCAAGGATCTAATAACACTAATGTCTTTAATTCTATTATGAATTATAATCTTGACGTGACAAATCAATCTGTATCCCCTCACATTATCAAAACTAGGCATTCTATCAAGGATCTAGCTAGGGTACATTACTTAGTGGATACATGGGGGTGCACTTCAGCAGGATGTCCTGGGGTACATATACTACTCTGCACCACATAGACACTACTTTGGGATAAATATGTTTTTTGTTTCACTCAAATAGATTAATGAATCCTAAATCAAGTTGTATATCGTATATTTATGACACTCTGTAATGAAAATAGATGTTTTTGACCACTGACTTTGTGTTGCACCACTGTGCATATTAGTTGTTGAGTGTTTACCAGTTGCAGATTATATTTTGTATTTAGTTTAGCTGCCTATCGGCTTTATCGTGGCGTTAGACATTGCAGTTGAGACATTGCAGCTGAGCTATCTTTTTCCACATGGTAAACTAAGCTTGTTTCTTCATATTTTTTCTCTTACCGAACACGACAACATGATAAGAAAGTACATATTTTTTGTTTTCTTCAGTGCAGGGAACAGTTCCTCCTTGGAAGGAGAGCCTTGAAAGGCTGGACAATTTTCAACGTTTTTCTTCCAACTCTGACAAACAGTGCCTGCATGTTTGAATATTTCCATCTGAGAGGGGAGAGCCTTTCAGAAGGCTCTTTCCATGGTTGTTTAAACTATAAAAGAGGTGGGCCTGCTCAGTAGTGAGAGAATTTCCATGATCTCGGTCAGAATTAGACATTGAATGCCTGATACAGACACTTGTAACTTAGAAAGTCCTGATGAACAAGAAAACATGTTTCTCACAACACCATAAGGCAGTTTAATTTCACATGTATTTTCAAACATGGTTTGCGGTGCCTCCTTTAATTCTCTAAATAAAAACATATTTAAACTTTTAAATCGTGCACTTCCAACCTCCAACCCCTTTTTTTTTTTTTTAATAAGACTGACGACTGCGCCAAAATGTTTTGCTTTCAGTGATGACTGAGCTGACAAAAAATCTCTGGGATGCACTTCTTAGTTTAAAGAAGACATTTATTTTTACTTCACCACAAGGTTCCTAAAAAAAAGAAGGAGATTAGTAGGTCAAAAGCACACGTTTAATAATAGTCACAGCAATGAAAGGAAAATATATCAAAATGATTCTCAACTGCAATGTACATAGCAAATATAAGTGATTATATTAAAGCATAATTGCAAAACAAAGGATAAAGTAAAAACTCATCACTGTAGGGCCTGCCAAGCTCTTCATCATTTTCATGCCAGCAAGAAGATTACCCCATTCAACTGTGAGAAAGAGATATCCACCCTCACGGGACAAGTGTCTGTGTCAGACAATGAACGTCTAATCCTGACCGAGGTCATGGAAATTCCCTTGCTACTGAGTAGGGACACCTCTTTTATAGTTGAAACAACCATGATAGGAGCCTTCTGAAAGGCCCTCCCCTCTCACATGGAAATATTCAAACATGCTGGCTACTGTAGGAGTTGGAAGAAAAACATTGAAAATTGGCCAACCTTTCAAGGCTCTCCTCCCAAGGCCGAACTGTTCCCTGCACTGAAGAAAAAAAAAAATTACTTTCTTATCATGCTATCGTGTTTGGTAAGAGACAAAATACAAAGAAACAAGCTTAGTTTACCATGTGGAAAAAACACAGCTCAACTGCAATGTCTCAACTGCAATGTCTAACACCACGAAAAAGCCAATAGGCAGATAAACTGAATACAAAATGCAATCTGCAACTGGTGAACACTGAACAACTAATATGCACAGTGGTGCAACACAAAGTCAGTGGTCAAAAACATCTATTTTCATTACATCTCCACCCTCTGACCAATGACTTTGTGCACTTTTCTCTTATTTAAAAAAAAAAAAAAATCATAAGCAAATCAGATTTGTATTGTATACAGAAACATAATGCAATAATAAAAGCAATCACTGTAAAGCAATGGAAGTGGATTAACGTAGTGATCTTATAAACTTTTAAATCAGACACACCTACAATGAAAAGACTAAAGTTTATATACTCTGATTGGGATGATAACTGATTGAATAGTGTCTCTAGGATAGCAAGTTGGTGTAGAATTAGATGAAAACATCACAAGTTTCAATCATGTAAAGGTACATGGTCCACCTGAAAGGTTTGCTGGAATGTAAGTGAAAGTCAGGTTTCCACATGAAAAACAGCCAGCCAACTGGCAATTTTGCCTAATGAGACTGGCAGCAGTCATCAGATGATAACAAGCCATGGGTTAGTTCCAGTAGAAGAATGTAATCAAACAAGTTGACAGAACATTCATGGTACTCTGTATTGATCCCATGTAGAATTTGAATCAGAGACGCACAATTAGCGCTAAATGGATCCGTAGGTTTTGTACTTTAAAAGCAGCAGGAGCATTGTACAAAGGTTATAAATCAGGTTCAGGTTGGGGGTGTGGGCTACTGAAGTAGATAGTACAATCAGGAGCATTTAATTTACAGGTCCTGTGCACATGTAGTGCACTTTACCTAGGATTTATAAGTAAATTAAGTATGGCGATTGTGGATACGCCAATGTTACAGTGTTTGAGGGAAAGTGAACATGCACTTTAGCACTGGTCAGCAGTAATAAAGGGCCCAGAATCCTAAAGCCAGCAAAAATGAAGTCAGCTAAACAGGCAGTCAAAAGGCAAGAAAAGTCAGGGGAAACAATGCCAAGGATGCCAGGTCGAACATCTGAGAAATTATCATGCAATTTACTTTAGAACAAATTAAATTCCAGCATTGTAGAGCACAGCAACTCTACTCTGAATTACAAAGATATGAATGGAATCACTCAGACAATACTAAATAAAGATCCTCATGAGCATGATACACCTCTCATTGATCAAAAGTTGCAGCAGCACTGATTGTATATACAAGAAAAAAGTGCAAAACTGTAAATGGCAGGCAGGGCTAGGCAGGAATATGGGGAAAGAATCAGTAAAGTTTTGGCTGATAAAATTGTTAAAAATAAATATCAAAAGATGATTAAGTGCATTAAGGATAGTTAAAGGTATAGGCACTGCAAACTGCAAGCTATATCTGGGCAATTTTTGGATTATTACTGGGATTCTATTGTAGTGACAAGCTGTTGCTGCTAAATTAAATAGATAGGTCCTTACAATCTGCAAATATCCAGCGCTTGAAGCAGATGTAGTTCAAGGCACTTGAGGATGATATCACTATATCAGCCTATAATATCATTGCCCTCTGAAAGGGTTAACAAGGATGATGATATACAACTAGAATTTTATAAAATAGTTATAAATATTTTAGCACCGGTACTTATGCTGATTATAGCTAACAATGAGCAGAGTGGCAGCATCCAGATTCTCAGAATAATGCTAACTTTTTATTGAAGAAAAAGACAAGCAGACTGAAGAAAGGTGGCCACATTGTATCAACCTATCTCTCTAATTGATTCAGAAGCCACCTGGCATGCCACGGTTCAAAGACCTGCTGTGTTTTCAACAACATGGGTTTATTCCAGGCAGAGACACTACTAATCACAAGAATGCTGCTAATTCCCCTATTTGATGCAGCAAATACCCTAGGCAGACAGGATGGTATGATTCTACTTGATGCCGAAAAGGCATTTGGCAGTGTTTTAGCCGCTTATTTCTGGCTAACCATGCACCCAATGGCATAGGTGATAACTAATCCACACTCTGGGGATTGCCAATGAAGATATGAATCAGGTGGAGAGCCTCTTTCATAACCCAATGGCTAGGTTTGTCTTAGCAGATCATAGGTCTACCTCATTTTTGATATTTAGAGGCACCCATCAAGGATGTTCATTATCTCCATTACTGTTTGCTTTGTATGTTGAGCTATATCTTTGCCATCTAATTTAAAACTCAGAGATAGTGCCAGCCACATTAAATGGGGAAGAAATTAAAAACATTTTGCTTATGCTGATGCAATATGTTCACCCAATCCACTTCAAGCCATTACACAATTTGCAACTGAGGCAAAGAGATTCCGGCCAGTCTCTTGATATCAGCTAGTTTAACAAAAACAGACAGATTTGACTTGCACAACTATTAAAAAAGGGTGCAAGCCCTGTTGTGATTGGCAGCTACCCTGGGTTCAAGCTAACAAGACCCAATAAACATATAATACAACTTAACTGTGAGCAGCTACTCCTGCACTGTATAACTAAGATATGGGCTTGAACTGGTTTCTAAGTAGCACCATTGGATAGTTCAACATAGAGATAAATATGTGGTCTAAATTGTCTATTAGTCGGTCTGATGGCAATATGTAAGCCAAAATCTTTATTTAGGCAGCTGGATGAGGTGTCATCAATTTTATATGGAGATATACAAGAGTTATATGAGCAGTTCGGCTCATGAATCTGCCTCATAACAGAGGGGAATGGTCAATCCCAGTCTTTAAGTTTTACTTCTGGGCAGCTTTTGGATCACAAATTAGGTGCCTTGCACTTGATTGTAACTCTGATTTCAATGCATTAGTGTACCAAATAGCTGTTGGGATTGATTGGATATTTTCGCAATGTAGGCACTCTGATCACATCTACTTTAAGTTGGCATACTTCAAGATTATTACAGATAGTCGCAAAATCAGGGGAAATACTTGCTCTGCGTACCATATTTTTCTCATTTCTTTTCATACACCCATGTGGGATAATCCGACTTTACACTCTATATTTCATGACTCAACAACTAGGTCTTGGCATTTTAGTGGAACCAAAGCAGCAGGGCACTATATAACCACCAAGGATTCTGCACCTTTGCTCCATTAAAATCAGCATAAGTCTTCTGCAAAATACCTTTTTCAGGTATTGAGAAATTCAGGATCATTTGTTTGCAAAGCTACTTTTTCTATCCTTGGAGGTAACGCAGAGTTTGTGGAAGTTATTTACTCTGCTGGGGATAAACTATTAGAGAACTCTATTGTAGGACTGCACCATTTTTGTATGGTCAACCTTACTCTTTTTGCTCTAGGTGCTGTTAGTTACGACTTTGAAAGTACTTGGAGGCTGCTAAAAGGCCCCACTGCTCTTTTTAAAATGATATATGTGAATTGGTATCCCCAGTTCAAAAGGATTTTTACTGCTCTTATAAGTCCCTAGTATATCGTACCAATGGAACCCAGGTCATAGGTGTTAACCCCTTAGCTGCTGGGCCTCCCCCACTCCAGTGCTGAGCCCTTTTTTGGCTATTTGGGGTAGCTTACGCTTAGGACATCATAACTTTTTGTCCACATAAGCTATCCACTC